>NC_031771.1:62690069-62745178 GCF_001522545.3 Parus major
TGTCTGGAAATTTTGCACTTCAGGAATCTATCTGTGGAGCTGCACAGCTTTGTTTGTCTGCTGAGGGGGAAGAGGAAAAAGGGGACAAAATGTAAAGTCACCCAAAAATGTGCTGCCTGTGAGTACCAAAAGGGTGAGATACCACATCTGCTGAGATGTGTTTGACTTAAGAAATACTTCCCCACATCTGGAGCAGTAGTGGCTGTTTAAAGGAAGCTGTGATGTTAGTTTCAGACAGAAAGCAAATTCTCTTCAGTGCTGCAGCATTTGGAGGACATGGAAAAGTGATTGCTACTGGAGCTTAAACAGCACTTTCCTGGGTATTAGTGTAGTTCTTGGGGAGCTGGCTGTTTTTTATGGGTAGTTGCTTCAGGTTGCTTTCCATCACCTTGTCGTCTCTGAAAAATCAATCACAGAGATTTAAAACCCAAATACCCAAGAAAGCACCAATGTGTTTTTTCCTAGAGATCCTGGGCAGTCACTACAGACCCTGCTGGCAAAGCCACAGGCAGAGCTGGGGATCACATCAGTTAATTTTTTCTTCTCTTTGCAGGACAATAGTTGTATTCATCTTTCTCGATGTGCAAGCACTATTTTAGACAGTTTATCATCTAGAAACACAGTTATTTCAAAGTAGGAAGAAATAAAGCAGGTTATTATATTAAATATAAATATCAGGTTAAAATAATAACCTGATATTTATTTATTAAAAATAATTATCAGGTTATTCAAGCAGGACTTACCTGTCACTGACCCATGCTGGCTGGGCCTGATGTCCTGGTTCTCCTGTACATGCTGTGGGATCCCACGCCCCATGATCTGCCCCATGAGTTTTCCTGGCACATCGAGGTCCCACTGACAGGCCTGTAAATTCCCAGATCCTCCTTCAGGCCCTTCTGGTGGATGGGTGTCACATTTGGTGGCCTCCAGTTCCCTGGGATCTCCCCAGGGGCCAGGACTGCTGGTAAATGATGGAGAGTGTCTCAGTGAGCCCATCCATGAACTCCCTCAGTCCTCTAGGGTGGATCCCACCCAGCCCCACAGACCTGTGCATGTCTAAGTGATGTACCAGATCTCTGACCATTTCCCCTTGGATTATGGGGGTTTCATTCTGCTCCCCATTCCCATCTTCTACCTCAAGGGGCTGAGTACCCAGAGAACTGGTCTTACTGTTAAAGACTGTGGCAAAGAAGGCATTAAATACCTCACCCTTTTCTTCATCCTGTGTCACTGTGACTCCCCCTCATCAAATAAAGAAGGGAGATTCTTCTTAACTCTTCTTTTCTTGCTGATATATTTATAGAATTAGGTTTTTTAATGCCTTATTGTACACAGATAATCTGCTTATTACAAGAGTTTTTTCCTCTCCTAAAACAGACAGTAGTTTCTTAGATTAAACCTGTGAGACTTTAGAGATTTTTATTTTTATATTTTTTGCTAGCAAAATGGCCTAAGTGTGTATATATATATATATATATATATATATGTTATATATATTGTTCAGCAAACCATCCAGTTTGTTCAACTCTTTACTTTATAACAGACTTTTGGCCTTTGATGTACTAAAATCAATTATGATTCACACTAGTGACATCGGAGACATTTTAAAAGTGTAAAATTTAATATATTTATGAGGCTATCTGCATTCAGGCACTTCATAGAAGCATGGGTGTGAGAATCTGGTCAGAAATGTATTTTCCCTGAATCTTATCAGGATCTCAGGCATAAAATTCCTTCATTTCTACTGGGACATCTGTACTTCTCGCTGCTCTCCCACATTCCCTGGAATCATTTCCCAGCAGTTCAGAAACAAGGTACCATTTCCTGCAAAACTGACCTCGGTAAAAAATATCTTTTGAGAAAAATTAATTGCTTCTCCCTGATGAGCCCCCTGATCCCAACATTCATTGCCTTTAGGAAGTGGGAGGGTTGTGGAAGGAAAGTATCTCCTGTTGGTGTGTGGCTGCAGCTTAAAATGCTATGCCTGAAATAAAACACCAAGGGAAGATTTCTTTCTGTTTTCTCATTGGGGAGGAAAAGTTTTTGAGAAAGTTAAAGACAATACTGAGATTAGGCTGCTGTTGTTTCAGCTCAGTGGCAGACGTTGAAGCTTTGGCTAAAAGCCCATTGACAGGACCAGATGTTTTAGTCTTGCACTTCCTTTGCAATGGGAAATAATGAAAACTGAGCCTTGTAAACGGAACGGGACTTTGCCGATTTAATTCTTTTGTCGTGTCATTTTGATTCATATCATTAGAAAATCTTCCTGCCAGGGGTTCAGCAGGGGTTCAGCAAAACAGGAGCTTGTAAGGGAGCTGCAAATGGGGTTTCACAGGTGCCTTCTCATCTTGTTTTCAGTTCTCCGATGTCATCTTTAGTAGCTCTCACCCTGAGAAACCTATGGGAATCTATCAATTTTCCAAAGGTAATTGCTTTCTGGGAGTTCATTTGGTGTGGTGTGTGATACATAACCCCTTCCAGTTTATAGTGCAGTCTATAAGAACTCACAGAGGACTGGAATTCAATGCTCAGTGCTCAGAGAAGCTGATGACCTCCCCAGAGCTCTGCCCTGGGTGTGACATGGAACATCACTGCGCTACCTGGGTGACCTGGGTCACTCTTCACCTATTTTAGCTACCAGAGCATCCTCTGTGCACAGTGCAGAGAAAGATGCTTCCAGGTGTGACATTTTTTGTAGGGAATTCCTCTTTTGGAAGTGTCTGTGCTGGCTGTGTAAAGAGTGTGGGCGGCTCAGACCATAACAGAGTGGGATGAACTCGGGGTCAACTGTTCTCAACAAAACACAATCATTCTTTTTTCCCCTGTTCTGCCTTGCACCTGAATATAAGTAGCTTTCTTCCTCTGCCAGACACACTTGATTTTTTCATTAAGTGACCTCAAGTATGAGAAGTTCAGTGGGTTTAAGCACCTTTTCTTTTCAAACACAACCAAATCAAGGAGGTACCTAAGATGGTTGGAAACAGAGCTGGCAGTGCAAAAATCCCTGAATTTCTCCCTCAGAGCAATGTTTGTAATTTGTCATGGCTTCCTGGGCTTAGTTGAAGCTGCAACTAGAAAGAGCCATCACAACCACCTGGTTGGATCCCTCTGCTCTCAGTTTTTCCCAGATCCTTCTGCTCTGAAACATTTCACTGCTGGGAGTGTCAGCAGTGCTGCTCCAGAACCTTGGTCCCACCAGCCTGAAGCTTTCTGTGCCACCAGTGCTGATGCTCTCAACAAACCCATAAATTCAGCACAAAAACCTTGTGGACCCTGGAGCAACTGCAGCAAAAGCAACTGAGATAGGGCCATTGTGAATAATTGAAGGGTAATGTAAAAGTAACAGATGACAGAAACTTCGTACTTTGCAGCAGGCAAGTAAATTTCCTTCAAAAATATCAACATTGGAAACAAGATGGAATTATAGATATTGCTTTATCTCTGAGAAACATGACTTGTTGGGTTTTTTTATGTTTTAATAACCCATATGTAGTTTTACCTCTATTTCACTGTGTAGTAAAACCATTTTAGCAACAATACATTCCTCAGAAATTCAGACTTTGCAGGCTGTACTGTCATAACAGAATAAAAAATTACAGCATTTCACTGCTATTAAACATAGTTAGAAATACGTATCTATTTCATGAAGTCAAGTAATATGCTAAAAATATGCCTCAGAATAACCAAATTGCTAAAATCTTGAAATAGAGGCAATAAAATGTAACAGATTTGAAAGAGGGAAAGGGCTGTAAATGAGAACCAGAGAAGAAGGCCTGCAGTAAGAGTATATGAGCACCCCCAAAGCCAAGCTCTGGCAAATGTTAACCATAGTTCAGTCTAACAGGCTGCCTCTTGTGATCCTAAGCTCGGTAGCTTAGATGAGTTATTGGAGGGTATGCTCTGATTAGGGTCTGTTTTGTGGCAGATATGGAGAATGGGATTTCCAGCAGTCCTTTAGCTCCCTTCCCTGAAAACCTTCAGCTGGCTTCAGTAGCTGCAGCATTCAGTGGAGACTGAGGCTTTTGCTGTCTGCACATGTCTGGCCACAATGGATATTTCTAAGGAGAGGATGCTAAGGACAACCAGTTATTGAGGCTTTGGAGATCCCCTATTCTACATTCACATTAAAAACAGCAAATAGTCCTTAGGGTAAAAGACAAATTCTTCCTTTATCTCTGTGTATGATGATTGTATCACTCATTTTATTTGCCTGCTTTCCTAAACACTTATTTCTGCTTGGAATTTGACTGCAGGACACTTGAATTCTCTGTGGCATCCCCTGAGGTCCAGAGACAAGTAACACAGTTGAAGAGGGTTTTTCTCCTGGATGGGAACAGAGGGGCCCAGAGGCAGTTTGATTGTGTAAGGGTTAGCATATTGTGTCCTGCACTTTAGGCATTATCATAATAAAAATTAAATAATAATAAACACCAGCATAGAGTTTGATAATCAGCATTGCCAATTTCCCAGGGTATACTGGGGAAGGAGGGTGGAGAACAGAGGTTGATCAGCCTTGTAGTTATGTGTTTGAGGGTTAAAAAGGATCCAGATTTGTTTCTCCTCTGTTCTTTTTCATGACAATCATATTAGACTGAGTAACTTCTATACACATCCTAGTGCCTCGTTTCCATGAAGATTGTAACATCTGGGGATCCACCATTTCCTTTTGCAATTCTTTACCTCAGACTCACTCACTCTGTTAGATAATTGTGTCATATTTCTGTTGGGATGTCTTTGTCTTTAACTTTCAGTCATTCTGTGTTATGTTAAAAAGTCTTTTGAGAACTGATATATACTGTCTTTAAAGAAAAAGTGTAGTCTTTTTGACACCAAAATCACACTCCCTCCTTGATCTTTCTGAGGACTTCAGAACAGTGAGTGTCTGACATTTCTCTGCAAGGCACATTTTCCCAGCTTTCCAACTATCAAAACTTGTGTGTGCATCTATGCTCTGAATTTTTGTGAGTGTGGTGTTGAAAACATGTGTCCAAGATTTAGTATTATATTTTGCACAATAATTGTGTTTCTGTACATGCATGTGTAAAAAAATAGAAAGCTAAGACACAATATGTGTTAGAGACATGAAGTGAACATATTTGTACCTGTTGTACATTAACACTTTAGTCCTAGAACTAAAACCTTTTCCCCATCTTAATCTTGTAGCACTGGATAAAAAGGCATCAGGCACTGCTCATTTTTACTGAAATAAGGAAAGCAATACTTCTGTCATGTTCTTTTCCCACAAAAGTGTTGATGTTTTAGGACTTGCATCTTTCCACTCTTCTTTCCCCCAAGCAATTTGCTTAAACGATGTTTTGGCAGCTTGTGGTATAATCGAGTGTTTTATTCGAACGGCTGACAAACAGTTGGGAGAAAATGGGCCATTGTGAAATATTCTACATGGTAATGTGTAAAATGTTTTCCTGAAGAGCTGGGCACCTGCCTGCTGGAGTCCTCTGTGATTCCCAGGAGAAAGCCACAGAAACAGGAGTCAGACTGTCGATTAAGCAACATTTAAATAACAGAAATAAAATCCTCACATTTTCGCATTGCATTTCAAAGAAATAAAGAAAGCCATAAAACTGTCCTCATTTCAGTGAGCTAACCCCATGTGTGGGAACATTACACACAGTTTCTTACACACAGTTTGGTTTAGAACATTATTGAAAATTGCAAAGCCATTTACATCCTGTCTGGAAAAAAAAAAAAAGAAAGCTGCATTTTTCTCTTTAATATAATCCAAAACATTCCAAACCACAGACAAATATAATGGCAACACTGACAGGCATTTACTCACAGTGTCACTGGGACTTCATTAATGATTTAACAGCAGCTAGAAGTGATTAATTATGCTGCTTCTAATCATTTCTCAGGGTATGGTGGCTCTATGATATTGCACACAGGGACATTTCAGCACGTGTGAAGTCTTATCCCTACCCAGGGCGTGTCAAGGTGAAAGTGATTTCTTCTATATAGTGCTATAAGAGATGTGATTCTCCTTGCCAAACAGGAGAAGCAAGACTGAATGGGGAATGTGACTTTATCTCCATTAAATGCTTTAATTAGACAGACCCTGGAATGCTCTGTCTGTACTATCCAAGTTTTAGTAGAGATATTAAGAGATGGGAAAGAGGTCAAGGGGAAAAAAAAATAGAGAAGATTTTATTGCAGTGAAATGTTTTTCACAGCCAAAGAAAATAATTTGTAATGAGAGATTTATGAAGCAAGTTCTTAGGTTATCAGAAGAAGACTGAAAACAAGGGTCAAGAGATGAAGAATTTCAGTCTCTATGTTCTTTCACACAGAAAAGTACTGAGACCAATCATACTTCCACTCTTATGGACAGAGAGAGACATGGCCCAGTTGAAGCCAGGCATATTTTTACAGAAGGAAAATTAAATTTTGTGAAAATTTCCCATGCAAAATGTCTGGTTTCTCCACCTCCTGCCATTCCTGGGAAGTGACTTAAGCCAGTTCCTGCTGGAAGACCTGCAGTGAGCAAAGACATCACTGGAGCCACTTGTGGGACAAGAGGGCAAGTGTCTGTGTCATATGGACACACTGATACAGCGGTGTTCTGCTCCCAAAGCCCAAAAATGAACTGCAAAACTTACTGCCTCTGCAGAGATCCAACACTTTCAAGCCGTGAGGGTGACTCCAATGTGGCGGTGAAATCCAGCTCAGGTCTGGGTTCATTCCCTTTTGGGAGGAGCTGCATGGGTCTCTCATCACTGCAGTGGAATCCGATGTTTTAATATGGAGACCAAACGAAACTCAAGAGAACTTTTCTGAATACAAAACTTGCACATGTATCCCACTCCTTCATGATTATGGATTAACTTCAACGTGGGGCAAAGGTGCTGCATTTCATTTGCCTCCTCTTTACTGATCAACAGCAACCCACACACAAGGAATATGACTAAATTCTTGACCTAAGGACTTCTGCAGTGGCTGAGGCAATGGAAGAGACAGATCCATAATGACCTGTTTATTCAGTAGAAGAACAGTAGTTTCTTTCTGTCAGCAACAGAAACAGAAAATCTTTGTAAGTATACACGTATACAAGGCAACTGCTTCCAACCAAACAGTATGAGTGCCAGTATTTAGAGATGGGACACAGGGCTGCCTTCTATTAGTCTGCTAAAACACCAATGCAGCTCCTAAATAAGACTGTTATTTTGGCTGTGAGATCTAACCAGAGAAAATGCCTGTGCAATGAATACGATACTCATCCAATTTCTACATATGAATAGGGAGTAACTATAGCTCAGAAGGAAAACATCCATGTAAGTGTCTGAACTTTGCAAGTGCCTATTTTATTTAAATATTTATAGTACTTTGAAAAGTGTTGGACCAGTGTCACACGAGCAGTTTTCCATGTGTCTGCCTGGGATGTTTCTAGACTTTGCAATGTCAAGCAAACAAAGAACATTGAAAACTAGATCCTTATTCACTTTCCCCTTTGCTGGAAAAAAAAAATTAAATAATCTGAATCAAACTTTTAAATGACAAATGAGATCTTCTCAAGGGACTGTAGTATCTCCTTTTCCACGTTCCAGTCTGGGATCAACAGATCTAGAAGATCCTGCTTGTACCACAAGCACACCAGCAAGACACCAAAATGTGCAGCTGCTAAGTTGGATTTTCAAATTAAAAGGTAAGAGAAGGTGCTTGGAGAGAAGTGCTAACTTTGTGTTTTTTGGGTGAGAACTGAGGCAGCAAGGATGGTTTGTCCCAGGTGATGGCAAAAGGCCATGCCCAATCTGGGATGCAGATACAAACCAGAGCTGGGTGACTGCAGTGTGGTCCACATGGGCTTCTAGCCTTGTCTCTGCAGGCTCCACCTGCAGTGTGAAAGTGTCATTCAGGTTTGTTATGTAAGGTCTGTCATTCTTCTCCCCTCCTTTCATCCCACCCCACCATTGGAGGTGGGCAGCTCACCCAGAACCTCATGTGTGAGTTATGAAGATGGGCCCCATCCAGTGCCTTCTCTTAAGGTTATATTTAGTATTTGATGGGTCCCAAATATTATATATTTGTATTTTATCATCATATATCATTTGCTGGGTGTCCATGCTGTAGTACTGCGCACTGTGGAGCTCCAGGGCAGGAGAAGGTTTGCAAGGATTCACATAGGATTGACTATGCCTTGTACAGCTGTGCTGGTATGACACTGAGAAATGGTTGGGACAAGTCATGTCATCACTGGAGACATGTCCTGGAGCAGAGGTAGCTTGGAGGTGCTGCCCTGAGATCTAGACTCAGCCTGCATTTGCTCTGACATGCTGTGGAGGAGGGCAAACACCCAGTTAAATTGCCTTAAAACCTCACAAGTCCATAAAAATCCTGTCATTTTAATTTGAAATACTTTGTGGAATTAGGTCCTGAGCTTTTGATGTTGACATTCAAACACTGTGCACGTCAGTGTTATTCGTGCACAGTGATCCCGAGTTTGGGGTGGAAACTTGCACAAATATATTCTTATTATAAATTTGATATGCACTGCAGCCCACAGCAAAAAATACACAGCTTGAGAGACCCTTTGAAAATGTGGGCACGTGTGTATAACTTGGCTGAAAGATCACGAAGGTGTTGGTACAATAACTACTATAAATATTTGAAAGGTGTCAACATCAAGGTCTTGATTTTACACACAGATTTCAGCACAATGTTTCCATTGATTAGCTGTTCTGTAATATAAGCCTGTGTATGGAAAACGTATGCTAAAAAGAGTCTTATACAGATCATGCCAGGATTTCACTTCCCCTGCTTTTGTTGTATCACTTTGAGCTTACTAAACCCACTGGAAGATAGAGATATTTTTATTACAAGTGAAAATCAGGAGCTTACTGTAAAAAAAAAAAATAAAAGAAAATAAAAATTTCTGGACTGACTGAGGCTCAGAACATGATCATTATTTGGGGCCATTATTTCCTGGATAATACTCACTTTTGATTAACAAGTCAGCAATCAGCTTTAACTAACCCAACACTATTCAGGGTGTTAATATGCCTCAAATGTGGATCTGAGCTGGAGTCTGTCCTGTCTAGAGAGCTACTTGCATTGTGTAGGTGTGCTCAAACCTCTTAGGAACAGTTAGGGCTTTCACATCTTGGTTGTTGTTCATGCATTTGAGCTTCATTTGCTGCTGTCTTTGTAACACCTGTAGGTTCAAAAAGCCACCTGTCACATTTATGGCCAAGGCAGGAGCACAGATCAGATCTTCTGAGACTGTGTTCTTATGTTCCAACTCAATAAAGCAGTTCACACATGCTGCCTGGTGGAAAAGGGTCCTGTTAGTCCCATTAACTCTGTGAAGTTCTCTGTTTGAAGTGAGCCAAGTGCCACATCTCATGCTGTCCCTAATGGAAACAGGTCTTCAGCTGTGCTGTCAATTATTTTCACCCTGTGATGCTCACACATATCCTCACCATCAATAAAAAGCATTTTTAATGGAAAATGCTTTCCACATGCCTGTAATTAGTGTTCCCTTTATTATAAAAGGATTGGTCAGGGAAATTTGGAAGGAAAAAAAAATAGGTTGAAAAAGATGTAAAAATTAGTACCTTTCATAAAGGGCAGTCAATTATTTGCCTCTCAGAAAAAAAATAAATCATTAAAATAGAAAAAATAATTAAAGCTTTCTATTTATACTTTTAGAAATTGAGCCCACTCTCCTTCCATTTTGAACCATCTTCAGATTTTTATTTTTTTTTACTTTGTGTACAAGTAGCCTTTAAAAGTTTAAATTAAATTAAGTTCTCTAAAAAATATATTGGTCAAAAAAAAAGGTAATTTTTGAGATAATTTTTCACTCATGTAAAATCTTACAATATTTGAGGGTTTGTTCTGATTTGGGCAGAAGTATGTCTGGAATTTCCTAACTGCTTCACAAAGTGGAAGTTTGGAGCTTCTGTTTCCATACAGCTTTATTACAAAATTACTTAGTAAAGCCCAGAAGGAGGAATCAATGCATTTTTCAGTTCAGTTTCCACTAGAATTGAGGCATGACTGAAGCTATTCCAGGACAAATTGAAGAGAACTTCATAATAATGGTTTTGGTTAAGGAAAAAAAAATAAAAAAATTAGAGATTCAAACTTTTTTACAAGTCCCATCCCTAAAAGAGGAAAAAACTCCTTACTAGTAATTTTTGTGCTATCACTCAACAGTGATCTCCATCTAGTGTTATGAAACTGTAGATGAGGTTGAAA
Source organism: Parus major (assembly GCF_001522545.3). NCBI lineage: Eukaryota > Metazoa > Chordata > Aves > Passeriformes > Paridae > Parus > Parus major. The sequence goes on from NC_031771.1 coordinate 62,700,282, forward strand.
TAAGCACAGTCAGACAGTTTAATCTATTCAGCACTGAAATTACGTCCTTGAAACAAAAATATTAAAGAACTAGTGATTTCTGTTTCTTCTTTGTTTTATTTTATCTAATAGTAGTAAATACCCCCACAGATTTGTACCCAACAGAAACAGCAACCAGGTTTTACACACGCAGGAGAAATATTCCATAAAAGCATTTAATTAAGTTGCAAATAGTCTAAGGGTTGTTAATATTTACCCTGTAGAAGACTGGCTTCCTTTGTTTGCAGACCTTGATGTGAAAATTATTTTGACCTCACTGGGAATAATGGGGGTGATATTTGGTTAATGGTGCTGGCACAGGGACATAACACAGGTGCCCTTTTACTGAGCTGGTGCCTGGCAGGGTGATGTGGAGAGGTTGGGAGGGTCTGACTTGTCCTGGAGAGCATCCCTCTGTGTGAGGGGTGAGGGATCCAGGGACAGCCACAGGCAGATGCTTTGCAGCTGCAGACTGCAAACCTGCTTGGACCACGGTAGCAGGCTTTAATTTAATGGACTGTTTTGAGGAATGTTATTTGTCTGTTAGCAAGAACATTCTCAGCTGGCCTCCAGGTGAGACCATGTTGTGCCACGGCAGAGAAAACCCCAGGTAGGTCCTGTACTTTGAGGTGCAGAAGACAAACTGGATTTGGCATTTTTATGTGTGCTGTGTGTTCTTTCAGGTGGTTTTATTACTCTTGGAAGTGCCTCACCTTCCCATAAAAAGCAGAACTCCCTGGGCTTTGTGCACGTGTTGGAGGAGAGCAAGAGTATCCCCCTCAGGCACTTCTGCAGCCTCTGTGCCCAGGGCTTCCTCCCAAAACTCCAAGTTCTCACAGCAGGAGGACGTGCTCCTGGTCCCACCACGCCCTGGGGACTGTCCTGCCACAGCTCTGGGCTGCCACACTCCTGGGGCTGCTCCTGGGTCTAAGGCAGTGTTGTAGTGCTGCAGATGATGTGTGTACTCTGAGACTTGGGGAGGGATGGCACCAACCTCTTGTGTACAGTCCAAAAGAAGCTGAAGACTTTTCCTGATCATCAGAGCAAGGAGAATATCCTTCTAGTCAGGGTAAAACAGGTAAAACAGTCTGCAGATGAGGCACAGGAGATAGTGGAAGATATCATGCATGGCTTGGACCTGTATCCAGAGATGAATGAATAAATTCCCTCTTATGGAATGCAAGATGAGGATAACCAGGTGGATGTGGCTTGCTGAAGGGATAGAAATCTCTGATGGCTGATGGCAGTAAAGCTGAGATGATGCCACATCTGACCATGGCTGAGTGCAAACCCAAGTGTGGAACTGGCGTTTGCTTTGTTGTTTTTTGGGTTCGTTTTTTATGTTTTTTCAAAGCAGTTGAATGCAGTAATTCCAGTTTTTCTTCTAAATCTTCAAGATTTTTTTCTAAATATCTACAGACTGCAACAGGTACCTGGAAATGGTGCCAGTCACCATATAATATATGTAGCATTTGCTCTACTGGAATCTGCTCAGAGCTTAGCTGTTAGGCAACCCAGATCTTAGAAACATTTTCAGAGAAGAATATTAGCCTCTTTCCAAAATTAAACGTGCACTTAAAATGCTGCTTTCAGATAGTATTTTGTTCTGGGGTTGAACTCCACAGTTAAATATGGTGTATTCTCTAAATAAGCATAAAGACTGGACAAACTTGTTCTGAGGAGTGATAAATCCTGGCAATAAATACCATTCCTGAGGAGAAACCGAGACCTTGCTGTACTCCAGAGGAACAGAAAGAGCAGGTCACTGGAAAATGTAGTAGGAAAAAATACATGGGCTGCCTTGGGGGAGAGGGGAAGGTGGCCCCTTAAATCCCTTCCTACTCTTCTGTGATTCATCCAGACCTGCCTGTAATGGGCTGTTGCATCGCCACATTGTTAGTTTAACTTCTTTGTATCCTGAACAGCCAGTGTGTCGGTAAAAGAAACTCTTTGTGCCTTCGGTGGGAGAGAATGGCACAAGGGTTGTTCTTGGAACAGGCCCAGGGAAAGTGTGGGGTGAGGAGGGAGAAGGGAGTAAAAGAAACTCCCCAGTAAAGGGAAAAGAAGGAAAAAAAAAAAAAAAAAAAAAGGTGTCTGTTTCACAAACCCTGACCTTCGGCAGAACTGCCATTTCCTGAGACTGCACAAAAGGTACTGTTCTCAGGCCTGGCACGGAGGGATGGAGCCACACACTGCCACTGCCCCAGAGCTGCCTTCCCCTGGTGCCAGGGAGGAGCGGAGGGGCAGTGAGTGCCTGATCCTGCTGTACCAGCAGAGCAGGGAGAGATGAGCTGCAGAGATGAGCTGCAGTGAGAGATGAGCTGCAGTGAGAGCAGAGCTGCAGTGAGAGCAGAGCTGCAGTGAGAGATGGGCTGCAGTGAGAGATGGGCTGCAGTGAGGGATGAGCAGCAGTGAGAGATGGGCTGCAGTGAGAGCAGAGCTGCAGTGAGAGCAGAGCTGCAGTGAGAGCAGAGCTGCAGTGAGAGCAGAGCTGCAGTGAGAGATGAGCTGCAGTGAGAGATGGGCTGCAGTGAGAGCAGAGCTGCAGTGAGAGATGGGCTGCAGTGAGAGCAGAGCTGCAGTGAGAGATGAGCTGCAGTGAGAGATGAGCTGCAGTGCTTGGCTTGGCTGGGAATGGAAGGAGGAGCTGCAGTAGCCATCGCCTTTCACATGGCAGCTGGAAAGGGCAGCAAGCACAGAAGCTGTGTTGTCTTTGAACCTTGTTGCAAACTGGCATGAAGAGCAACAGGACTCAAGGGATGGTGTGAAGCTGTGCCAGGGAGGTTTAGGTGGGATATCAGGAAAAGGTTCTGTCCCCAGAGGGTGGCTGGGCACTGAACAGGCTCCCCAGGGCAGGGGTCACAGCCCCAGCCTGACAGAGCTCAGGGAGTGTTTGGACAATGCTCTCGGGCACAGGGTGTGATTTTTGGGATTTTCCTGTGCAGGGTCAGGAGTTGGACTCAGTGATCATGTTGTCCCTGCTTGTTCCTTCCAGCGTGGGATATTCTGTGTTTCTGGGATTCTTTAGTGCTCCATGGGTGAATCTGCTGCAGAGAGAAGGAAAAAGGTTAAACTACTTGGAATATAGAGAAGATCTGGGGCTATTCCAAGAGGAGCAGCCAAGTCAGATGGGGACCATCTTTCTGGAAAGGGAGTCCAAGCAGTGAATAGTCAGGGAGGAGCCTTATCAGTTCAGAATAACTTCATTCTCCCTTCCTAGGGGAACAATGCATTTATTTGGGTCAGCAGCGATAGTGCTAACACTGGGAAGGAAAGGTGGGAGGGAATGGCTGCATGCCATGTTCCAACAGCCCTTCTTCAGTGCCAGAAACGGACAATAGTGAATTTTTATCACCAACACTTTTCCCAGAAAACTTCGAGGGATGTATTTAATCCTAAATAGAAATGAGTCCTGAGGTGTTATAGAAATTGAAAACTTCATGACTGAGAGGGAGCTGGGGGTTATAATTACGGAACAAATATTATCCCCTGAAAGACAATGGGGCCGGAAGTCATTGCACCTTGAGGGCAGCTGGGTCTGTCTTTTCTCCTTCAATAACTGGGGAAAATAATGTGCTTGAATAAGAGCATGAGTAGAATATAATCAGGAAGATCTCTCTTTCTCTGACTGTTTCGTAGAGAAGTCATTCTTTTCTACAGAGAAGCAGGACACTTCTTTGAGGGAGAGACACAGGCCTCGTCTTTCCTTGTGCCTGGAGATTCTGGATAGTGAGATCCCTCCAGAACATGAAGTGTCTCTGTTCCAGTTCCAGCTCTGACTCAGAAAAAACAAATTCCTCATTGCTTGCAAGACAAAGAAAACAGAAAATAGTTCAGATGTCTTCCATGTTCCATATTTTTTCTTTTAGTGTGAATCCTGCATTTTTCCATGGCTCAAATTAATGGTGAACATCTGCTTGGCTAAGTTATCTGGGACACTGCAGGAGAGAGGGAAACATCTTGAGAGGTGTCATAATCTGCATCCATCATGTATGTAGTGTTGCTATTTTGTAGTTTCATAGTTTTTGCCAACCTTTTCACCAAAACCCAGAAACTGAATGGATACACCCAAATGGTGGGATCTTTTCCCAACTTCTGGATTTTAGGCTGCGCTTACCACATCCTCATTATGCACTAAAAAGAGATATGTCTGATTGTCTGCCCTGGCTTCTGGATGAGGGTAATATGGATAACTAGACAATTCAGAATGGCAAAATGGTGTGGAGCTCACCCTCCCTGCAGCTGAGACCAATCCAAAGTCAGCACAGACAGAGACTTGCAAATCGTCATTGGCACAGATATGCTAATTGTTATGAGCAGCAAAAAGTGGATATGTCTATAAATGCCAGATGGGAATTTGCCTGATCCTTCCTCTATTCCTCTCCTCAATTAGAGATACTTTTCTCCTCATTTAAAGCCTCAATAAGCTGTTTCTTGAGGGGAAAGGCTCTGTTGTGTATGTATCTTTTTTTTTTTTCATGACTCCAGGGCATCTGGACAAAGGAAGTTTGGTGAAAGCCAAGCTTATTTTGCTATTTGTTTTCCAAGTGTGTTGAGTTGTTAGCATTGTGTTAGAAGAATGTTGGTTCATTCAATCAGTCTGGGTGTCTTGGCTTTAGTCTGTTCTGCAGTGTGGGAGAATGAATAAGGTGGGCAGTAACCTACAGCAGGGCACTCACATGGGATAGGGAAAACCTGGTCTCCAGACCTTTTTCTCTCCTTTGGCCATATAACTCTTGCCTGACAGGCTTTATTGCAGCACAGGTTCTATAGGACAGATAGAGCATGATCTATTTTTCCTATCAGCCAGGCTATTCTGTGTCTTGACAGCTCCTGCTAAAAGGAAAATAAATGATGGTTTGAGTTAATAAGTTTAGTGAGAAAACTAAATTTCATACAATAAAACATACATGGCCTGGGTGCTGGCTTTTTTTCCAGGTGCTCACCTGGAGCTGTGCACAAACTTTGATTCCTTTGATCTGGAGATCTTCCAGACCTTCAGAAAGCAGGGAAAGGCAGGAATTCAAGAATTTGAGTGTATTAAACATCTCCTAGGTTGCTTCCTGCTCTGCATGTCAGTCTTTTGGGGTCCTAAATCCATAGGCACCAGGGTTTTTACTTGGAATGGACCAGTGACACCCTGCTGTTCGTTAATAGGGTTTCCATTATCCAAGTTTGATACCCCTGGTCTACTGTGCAAGATCATGTCACAATGCCTCTTCTGCTCAGGTATGCATGCAGGTGCTCTGAACTGGGTTTTTGTCACTGCAGCCTGTGCTTCCTTTGCCCAGACATTGCATTTCAGCTGACACTGATGCTAGCTGCACCAGAGCAGAAGCATCCAGCTCAATATCCTGGCTCTTAGTTTGGGTCCTTGGCACTCTTCTGCAATTGCACACTAAGAAGAACCAGAGGCTGGGCAGAGCTGATCAGTCCTCATGCCTGACTGCAGCTCAGTCTGCTCTCACCAGTTTGCCCTGCTGGCTCAACAGCTCTATCAGAAATCACATTTTGGTGCCTCTTTCATCTCCAAAACACATCATGAACATTAACCATAACATCCCTGTTAAGTACCATTAGGTTCAGTGGTCAAAATGTAATAACTTGCAGACATTCTGTTATCCAAGATAGCAGTTTCCCGCTGTGAAGAGCTGAAAATAACCTGCCACATAGTGGTAATATGTATTATATCAGTGTTACCTTGTGAGACAGATCCTGACCAATATCTTAGGACATGCAACAGTTTGGTGTCAGCATCCAGAATTATGTTTCATGTCCAGACTATTAAAACCACGTGCTTGACTATGTGAAAGCTGAATTGGTGAGGAGACAATAATTTTAAAAAAAAGAAAGGTATTTTTAAAAAACTATACAGGTAGAATAATTATTGCTTTTAATTTATATTAATTAAAAAATAACATGATTACATTATTTCATGCAGTCTTACATATGGAAAGTTGTTGCCCAGGACCAAAGGAAAGCTGTAACACCAGAAGGGTGAATGTAGCTGAATACCAGTGCTCAGCCTGGTCCTCCTGCAAGGCTGAAGTCTGATCTGAGACAACTCAGGCACGTGTGCAGCAGTATTCCTCAGTGAGGGACACACCAGGGACTCCTCTGAAGCTAAAACAGACTTTTGGTGCAACATGTAGAAACCCATCCTGAACGACACTCCAAAAAAAAAAGGGGGTTCAGCACTTGCTGAAGAGCAAAACGCTCTCCAGCTGGATTCAGCTCACTTCAGGCTGGCTGCTTTGAAAACCACGGCTTCTTTGATCCCAGTCTGAGCATTTCTGTTGGACCTCTGCTGTACAATGAGCTCGAGGTCAGTAAAACATTTTTCAGTTGTGGTGGAAGCATTTAAGTTGGAATTTGTTAAATCAGGGGCACAATTCCATGGGTAGAAATTGAACTCTATGTGTGACATTTCTCTTCTTATTACACTTTAAAGTATTAAATTGTGCAGGTTTTTACTTCCATTAAAAACAAGTTGCCAGATTTAGCATTTTGTTACTTTGAAGTCCCTCTTTTATTCTTCCCCAAAGGGCTTTAACTTTCAGACATGGTTATCCTTAAAAATATATTTTAAATGTTGGTTTTGAAACCTTACAAAGGATATGGCATTGGAGAAATTCAGGATGGAATGACTTTCCAGGGGCAACAGTCAGGGAACAGCAAAATATCTCCATTTTTCTTCCACCCCCACATTTCCCTTCAGTTTCCAGTATATTTAATTGGCCGTCAGCTCTTTCTAACTCCTGTACAGAGTTTAATGCTGAACTTTTAGATAAGCTGTTCTTAGGATTAGTTTCTATTGAAACTGGTTCCAGAGGATTTGCCCATTCCCAGCAGCAATCTGAGTTGCTGCTCCTTCACAAACAAAACCGTAATTCACATATTAGAGCAATGTTCCTAAAATATTGAAAAGCAAGCCAAAATATTATAGATCAAAGTGTGATTTGTGATGGATAAGAGCAGTGCAGGCTCTCTGTAAGTGCAGAGAAATGTGAAGGACACTGCTACACCAGATTTGCTGTGTCTAATGCTACTGTCTTCCCCTGTCCCAACCACACAGTGTCTTTGAATCTTATTCCAGCTTCTTCTACTTGTTAAGAGGACACAAGATCAGGGAGGATCCTCACCTTGCTTGCATTACTCTCTCTCTTCAGAGAAGAGAAAAATCCTTCACTCTGTTTTTCTTACAGATTATCCTGGCTTAGCCCCAACCTTCTTGCTTCTTCTGGAAGTGTGAATATAACCTTCATGGAAATGACTACCCCAAAAATCAACTGGAATATGTGTGTTTGTGAGCCAAGGCATTCCACACAGTCTGAAAATCTCAGGTGCCTTCAATGACATGAGCATAAAGCCAGGAGAGAAGGCAGGAAATGCCATGCACCCCTGGAGTGTTCCACAGTGATCAGCTCCAGAAATTTCCATTGCAGAGACCTCAGTGCTTGTGCCCACTGGAAGATGACCTGGTAGAAAACTTAACTGGAAAATTCTTACTGTCACCTTCTTTCCCATTTCCTTTTTTGCAGCAGCCCTTAAATCTTTGGGGGAAGTGGAAAACTTTGGAATTATCTACCTAGAGACAGGTAGATAATTCTGTCTCTTTGCAGTTACCACTATCATTTTCTGTGCAATATTTATGAAAAAAAACCAAACCCCACAAGTAGTTTCTGGTTACACTAAAACAGAAGAAACATTTCTAGAATCATAGAATGGTTTGGAGATGTGGATGCTATAGATAGAGTTAATTTATATTTCTTTTAAGATGAAATAAGGTTCTAGAGGTACATAATTTTAATTATTTTAAACTCCCCCAAGTAACATACTTAGGGTTGAGGGGAATCACTCTGCTTGTTGCCAGTTCTCATTTGTGAAATATCTTTACAGACTTACAGTGTATTATCATATTTTTGTTGCTTCAAAACTGGTATTTTCCACTGGTTGAAACTAACCCCCAATTCAGAGAGCAACATCCCTGCTGCTCAGACTTGCCAAATCAAATTCCTTTTGCAAACTCAAAATAATTATGTAATCTCCTTCTATATCCAATTTTCCTTCCTCTTGCTAACGTCCTCAGTGAGGCTCTAACAATAAGTCTTTCAGTTTTAACATTGTTTGACATGCACAATGTGCATGCAGAACTGTCCCTTTTGCCTTGGCAGTCCTTCAAAGCCTGGGCTGTTCTGTGACTTCATGTAAAGTTTAAGTCAAAAGTAAATATGCACTAAGTGTGCCTATCCTGATGGGCTAATGTTTTTGGGGGGTGGAATTGTCCTTTTCATGATTTTTTCTCTTGCTTGATCTCTGAGATGTCACAGATCCCAGGAACCTCACTTAAATCTGAGTCTTTGAATTTGACAAACTCACTGTGATATTAAATATGGCCAGAAGTGCTAAAGGAAGATTCAGATTAAAAGTGTGCAGAAGTAGTTCAGAAAATAAGATAACATTATTCATATTGTTTTGTACAAAGACCCTTTACTGCTTTCACAGGGGAGGTGAAATGTGGGTTTTTCACAGGTGGGAGAGCAAACAGCCTGAGGAAGAGTACCAAATGCCAGAATTTTGCACTTGGAAGAGAAGATAAAAAACCCCATGGGAAGTAGTAAAGGAAGGAGCTAGAGTTAGGGGAAAGTTAGTTTTGCCTGAAGATTTGGAAGAGTAGTCCCAGAAGCAGATAGAGCCTTGGCCAATCCAGAGGTTCTGGTATCAAATCAAAAGAGAATGCCTCCTATCACGTGCTAGGGACAGCCCACACTCCTTGGGGACAATTTGGTGCCATCTGATAGCAGAACTAAAGAAGATGTGCTGTTCCTACCCTGGGAATGTCTCCTGCACATGAATACACATATGAACGGTGTTCTTCAACAAAACTGAACTTCCTGCTGCCCAAGGTGGTCAACTCACTTCCAGAAGTGTTGAATGAGTGTCCCTGACAGGAAAGGTAAATGCAGTTATTGCACCAGGTTCCAAGTGCAGCTGTTCAACCTCAAGAACCAACTTTGGATGAGGTCAGGGTTTTGTAGAATGACATTATCATTATAATTGGTCATTATCATTCAGGATATTATCATCAGCCAAGGAAATAACAAGGTCTTTTCTCTTCTTCTTATAGACTCTGAAGTTATGATTGTGTTGTTTGGATGGTTATCTAAGGAGCAACAGTCAAGATTTCTCTTGCTCCCTAGGACTCAATCAACACAGAATTACTCCTTAAATTTATGAGATGGTTGTGGGGGAAAGAAAAAAATCAACCCTAACTTATTTTAACTGTGTCTGTTCTAGAGTCTCTGCTTGTTTAAATATACTCCCAGAACAGCTGACTTAAAATGAAATTGCTTATGCCAAGCCTTCGACTATGTAAATCTGCCACTGTCTGGAAGCATGGAAATGGCAATGCTGACCTTTTTCTTCCCTGTGTCCTCAACTACCATAATCTGCCATGCAGGGGGATTCCATTTGCAGTTGCTGAGGACAGTCCCCATCAGACAGCAAGAACTGGCTAATGAGCTATTTCATAATCTCTTTCACAGACACCATGTCAGAGAGTGTGAGGAAATGCTTCTGAGAAATTTTCATCCTCAAATGCATTTTTGATAAACACCTAATGGTATCTTGACACAAGACAGTTGATAAAGGGCAGTGGGTACTTTCAGATGCTGTTTCCATTTTTCAACATGCTACTTTTGCACTTTTTCAAAGGAGCAACCAGGGACTTTCTAAGCTTTGAAATGAAAAATACGGATACAACAAAGTGGCGGATTTAACCTCTGAGCCAGTATGTGTTAATTTCAGCTCCTGAGAGTGTGCTGCATTAAACTGTTCTTGACAGATTTTAATAGGAATTTTGGACATTGTACATTAATAAATAAGTATTATCTTTGTTATTTTAAGTGCAGTGGTTTTCCTTAGCTGAGAAAGCCTGGCGCTTTCATTTGATTTATATGATGCTATGTTAAAAAAAAGGTAGTAATGATACGTGTGTTATTCATGTACTTGGAAGTCTCAAAGGATTTTAAATATATCTTGACATGAATGCTCATAAATTCTATCTAAGGTAGACATTTTGGCAAACTGGATATGGAATTAATGTTCTTGAGACTTCCAAACACCATTGATCAAAAGTACTTTCAAAATTCTCCAGAATGCTGAACTGATTTCTTTTGAACCAGTCTGTGTGGTCAGTGCACCATCTATCAAATTGTCTTCAGCTTGGAGTCGTAGTCTGTGGGCCCAGACTGAATTTCATTGCAAATTCTTCACTCCACAAAGGCTCAATTCCATCAGTTTGAGACTGAGCAGTTGAGAGTGTCTAATGAAGAAGTAAAACGTGAGTACAGAGCTCATTGTTCCAAATGTGCATCTGTTTATGGGTTTCTCTGGGGTGAGTTTTTACTCTCAATCCAAAGTGTGAAGTGTAAAAGCTTTTGCAAACAGTGTGTTTACTTTCAGTGAAGGCCACATGGTCTTTGTGGAGTGGATTTGGACTTGAGTCTATTTGGGAGAGGCAGAATCAAACACAGCAGTGGGCTGAGAGCAGGATTTTGGGTTTGCTTCCCCCTCTGTGTATGGGCTTAACCACTCTGGGACTTTTGCTGCAAATCTTCTGTAACTGTTAATACCATAGACTGTTTTGGGCACCAAGATTAATTTATCCTTACTATCTCTGTGTGCTGACAGATAAAAACATGGCATTCAGGTAAGGGTGTAATTCCAATAATCATTGCTGCATTCTGGTCTACACAGCTGTCCCAGGTGGGGGCCATGAAGGTCATTTACCTCAGGAAAAACACATGACAAACTAGTATTTCTTTGGCAGAAAGAATTACTCTGGATGCAGCAATAACAAACCAAAAGTCAGTGGCTTGTGATTGCAAGTCCTTGCCAGGCCTTTCTCACTCCCAAAATGAGCCCTTGATATCTCTCCAGGTGTGCTGCAAGGGCTTCCTCACCTACATTTTGATGCTCTCTGCAGCTTTTGGAGACCAGTCTGCTACTGACCCTGGAGCTCATGTCCATACCACAGCATGTTTCCTCTGTAATTTAGGGATTACAGAGATTTAAATGTTTATAATAGGGTTTACTCAGACAACACCTGAGGTCATTCTAGCTCCCACTGATCTGGCCAAATATTATTCAAGCCTTCTTGCCTGGTTATCTTTTCAATGTATGGAATAAGTTCTGTCTGTCTCTGGTGGATCTCCTTTGTTTCTCCAAAATCTGCTCATTTTGGTTCCTGGAGCTAGTTTCTTTCCAGCAAAACTGTTCTGGTCTCTGAAATGATACTCTTGGCTCTTGTGGCAGAAACCTGAAATAGTGCTGTGACACTTTTTTGGGTGACCCCACACATTAGGAGTCATCTTCCAAGCTTTATTCAGCCTGTTCTTCCTCATAACTCTGCCCACACAAAGGAAAATACCTCTTCTGAAAGTTCACTGTTTGAATGCGTGAGAAACCTTCTATAAACTGAAAATTTCTTCTTCAGCAGAAATGAGCATTTTTTCAGTTTTGCCTTGTAGAAAGCTTGATCAAGATCCACACTTCTGTGTTTCTTTTCAGGAACCACATATGAGAATTTATGAAGGACCTGACTTTACCCAGCACTTTGGAAAGTGTTGTGATATATTTTACTGTCTTTTTAGAGTGGTGTTGTGGTTTTTTTCTATTTGAAGGAATGGAATATGCTGTTCCCAGTCTTTTTTGGGAGGCTTGATGCACGTAAACAGATGAACTGCTATTGAACCTTACTACTACATGATCAGCTTGCTGGTACAGAGGGAAGCGTGGAATTTCTAGAAACACAGAATTCAATAAACCCAAAGAAACAATTAGAATTCAAAGTTTAAAAGGCTCAGGGGCCATCTCCAGTATTAGTGTACCTGTGTTTGCCTGTTTCTTTCCAGAAGTACACATGCTAGTGCTTACAGTGAGAGGACAGCATTAGCATATGAGCAGAAAGGACTGGGAGCAGAATTTGATTTTTTTCTGGGAATCAATTTCCCAAGGAGAGCTTGTTACTTTACCAGGCAGTGCCAAAGTCTTTATCAAATTTTCTCTATGATTTGTATGTAAAGTCAAAACCCTGTGTAAGCAAAAAACTCCACAGAAAACTGTGTGGTGAAAAGCATTTGCAGAGCTGAATCTTCCATAGAACCTTCATTTTCTTCCTGTAAGAGGAGATTTTTCCTTCCATTGAGTTTCTTAGCAAATACCTTTTTATCCTAACTCACATTTCTTTGCTCTCACCAGTGCTCTTGCTTGGCAATCAGAGAAAAGCAATGAAAATACAAGGTCTTCTCAAAGACTTTAGAAAGCTCTGTGGTGTTATCTGGATTTAAAAAAAATATCTTAATGTTGGCAGGCTTAGCCATCCAAATCTGATCCATGGGTTTCACAGATGGGACACCTTCCTCCCCCAGGGTTGAAAGTTGTCACTTTATTTAACTACAGGCCTTGTTATGGTGTATTTTCCCCTTGTTTGGGGCATTTTCTAGTTTAAGACCAACACAATACAACAGACAGGGTGTTCCATGTTTCTAAAAGTGAACAGGAATCCTGTACCATTCCCTTAGATGGACTCAGCTTCAGGCTGAACTCTGATGCCTTTTCAAGCCAGCTCCTTCTTGAAATTTTGTTTTCCTCTGTCCAGCTCTCTGGGTAGAAGAGAAGCTTCTGCTGAAGACACATGATGCTTTGTCTGGCCAGCCAAAGATATATAATGGTCTTGGCCATGAAACAAAGACATTTCATAACAATAACTTTTATCTGGTCCGTTCTCTAAATTTGCTGCACTTGCCAGTTTTTCTCTTCTTTCCTTCTCTCTCTCTCACTTAAAAAAAGGAAAAAAAAATAATGTAACTGAGTTTCATTGTTTTCCTGTTAGCTCAGAAGAGCTGTGAGCCAAGTTAGAGTCCCTTTGCTGTAGACATTTCAGGGATGGAACATCAGAGCTCATGGATACCATCTTCCAGCTTCTTTGCTCTCTCTTCTGCTAAGGGAGTGTTGACTGGAAAGCAGGAGCACCACAGCAACTTCTTCCACATCCCGAGGTCTCCTGGGCCTTTTTTCTGATTTAAGAGACATGTTTGAGTTCAGGCAAGCATCCCTGTGTCAGTCTTTTGTATCTTACAAGTCTTTGTCTGAATCCAAGCCCATGTAAACTGAGATTGCACAAGACTCCTTGGACATCCATCCTGTTACTCAAGGTCTTCTCTTGTGCTCCCCCTCCAGCTGTAACCCCTTACCTTTCTTTGAGCTCAAACAGATTCAGATGAAATTACAGCTAAAAAGAGTTGCTCTGTGCAGTGACTTTCAAAGTGGGATGCTCAGGGTGATTCTGTTCAGACACAAACCCCAACCAGTCTTTTGGGATGTGAAGTGGGCTGAGGTGTCTGTGCCTCCAGGAGAGTCTGACCCTGAGCTGAGCCATGGCTTCTGTCCTGTTTGATCTTCACAAATAGAAACTGGAGTAGGAAGAGTTACCAGTGCCCTCTGAGTGAAAGCCCTTTACATCATCTGAGTCCATCTTTCACTTATTTAGAAAGCTGGGTTTTTATTTTTCGTTGTTTCTTTTCAGCTCCTTGAGCCCATGTGTCAGCTGAAGTGCATTTATAAATCCCAGCATTAAAAGGTTTCCCAGTTGTAATGGGAAGGTTTGTGATCCATCATCCCTCATTGCTCAGTGTTGTATCAACTCAGAAGTCCCTCAAAAGCTGAGTGCTAGAATCTATGGCAACAGAGCAGAGGTAGAAGAATCATCCTACAGGTTTAGTTTTTTTCACTCTTCTGTCCTAAACTTCTAATATTGGCTGTAGTTAACAAAAGGATACAATTTGACATTAATTATTATTTAGTCTTAGTGCAGTTTTCTGCAGGGTTTTTTTCACATGCATATCAAAATTTTATTTATGTTTAGGAGGGTTTTTCTATCTGCTCAGCCACACTTCATTCTGTCCCCAAAAACATGGTTGTATTTCTGCCTTTTCTGGGAAGCTACGGAATTTTGACTCAGATTCTTTATAGAGGGCTCCAGCAATTGTTTAGATCTTGTTCTAATTATTTTCTGGCCATTGTTGAGCTTTGTGAGTACCTCCATTGTTTGTTCCAGTTTGATTGCAGATATCAGCTTATCTTTTCTCTTCTGGGAAACTTGATTCCTCTGGTGATATTCGCCTGCCTCATAGCCAATATTTGTGGTGTGTGAGATTGTTTTCACTGGAAGGAGAGATTGGTGACCTGTATTTCTTCAATGCAGTCATGTTTCCTTGTGGAGAATGTTAGCAGAGACCTGCAGCAATGAACTTTGTTCACAAAGCCATGCTCCTTCTGAAGTAATTCCGCCCCTTTTTGGTGGTTTTATTTTATAGGTGTTCTTTGTGGTGTTTTCTGCCTGCCACTGGTTGTTTCTGTCACTTGTGCAGGCACATCCAGGTCTGCTGTGTCATTAGCAAAATTTAAAGTGTTAATTCAGAGCCCAGCCAAACCACCAAAGACAGATTTATATGACATGTAGATTAGTTACACAAACATTAACTTCTGCTGTTAAATTAAAGACCTTTTTCTTTCATCTCCCATTTATCTTGAATAAAATGTTGCTACCAAACCCATCATCTTCAGACAGATTTGGAAATATCCATGTACCAAACATACAAGACTTTGAGACTGAATCTTCAGCCAAATAATGAGATATTTTGACTCCATCACAAGCCTTTATACAGACCTATTGGATGTTTGATAGTGCCTAAGGCTTAATATGCCTTATTTTTCCCACTTGGAGAAACTGAAATAGCAGTAATTAATGACTCAACAGTCATAAAACTAGAGATATTAGCGTCTATGAAGTGCATTCGGGTCTTTCACTGTAATTAATCCAAATGTCAAAGCTAAATTAATTAATTAGAATGGTGACAGGTACACTTTTTAGGTTATAAGCAAATATAGGCCTGGGTTTTATTTGGTTGGGTTTTTTTTTTCCATTTTATTTGAGCTGGAGGAGACACTGCAGACTTCAGTGGTGGCCTCTTCTTTCTGAGCCTTCAAGTCTTTCCTTATTGAGCTTGTGGGAAATCTGTTCATCCATTCATATGGAAGAGAAATATTCAGGGAAATCAGATTTCAGGGATGTTTCATGTCTTCCCCGCTTTCATAATGAGCAGATCTTCTCTGTTCAGGATATGCAGAATGATTATGCAGCTATCAAAGAGGAATTAGTTGAAACAATTTAGCCAGACAAGAGATGAACAACAGCATCTTTAAATGATGGGGAAGTTTAGGAGTTTGAAGTAATATCTTTCCTTTAGTGGAAATGTGTGTGTCTCTTTGTAGGCAGGGAAACCAGGGGTGCTCTCTCAATAGTGTTTTATCATATGCCAGCAAGAATAAAAATAATTAATGTATGGTTTATCTTCTAATGGCAACAGGAATTATATTAAGCTTTGCATCTCTGTGCTGACCTGAGGGCTTGGACAGCTGTCTGCTGATCCTTGGCAGGTCCTTGATTTTGCAGAAGAGCTGTGGTGTGATTTCCCACACCACTGGGTGGGTGGTGTGCCTGCTGACAGTGCTCACCGGGGTCAGCGTGACCTGGGCCACACATCCCTCCCTGCCCATAGCCCCACACAGGCTCTTTGTCACTGCAGCTGATGGGCTTTGTGCTTTTACCAGACAGCTCCTTCTCATGATCAGTCTCTCTAATCTTGACCCTTGTTGTTTTGTCTAATCTGAACAGACATTTTTTGTGCAGCTAGAGAAATACGGAGGATGGCGTTTTGCCTTCAGTTCATTGATAGCTCTGGTGCCACCCTTAATGATCTGCTTGAGGCTCTAAACTTCTTCACTAACTTCTCTCCTCTCTCCTGTGAATATTTTAGATATACTTCCCCTTATTTTTGTCCCAGACTTTCAGCTTTGTGTCTTTTCCCTTTTCTAGGACGTTCGTTTTCACTGATCTGAAAACTCCTTCTTTCCCTCTACTGTTCTCTGTTACTTCTTCAAGCCCACAAGGACTCCCTCACTTATCTGTTACTGGGATGTCTCTGAAAAATCTTTCTTTATCCAGAATTATGTTTGAAGGAAACTGGCTCTGAACTATCATTTTTCAAATTATCATTATCAAATATCTGATTTTTCCCAAGGGGCTGGGACACATCCTTGAATTTCAGTCCATTTATTTCTCTCTCTTTCAGTGACATTTTTTGCAGTAACGTCTCCCAAAACACAGATAAGTTTCTCTAAGCTGCCTTTCCTAATTGTTTTCAGATATAAATTATCCATCTTAAAACTCACAAGTCATTATTAATTGAAGGAACTTTTGGCATGTAAAATATGATGTTTAAATGCTTAAAAGAGTCTGGCAGAACATTACTGCCCTACCTTTCCAAATGTTGCAAGATATTCTTGGCTTATAGCATATTATATAACAGAACCTTTAAACACAGATTAGCTTTAGAAAGAAAGTCAGTGATTGTTGTCAAACCGCAGTGATGAATCAGCTGAAGCTGATGAGATGCATTTGCAAAAGGATCTGAGCAAGACTAGTAAGAAGTAGTCAGCCTGTTTGGGAATAACAATGTTCCTAAAGAGAAGTAAACAATGCATGTGGTCCCACATTTATTGTTCTCTTGGAATGAATATTCTGACTTCAGAGTAAACAAAAACTCTGTTTACATTATGGCTGTCTGCTTTTAATAGGGCTAACTGAGGACTTTTGCCTGTAAGTAAAGCAAAGCAGTTGGCCAAAGCTGGGATCATGGCAAGATAAAATCAGTTTTCTATTGGAAGTCTTGCCATACAAGCAATTTCTGACTATTTCTGAGTGTTGCTCATGTTTTTCTAGGACTCTTACTGGCATCAGAAGACCTGTCCTGGGAGCAAAGTTAGAGGAACTGACTTTTTGTGCCTTGGTTTGCTCATGTATTTTAAATAGATACTATCTCTGAGCACTAAGATTTTAGACTTCCAATCCATAAAGAATGTGTCTTGGATGTACATTCTCATGCTCTTGTAAGGATATTTGTGAAACTTAAACAGACTTTAAAAAATTGTTTCTTACCTGTTAATGCTTTCCCCAGTTTCTTATTTATCACTACAATCTCATGATTTCTCGAAGGAAAAAGTTACAACCAACTTCACTTGTGAATATTTAACAATTCTACATTTTGTGTATATTTAATCTGTAGATTAAATATGAGTCCAGACAAAAATTCCATTCCTGTTGGTGAGATTTTGCCCTATTGGTAACTAGCAGCTTGCCAAGGAATGTGGTGGATTCTTATAGTCTTTAAATCAGACTGAATGTCTTTCCGAGAAGGATGCCCTGAGTCAACCACAATTTATTGGAAATAATTTAGGAATTGCTGGGCAGCCTCCTCTGGGCTATGCTCTGCAGATGTCAGAGTAGGTGACTGCAAAGTTTCCATATGATCTTAAAATCTACAAATACATGGCTGATCTTTGAAATACCATGGTCTTAAAGAAGTTTTTCTTTTTTTCATCTGGGATGTTTTAAGATCTTTGATGCGCTAATGATCTAAGTTGTCTGGCTAGATGATAAATCTCAGATGAAAGAAGTAGATGGTGAGTTAAGACTTCTTTCTCACCTCTGCTTGGGAGCAATGGCACATCTTAGTAACTCCCTTAATAAACACTATGTGTTTTCAAGGGATTGGGCATGGTTTTAATTGCAGCTCTGTAGGAAACTGTTTTTCTGTTTCATGAAAGCTCTCTTGATTTTTCAAAATGTTCTCATCTCCACATGGCTAAATCGTTCTCGCTCATACCCTCTCCCAAAATAAGGCTGAAGTTTAAGGCTCTGGGATTATAATGTGGTGTCCTTGTTCTGGGTCAACAGAGCAGGAGACTCACATTTTGTCTTCCCAAATGTTCTGAAAGAGATGGGAAAGGGACTATGGAGTCTTCCCTGGAAAAATCCATCTTCTTGTTTTGAATAGTGGTTCAATTCTGAAATTTTCCCTGGAGAAACTGGCCCTTGCTTTCTGGTGAAAATGTGACGTCTGACAATTTGATATTTCCTGGCAGACACCTTCCTTCCCAAATATTGAAGTATAATGTCAGAAAATTCATGTCAAATCTACTAGCAATGATTATGAATAAAGCTATGCTTGGATATAGAGATCACTGAAAGCCATGGTGCCTCAAGAATCTCAAAAGCTTTGTGGACTACCAGAGATAACAAATCATAGCAACTCTGAAGGCCAGGATGAAAACACTACCAAATAAAATACAAACTGTGTCTTCTCCTCTAAGTGTTCACCAGTTTTTTAATGAGTATGTTTACATAATTTGAAATGAGGATTTTTTTTTTCAGTGCTCGTGTATACATAGGAAGAAAAAAAAAAAGAACATAACTTTTTCTTCTCAAAATCAGATTTATTAAGTGTAAAAAAATTTCCTTCTCAATCTTTCTGAAGCTGGCAGTGCTAAATTTTACCTTTGCAAAAAATATTTAATATAATGTGTGTAAATATTATGTTAAAGGATTAATGTCCTGTTTTAAACAGTGGCAAAAAATTTCCTTTCAGCCTTTAGGTTTTCCACTAATTTATTTCATATTAAATCAGAGCAGGCTAAAAAACTGCTGATCAGATCTTTACTGAGCTTTATTGTAATGTAGTTTAAGTGGATGCAGACGGCTGGTTTTTCCTTTTCTTTATTTCTTCTTTTTTTTTTTCCCCCTCCATGTCTGAAATATTATACAGGAGACTGAAGTTCTTGTGGCATTAACATGAGAGTCTCAAAATGGGCTGAAAAATAAATATTATAAAAACATGTCATCCAAATCAAATACTGTGTGAATAAGGGAAGCTGGAGAGGTTACAACTGTGGTTCAAGATTTAACATGCAAGGTACCTCAAAAGTTAGCTAAATACATTTCAGATGGATGTAAAATGCAGAGGAAATGTGTTAGGTATCTTCCCTTGGTGAGATCTCCAGCATGGCTCAAATGACACGCTCGAAGGTCAAGTCCCCACATGGTAGCACATGGGGTGATGGGAGTAGGCTCAGATCCCTCTCTTCCTTCAACAACCTTTTTCAACTTGCTTTTTACCAGCATCCCCCTGGTAAAAAGGCCTGACTGTGCTCCATGATCCCCCTCATGCTCATCAGCAGCCAAAACCCCAAGGGTGCACAGAAACAATGCATGGAGCCTTTAGGTTTCCTTGCACTAGGGCAAAATCTTTGGCTACTGACTGCTCGTGGTGCTTAACTGTGTAATTGTCTTAATTATGCTAAATTGCACTGTGTAGTCCCTTAACAATTATGTGGGTTAGCAGCAGTATTAAATGACAAAAATGGCATAATGTAGTCACAGCATTGTCTTGCAGAAGCATGAAAGTCAGAAAATAAGGGAGTCTGCATGGGTTTCCCTTGAGGAACCTCCCTCACCACTGCACACAACTGGCAGCTGCAGGAGACTTTAGCACAGAGGGTGATCATAATATCACTGATTTTGTTAAAAAGTTTTGATTATGGGACAGCTCTAGCAAAATGCTGACTTTGAAATGTTCACTAAACAGTAAATGTTTGGGCAAACAGTTCTCACCCTGTGGTTCACCTCAAAGGGCTGATGTTGGCTACCAGAATTTGACTGAGGGGGCTTCAGCTGGTTTGGAGTATAACTGTGAAATCTTACCATGACCATGACAGAACTGGCCCAATCCAATATTCCAGGACAGTTTCCATGAGCAGATTACTTTCAGGGTGCAGTTCTGATCATCCATCTTTCCACATTGCTTTGCCTGGAAGCCAGGGACACAGACCTCTGGAAGGAGAAATTAGTTTTGACTGTGAAAACTGAGGAAGAGCTTGCTCAGTAGTTCTGGCGACTAAAATCTCAATATATTTGGCAAGTGTCTAGTCTGTGACACTGCTAAAACCTTCCTATTCACTGGTGCTGCAGACCAGTTTCCTGCCTCTCCTACCCAAAGCAGCAGAGCTGTCTGTGGCAGCCTCTCCATACAGGTGGGCTCTTGCTCTCAGAAAAGGTGCAATTCCTCCTCCTTTTCCCAAAACATCAACCTGCTACAATATGGTTTTCAATGTGGTAAACAGGCTCCTTCCCCCTTGCACTTTTTGCAATATTATCTATTTTAATTTAAATATAACAATCACATTTAATAATGTAAAAAAGTATATTTACTGTTTCTTTTTTAAAAACTAATTATTATTAATATAATAATAATAATAATAATTATTATTATTATTATTATTATTATTTATCACATTTGGGTAGCAAGCTGCGAACTACAAATCTGAATTCTCTGTCATTCACAACTTTCCACAGGACTTACCAGAGACCTGCATTGTTTCAGCCCCTGTGACTAGCAATAATAAAGACAGCAGCTCAACTCAGCAACCAGACATGAGTACAAGCTTCAGGGAGTTACAGAACCAAGTGCTGTCTTTTGTACTGAACTGTTTGAAGTAAAAAAAAACAAAAGAAAACAGGCTGCATATGGAGCATTTAAGTATTTGACCAGCTTTAGTGTGAAATAATATTAGGAATGAATAGAAAGGAGCTTGTTGTGGTAGAGTTTTCATGTTCATGTTCTTTAAGGGGTTATGTAGGATCCTCTGCAGCTAGAAAGCTTATTGAGTGTCTATTTTTAAAAAGATGTTTTTTTGTTATGTG
Source organism: Parus major (assembly GCF_001522545.3). NCBI lineage: Eukaryota > Metazoa > Chordata > Aves > Passeriformes > Paridae > Parus > Parus major. Next base: position 62,720,962 of record NC_031771.1, read on the forward strand.
TATGAAATAACATGGCCACACCAATGAATCCCATCTTAAATATTAGTGAAGCATTTATACTTGTTGTCCTAAAGTGCTGCTAAAATCCAGAGCAAGGCCCTTCTTGACTGACTGCCTCTGCCACTGAACCCATTTGTAGAAGCCAGGAGTAATTTATATTATCTCAAAGTAATAACAACTGGTGGAGAAATATTTTTTCACATAACCATCTGTGGAAAAAACAGTGCATTCCTCTTTTTGTACTCTGGGCTAACCTATAAATTAATTCCTTAGGTATTTATAAGGATAGCTCAGTGTGTGTGGGATTTGCTAATAAACCCTCCTAAACCTTCTAGTTTGGGTTTCCTCTGGTGAGGTGAGCACACATATCCCAACTAAGCCATCTGGACAGACCCTGCTCAGTCTGAAGAATTTGACACTTCTGTAAGGTTTAAACATTCCTAGAAAATTTTGGATTCCCTTACAAATTGTATTTACATTTTTTAATAGTGTGAGCGTAGCCAAGATGGACTCTGTCTGGAAGAGGTCTCCCATTTATCAACTGAATACTTACTCTTTAAGCAGTGAAGAGGGCAAACCCTAGAAAAGCAAAGAAAATCTGTTTGAAAGGAGGAAAGAGTGGTATTTTCTTAAGCTGGCATGCCTTCTTGCATTTGAAGTCATATCTTATAAAATATATGGCCAAAGTTCAACATTATGTGGTTTGAGCTTGGCTTCCTTTGGTAAATAAGAGTATGTATTCAGTGGATGAACCTTACTTTAATCTCAAATTCAGACCTAAATTCCCTCCAGACTCTGGGGAATTGTCCTCTCAGGGTTATGACCAATAAAAGGAAAAAAGGGAGAGCTGTATGCAAAGTTCCAGGATGTGAGATTTCGGCTTAAGGATGTCTTTGTCATGGACAAATCATTCCATATACAATCTCCAGAACCAACTAACAAATAAACTGCAAAAACTTACAAAAAATGTATTGCAAAAAGGAATGGTCTCATTTTATCTAGAAGTTAACATTCTAAAAATAACCCCAGTCTGTCTCCCTGGACTCACACTCAGTAATGCTTCTAAAAGCACTCAAATAAAACTTTGCAGTTAAAGAATTGCTTTATCAGCCAAAATTATCTATAAGCAACTTGAGGATTTTTCTGGTGAATAAAATATTGTTCTGCAAATATTTGGTCTGCTTCAACATGGCATCGTTCCTGCTCTGAATCTATTGACAACCTGGGAAAAAAGAGACATTACCATTTTGGGCTGTGTCTCAGTATTCCTGATCTAGTTTCTTCACAGAATATGTTACAGCAGCAACTATCTGTAAAATTGCATTTGATACTTTGATAGAAGTACAACAGTGTGTCAGCTCTGTTTCCTTCCAAAAATTGCTTTGATGTGGACACAGAACTCAGTAAGTACAGCTCATTTAAAGTCAGAAACTTTTCTCTGGTCCCAGCATTACTCAGCTTCCATATTTAATGTGTCCATTTTGACAATTACTGCTGTCCAAAAAGAAATTATAAAGTTAAGTTACCTGTTGATAAAATGGTTTACATTAAAGAGCACATTCCTGCAGTGCACTGTAGGTATGGCTGGGGAGGGAGCGTGGGTGGGGAGCCTTGCCAGGATCCCAAGCAAGCATCTCTGTGGCTCATCTCACCTGAAGTTTCACCTGTTTGTGTTCCTTGTTTTGGGTGTCTCCTGCAGGCTGTGATTCCCTCTGGGCTTGTGGCAGCTTCAAAAGGATCAGTTGTGGTCAGCCTCAACACCGGGGGCAGTGGGTACTGAGGGGCACTTTGCTTTTTGCCTCTGGAAGATGCAACCTTCAGCCTAGGAGAGAGAAGAGCCTCACAGTCTGTGCTCTCTCTTGCCCTACCACTCTCAAAACTTAATTTCAAAGGGCTCAAAGGTTAATTTACTTGTTTACAGGAGATGTTTCCTTAAGAGATTGGGCTGAGTCCATATCTCACACCCATGCAAATGAGGAGTAATGGCTTTTGTCTTGGAAATCAGTTTATGCTGCTGCAATAAACCAGGAGTTGGCTACTGGGTTCTTTCCTATCATCATTTTAATTCCAGTACATACTTGTATGTGCTTTGCAGTAAAATTAGAGAAAAAAACATCTGGCAAACAAAATCATTACCAAATAAATGTTGCCCATTGGCCCGGATTTCACACTCAGGATATTGAAAGCAAATGTTCTGGTGCTATTGAGATCTTGACATGTTTGTGTTTAGCTTGTTGGGTCAGCTGAAATTGCTTGTGTTCACAGTGATCCCAGATGAGGGATGCTTTTAGTCACAGATTATTTAGACTATTCTCAGTATGGGGTAGAACTCAAAGCTCCTTAACAGCATGACTTTCATAACAATGATATAACCCAACAGCAGGTCCTCTGACCTGACAACATGCCCCCCACCTCAAGGGAATCTCTGTAGCTAAACAAAATATTTATGAACTAGTGGGAAAACAGGAGTCACCTGCTATGGATCTGTCTTTATTTAAGGACAGACAGCACTCTGTGGCCTCTTTTGGCTTCCTGGCCTATTGTATTAGACTTGATCAGAGACTTGATCAGAATCACAGAATAAGCTAAGGTGGAAGGGACCCAGGAGGATGATCCAGTCCAGCTCCTGTCCCTGCACAGCACCATCCCCCAGAGTCACCCCCTGAGCCCGAGAGCATTGTCCAAACACTCCCTGAGCTCTGTCAGGCTGGGGCTGTGACCCCTGCCCTGGGGAGCCTGTTCAGTGCCCAGCCACCCTCTGGGGACAGAACCTTTTCCTGATATCCAACCTAAACCTCCCTGGCACAGCTTCAGGCCATTCCCTGCCTCCTGTCACTGTCCCCAGAGAGAAGAGATCAGTGTCTGTCCCTCCTCTTCCCCTCTCGAGGAATTTGTAACTGCACTGAGGTCTCCCCTCAGTCCCCTCCAGGCTGAACAGACCAAGTGCCCTCAGCCTCTCCTCACACGGCTTCTCCTCAAGGCCCTTCACCCTCTTTGTTGCTCTCCTTTGGACACTCTCTAATAGTTCAATGTTTTTCTTTTATTGTGGCACCCAAAGCTGCCCCCAGCACTGGAGGTGAGGCCGCCCCAGCCCAGAGCAGAGCGGGACAATCCCTGCCTTGCCCGGCTGCGATGCTGTGCCTGATGTCCCCAGGACAGGGATGTCCCTCCTGGCTGCCAGGGCACTGCTGGCTCAGTTCAACTTGCCCCTGAGCAGGGCCCCCAGCTCCCTTTCCATGGCCCTGCTCTGCAGCCCCTCATTCCCCAGCCTGTCCGTACATCCAGGGTTGTCCCATCCCAGGAGCAGAATCCGGCGCTTTCCCTGGTTGAACCTCACATGGTCGGTGATTGTCCAGAAAAATGGTGAGTTTGTCTATCTGTGGAATGGACATTTTTTCCAGTAGGACAGCGTTAAAAGCTTTACTAGAATCCAAAATTTTACACTGACTGTCTTCCTGTGTTTAATCAGGTGTGTTCCCTTGTCATAAAAGGCTCTCAGGTTTGATAACCAGGCTTCCCTCTCATGAAGCTGTGCTGGCTGTGACCGATCGCTGCATTGTCCTTCAGGTGTTTTCAGTACCTCCCAGAATAATCTTCTCCAGCTTTACCAGGCACTGAAGTGACACAAACAGCCTGTAGATTCTGGGGTTCCCTTCTTGTCTTTCTTTCACCGGCTTCCAATCAGCTTCCAATCAGAAATCTTATCCTTCATATGCATCTTTGGCTGCAGACAATCCACCTTTTCCTTCATCTCTATCCTTTAGATGGAGCTTTGGAATTCCAAACCCACTGCCTAAAGTAGGCTGTACCCATTAATATCTGGCTCTGTATTGTTTTTTTACCAGACACCTCTCACCTTTCTGGATGAGAGTCACAACAATTCTGGGTGTTGTTTGGTTTGGAGTTTTTGTCTTTGTTAAAATAATTTCTCTATTCAGGAAATACTAAGTCAGTCTCAGTAGACTCGTAGGGCCTTAACCCAAAAAAGAAAAACATGCAGCCTCAACTGCTCATAATCAGTTTAGTGGATCCATTACTCTACCAGTGCATGCAAATTTGGTCAAAATGAAACACTTCAGAAAATGTATTGATTTTGTCAGCACTTTAGTTTAAGAAAATAAAAAGGGGAAAGAATTTCCGTCCTGTTGAAATGCGCTGTTTTTAAAATACTGCTATTTTGGGCTTGGTTTTGTTTCAGAGAAACTTTTCTTTGGCATTTTAGCATTGTGTTGTTGGGTGTTTTTTTAACAAAGTTGAAGTAAAAATCAGAATAGAAGTGGTTTTGTTGAATTCTGAAACCTGCAGGTTTAATTTCAAAAGAAAATAAAACGCATATCTAGTTCAGCAGCAATCAGGACTTGTTTCAGCAGAGATCTACTCTAAGCCAAAAAGCTTAAGTAACATCCTTACCAACTCACATCCTCCAGCTCTGTCTGGGGAAAGTGGGACTGCAGGGGATTCAAATAACAAATTAACATGGAATCATTACGAGTAATTTGAAATGAGATCTTTCTGCATGAACAATAGATCCATCTTGAGCCCCCTTCTTTCCCACAACTGTCAAACATGCTTGTTTTTATGAGGCCTGGGATAAAACTCAGTTTGACTGCTTGATAACATCTTCTTTGTATCAAAGCAAGTGAATGTGGCATAGATCCTGAAGAATTACTATGTACATGCAAAATCTGAACTGACTTTTATGTCACATTTTTGCTTTCTCTCTGAATTTCTTTTCACCTCCCCTTTTATATCAAGATTTGAAGACTCTCAGTGTGAAAGATTTTATCTAGAAAAAGATAACACATTGAAGAAAATGTGGGTTTTTTTAAAATTAAAATCTGTTGTTGTTGACAATATTTGATGAATTCTGACTGATCAATCCTAAGTGATCAATTGTAAGTAAAGCATTTGATAATTTTTTCAGTCTCCACTGGGAAAAGTAAACAGTCATATCAGCAATAATTTTTCTTGTGCCAACACAGTAAAATCAATCTTTAATTCTTATGTTAAAGCAAGATAGTTTTATTATTCTTAGTAACATAGCAGTGTGGGATGCTAAAGGACAGAAAAAATGAGTATATGAGAAGTTTGGTGTCCTTACAGTTCAAAAATGTCATAATTAGGAAAGTCCAGCAAGAACAAGGTGGTTGTGTGTCATCCAATTAATGAGCAATTTAAGTGTAGTCACATGGATGTAAGCAAATATGATTAGGAGTGAAAACTTACCATGCCCCAGAAGGAATTTTGTTTCAATTCATAAAAGGAACTGGTTGTTTAATTACGAACACACAGAGGATCAGCGTTACAATCAGATTCACTATGTGTTTTAATTCATGAATCAAGCTTTTGTGTAACTGAAAAAAAAAAAAAAAAAGAAGTTGTGATTTAATTAGTGGCATGAGAGTTGGACAACCCAATCTCATTAGGACTAATCACTTTCCAGGAAGCACTGGGCAGCGTCTCACACAGCATCTCCCAGAAATGATCACTATTCTGCAGGACTGAGCTCAGTGTTTAATGTTGCAGGAAGCTGTCATTAGCTGTGTTGGGGAGGACAAAACAGGGACAGAAGGCTGCTATTCCCAAAGTGAGTGTGGCAATACAGGCTCTCACTGCTTCCTCTTGCTCATTAATCTCACAGTTTACCATCTCCTCCAGTAAAGGCTTGAAGAACAAACTGGATTTTATTAAGAAGGGATATAACAGAGGATAACTCCAAGCAAACAAGGAACTTGGGCAGAAAGAAGTCAGATTTGGAGAAGGTGGTGCACAGATGTTTTCAGGAGTTAATACATTAGCATTGGAACAGCCATCAAAGGAATCCTGCAGGGCAACAGAGGGTGCCATTGTGCCACTGTGCTACTGGTGTAAACTTTGGTGGGGATGGTTTCCCTCCCAGACCTAATAGACAAAAAACAGTCACATATACATTGATTTTTATATATTATATTAAAATAATTTATTTATTTATAAATATTTCAATTTTTTTTTCATGGCAATAGGGGCAGAAGATCATCACATGTTTTCACATAAATATGTGTGTGTGTATATATATGTATATATGTACAAATAAATGAATATACTGTTGAGGGGGTGAATAAATATAAAAAAAGCTCAAGTCCTGGATAGGCTATGATAAATGTCTTCAGAGCACATTCTTTCCTAACTTCATCTGCAGTCCACCCTCTAATTTCTTGATCTGACAAGATATAGGCTCCCAGCTGAGCCCCGTCCCTTCCCCTCTCGCAAGTGCTTTGTCATTGGAATATTTCCCCACAAATCTACTCTGGCTCGTGGTCTAGAAGATCAAAGTACTCAGTCATTGACAGCATTTGTTTATAGTAAAAAATGCCATAGCTTCATATCCAGATTTAGCCCTTGTCTCTCAGTGCTGTCGAAAAGGGACATTTTTAGATATCGATGCTCATTCCTGCTTCTCAAGTTATCAGAATTTACAGTTGTAATGTTCTTACGAACAGAGTAGGCTATTTTTGGTCAGAATGAAGGCATGTGATAGACCAAAGCAATTAAGGCCCCTTACTTTACTAACAGGATGGTAAAAAATAGTCCTAATTAAATATTTTTCAGCTCTCCTAAACATTCCTAAAATAGCCCTTTCTGCAAGGGAAGGGGAATAAGCAGAGGGTGTGACAGGGCAACACGGGCCTCATGGCACTCCTCTGTCTGCCTGGATAATTCATAGCACTTGTTATGTGCCCAGCCCAACATTCATCTGAAAAAACCCTCTCCCCCCTGCCGTGTGCTCCTTCCCCACATCCCAGACAGGCACTTGCACACTCCCTGCGGGATTTGCTGCACGCGGCAGGAGACGCTTGGGGACTAAAATCACCAATGCCCTTTAAATCGCTGCAAAGCGGGTCAAGGTCTTAAAAGCTTAAGAGGAGAAGCTGAGCCGTTCAAATGTTGGTGTAAAAGCTCCATTGTACAAACAAGAGCTGCGTTCCAAGGATGCTGTCACCTTGGATCTCACTAAAAACAGCACCCCCAGCTCCTTTACAACTGCTGAGCTATTTAGACTGCGAATCCTCAGGACAGGCAACCTTTATTTTGAACCTGGTGATCCTTCAGGCTCACAATCCCTTCTCCCACCAGGACACAGACTTAGGTACATATTGTGTTGTTGCAACACAAATCTGAACATGAGTCTTGGGTTCTCTCTGTGTTTGAAAGACAGCAAAGACCAAATGTCAGGTTCCATATATTCATGTATATTCAATATAGTTTTTTGAGTTTTCAGAGGGAACAGCAATGAGATCAGCTAAGCTCCTAAGTAGTTTAGGAGTACTGAAGTTTTGACCCTGGAAGACTTTATTTTATAGAAGTGCCTGTCTCTTTTTGTATAGACCCAATTGGAATTACTTCTTTCTCCTGAGTTTTGCTTTGAAAGTGAAAAGGGTCAGGTCTGTAGTAAAAATGTCTCATGGAAAGAGAAGTAGAATTTTAGTGTCCAAAAAAAAAAAAAGTCCAAAATGTATGCAAGGAGGACCCCAAACAGTCAATGGCTTGGAGGTAGAGGGGAACACTTCTGCTCCTATGGTTAATGTCCTAAAGAGGACTGAAAAACTTTTAAACTTGAAAAATACAGAATTTTTCAAACACAAATTAGAGTGATTAACTTCCAGTCAGCAAAAAACTCAATGTGACTAGGGAAGCCAGAAGATAAAGGTTTATTTTTCCACCATATGCCAAACACCAGCATGTGGAAGATGAGCTGTAAATCTAAAACCCAAGCTCCTGTGGAACAATCTCTGTTGTTGGCCAGGACAAAAGAGAAAGCAGCTTTTGGCTGCAATGCCCTCCCTGGAATGGTTCAAAGCCAGGTTGGACAGGGCTTTGAGCAAACTGATCTGTTACAAGGTGTGGCTGGGGGTGTGGAACTAGATGGTTTAAGGTCCCTTCCAACAAAAACCATTCTGTGATCCTGTAAAGCTGGTTGTGGAAAATGTTCACTCACATTTCTTTGCCAGCAAACAGTGGTTTGCTGGGCCAGTCAACAAAGTGACTACTGCCACACCACCACTGGCTACCAACATAACCCACAGTGTGAAGGAGTAACCATGGGGTTTTTACTGCTGATCATCTTGAATAAAACTTGTGTTGGTGCCATGGAGGCATGAACCTCCACCTACTGTAAATTCATAGGAGCTGTCATGATCAACCAGATTTTTCTTTGGAACAAAGGAAATTCCCCCTTTGAAACCTTTATAAGTTACTCTGGTGTCTAATGTTGCCACCCTCACCCTTTCTGTCCCCTCCTCACCTACCTTTGATGGTGAGTCAGGTATTGTTTGGACGACTTATATGCTGAGGTCTCCTAATTCCCCGTTGAAATCAGCCACAACAGGTCAGCTTCTTCTTCACCTGAGCACATTGTGTGCACGAGGACTGATAGCCTTCCTCATTTTCCATAAGCTCCATGGAATTTATGTTCACAAGTGATGTCTGAAAACAATGCAGTAGCAAAGAGTCACCGTGGTCCCTCTGAGCCAGCAGCAGGGACAGTAAGTACAAGGTAGAAAAGTGAGATCTTCTTTGATATGAAGTCTTGAAAGAGATCTGAACACCTCTAATGTTTCCCCTTGCACCTAAAAATTCCTTGAGGTCCGAAGTGCCCAGATTTATTCTTTATGAGTGTTTAAATTCTGTTTTGATATAACTTTTCATCTTCATTCCTGTCTTAGTGCTGAATCAAAACTGGAGTTTCTATCCTGTGGAAAATTTGGCCATTTCACGTTCTGTTTCCATTCTCAATCAGAATTAAAAGAATGTGGTTAGAAATTCCAGCTTGGAAAAAAATCCCTCACCCCTTTTGCCCATCACCTGAGCCAACCACATTTAAGTAGAGCTGAAATATTTTTGTCAAACTGCTTTTATTTCCTCTTCCTATAATAGATAAAATAGTTTTAAAAGTTTCTATAATCTTCTTAAACAAGTTAAATTTGTTAGAAGAATTTTTGTTTTGACAGTACAGTATTATTTTAACAAAAGTTACTAGTTATAACAGTTATAAGCTATATAAATATAAGTCGTAATCTAAGTCTAGTCTTTTCCTTCCTTCTGCCAAGTTCATGAGAACACAGAGACATGGAAGAGACCCACACTCTTCTTTCTAAAGGTCTTTTTGCCTCAGCAAAATCTTTTGCCACAAAAAATCTTTTACTGTGAATGAGGCCATTCATTGATCTGATCTTAACTCTCTTCCCCAGCAAATATAGAGTTCATGGAGAGCTCTTCCCAAGGGAACCCAAAGGGGTTTGTATAGCTGGGGGAATGGCTGGCTGTGGCCAAGATGCTCAGACTTTCTTACCTAGACAATTGCACCTTAACTTGAAACTCTATCACTTAAATCTGCACTTAGTCTGCCATGCTACACCCATCCTATGGTCTGGAATACCACAAAAACCCAGACAAAGTGGTGTGTTGCCTCTTCTGTAAGAAATGCTGTGCAATCACTTCCCAGAAAGGGCTGCTGTCATTCTGTGCAGAAGCACAGTCAGGGTTGTTTTCTTAATCCCAGAGCTATTCTTGCCCCTGCCCTCCCATCACTGCAGAAGACTGGTCAGGAAAAACAGAGGCTATGACATGAAACAATTGCACAACACTGCACTTATAATTTTCAAATGGGATAGCAGTAAATGACATGAACAACATACTAAAATTGAAAAACTGCAGTTACAACTATTTTTTACAATGGTGTACTTCATCCCTGAATATACATCTGAAATATACCCAGATCATTATGCTGCTTCCTAGTAGCACAATGATTTGGCCTTTTTGCTCCTAGAGTTGAGAGGGATGGCTTTATCCTAACTAAAAGTGAGAAGAAGATCCAGATAATTTTTCTGAAGAAAAAGGTGTTTAGGAAATCCTCTACTAGCCATAATCATGAACTTTTTTCCAGCACATTCAGGTTAAATATTAGACAGCTGCTGTTACTGAATAGAAATGGAAAAGTGTACTTGACCTTGACCCATCCATGTATGTGCTTTTCCCACTGATAATCCTGGAGTTTCTAAGGTGCTGAAGTGATACCTCTGTGCTGTGCTGTGTGTTCCCCTGGAAAATGGGTCTCTGGTGGTGAACCTTGCAGGCCAACCCCTATCACACACACTTAGCCAAAGGGTCAAACCCTCTGTGACCAGAGCACGGGGTCACCAAAACACCTCTGTGAGTCTGACAGTCCTTTAGATAATTATCTGCTAGATCTTGAAACTCTCAAATCCTCTGGGGCTGACATGCAACAGGAAGGTGGTACCCTTCCCATCCCATCTTTCAGCGGGGATCCATGTACTTTCTCTGGAAGATTATCCACGTGCCGTTGTCCATCCCTGCATTAATCACATGCCATTATCTAGCTGCCATTGGCTGGAGTCCTGTCTCCAGGGTCTTTTGGTGGGAAAAGCCCCAGATGACCTAGGTCAGGGTCCAATCTTAGTCTAAGAAAGAGGCTTATCTCAATTCCTCTTGTTTCAGGCATAGTCCTTCATTTGACACACATGGAAGATATTTCAATAGTAATTATCATCCTCCGAGGCCAAAGTTTGCTCCATAAAATTCTCTAAACCAGCTTTTTAGCACACTTTCTCTTCAGCCCTCTCTTTATATGTATATTTGCATGCACAAACACACACACACAGTTACATGCAGCATGAGACCACGCACTGCCTAAACAAGGCTGTGTTCTGTTTTTGCCACATAATACAGTAAGAGTTCATCTCATCCTTCGAGACACAGCACTTCACCCAACTTTCTGTTGTTCACAATTGCTACATGACCTCCTGAGCTGTGGGAGCAGCCACAGTGCTACACCACAAGGCTTCCAGGTACAGCTTCCAGGCCTGGGGCAGGGGGAATCCCTGCTTGCTCTGTGGCATCTGTCGGCATATTGCCACAAGCTTTCATTCTATATTTATGAAAAGGTGCTGAGGCACAGCAGGCATTATGCATGATCTTCAGCATAAAAAAGGATCATGCCCTTATCAGTTTCCTGCAGTAATTTGCTAAATGTCATTGGTGTTACCCAGGTCTCATTCTGCAGAGCCCTGGCACGCCGTGGTGCTGCTGAAATGTGGTGCTGTCCTCGCACCCGTGTGTTTGCTCTGTCATGAGATCTCCCAAATGCTGGATGTTTGATAGGCCAGTTAGCTGCCTGAATAAATATTTTCACTTTCTTTTAGTCAATGCTAGAGCCAAACATTCAACTGAAAATAGCTTGGGGTAAGCATTGTTGGTTTAAAATTAATTTTGTAACAGATTCTGTTTGTGGAATCATTGATCAGCGTTCCTGTGCTGGCTTTGAAAACAGAGTTTAGAGTATTGCAGAGTAAGAACATTTTTACCACTGGAAGAATTATATTTTAGTTGTGTCTATTTTCAGAAGGCTATCCTAAACTGTTCATGGAAAAGGAAAGCAAAACATTCTAGCTCAAAACCAGATATATACCTCTAATAGGGATTTAATTTTTTTACCTTAATGGCCCATTTTACTTACTACCTACATTTTTTGAAGCCTAAAGACATTGTAAATTATAAAAAAATAAAAATAAAAAAATAATAAACTTCACCGGCTGCAGATCAGAGTTTTAAAACCTAAGAGTTTAAAAAATAAATAACAAAAAGGTTAGATCCTAGTTTGGACGTTGAGTTATTTTTGACATTATTTGATACAAGAACTCAACATGGATGTTTTTGAAGTATGGTTCTCGTTAACATCTGGATAGAGTACATTTCCTTTTCTTGATTCAATCATGAAAAAATTCCACTTACAGATAGTCCATACAATAGTGCAACCTCTTTCACACATTACTACATCATAATCCATTTGGCTGCACTTGCTTCAAACAGGTCCACTCTACCCATATGGCCTGGCTTTATTATTTCTTGCTCCCATCTGTTTTACGTTATCTTCTTTGGGCTGTGTTTTACTGAGAGATGCTCCTCAGCCACATGCAGAAAAGGCTGTTTCTGAGAGAAAATGTGAACAACAGGGGATTTTTATGCTCTCACATCTGTGGGAGTTCATTGGAGTCGACTGAGCCTACTGCTGTAGATTTTGGCTCTGTAAAGTCTGTTAAAGCCCATTTTGTCTGCGTGGTCTAAGATTTCATTACAAAACCCTAGACGCCTGGTTTGGAAATCCTTGATTCATGTGAATATCCCTGCTGAAGAGCAGTCCTGCAAAGAGATGTCTTTTATTTTCCTTTTCCCATTCACCTCTTTCCCTCCTCACCTCTCACAGTGGGTCACAGAGTCCTGACCATGTCCCACACACTGGAGAAGCAGAAGAACAGTCCTTGCCCCTAAGCTTTGTCATCCTCAGCAGACAAGTTAAGTCAAAATCAACAAGAGATTTCTACTGTCTACCCCAGCTTTGACGAGTCTCAGGTTGGGCTGGGAAGCCAGGAGGAGCAAACCAGCTCACAAGACCTTCCCCTACCCTCCAGCCTCACTGCATGCTCATGGAGTGGTGGGACCATGGAAGTCACTGCCTTGTTAGGAAGTCCACAATCTTCTCCTTTCTTGTTCTCTCCTGAAACTTGATGTTCCTGACATAGTGATGCCACTTGACATTACTGATCCCTCCTAAACACCTGCTATCAAATGCATCAAATCTTTTCTTGTCAGCTTGCGTAATGCCCCAGGTCTTTGCAGCATCGAGCAAAACTGATACCACACAGCTGTTGTAGAGCCTTATTTTTTGTTTTGCGGACATGTCACTGCCCCATGCTTTTGCCCTTGAATTTATTTGCATTGATATTCACCTTATACTGGTCAGGCTTGAAAGGACACTAGATGTAATCCAGGCAAAGTGGTCCAGAGTACTGGAAATGGGAATAAAATATGAACCCTGCCATGACTGCAACTGACCTAAGAGAGGAAAGACAAAGCCAATATTTCCTTTCCTCCATAGACTCAAAGTCATTATTTAATCAAAATCTTTGATGTTTATTTCCACTAAAATCTTCAGGTTTTAGGATTTTTCTTTTAAGGTGATCACTGGCCTTTGGGCTCACCAAAGATGAGCCAGAGGATTTTCAATTCTTGTTAATAGCTGCTCATGTATATATGAATACCTTTAGAAAAGGAGGACAGAATGAAACAGATCTTAAATAATGTATTAAGAATGAGGGATGGGTTTTCTTTTTCAGAAGTGAAAATTCGTGATGTTACTAAATTTGCTGAAGTTCTGTACTTCAGAAGAAGTGAAAAAATAACACAGAGAAAAAAATTGCAATTAAGAACTCTGTGCAAAATTGCTTTTGTTTCTCCAGAGGTTGCAAGGCCATTTATTGCAATTTTTAAAATACTTTCTGACTTTTAAAAGTTACCTAAAGAATGTAAAAGAAAAGACATACCTTGATCATCTTGATTTTTAAATTAACCTTTCCTGATTTATTTTGTCTTCTGTTAAATCTTTCTTTGTCTGAGTAAGTGTGAAAGAATAGAAAGGGGTGTGTACATTCTTCCACAATATTGAAATAATTTGTAACAAATGTAAAAAAAAAAAAAAAAAATCTGAAAAAAGCTAGAGCTGGTAGAGTGCATTTTTCTTATATGCAAGTTCAGGAAACCTCCACATGGTATACAAGCAGACTATGCCAGCCCATGTAGGGCACAACATCTACTCAGTAAAGGTAACATTGTCACAAAATAAAGAAAAGTTTCTTCCTAAAATTATAGAATTTGATGGAAAAAAATATTAATGCTATATGACATGGACATACAAGCTTATAGTGAGCATAGACCACTAAAGAAATTTACCTATTCCTCAAAATTGAAGAGGATAATAATAATATGAATATATAAGTTAAAATAATATTGAAAATACAGTTATTAAAAGTAGAAAAATATTGAAAAATAAAAAGCAATTTAAACACAATTATGTGGTTCCATTTTTTATATATAACATGTTTTTGTGATAATACATATTTAATAATACTCTTCTGGTATAATAAAATAATATATTTATTTTTATTATCATATATTAATATAATAATTATAATAATAGATAAATAAAATACTAAAATTATTAGAACAAGTATATAAAATAATTTTCTGTGAGTAGTTCTATATTACTAATTTTAAATTGTAATATTTTTACGTAGTATAGTACTGCATACATTATATATAATATTGTTAGCTTTTAAATGTAGGAATAAATTCTACATTCAGCACTGCCACATTTCTGGTGATTATCATAAGACTGTATAGAACTTGGGTGTAGTTTAATTTTTTTCCAGCTTATTAAAAGTCATGTGAACATAAAACTATTCTGCTTCAGATTATAATTTTGCAATTTTCACCTAAATTTTATTAATTTAGACCAGGTTCAACTTTTATGAGAATCCTGAAATATTTTTATCTTCCACAGAAATAATCATAGCGCGAAAATAAGACATGAAATCATTAATACATTCAACAGTTCAACATGTGAACCTTTCATGTGACTATTTTTCACTTTGCTTGCTCCTAAATCTGCCTTTATATTTTACATATCTAAAAATAAATGAACAGAATTAAATACAAAAAAGCACATTTGAGAAGCTATTCCTTAATTTCTAGGTAGTTAAATGAATTTAAGTTGAAAATCATTCCAGTCTGATCTACAAAACCTCTGTAGAGCAAAGATTTCCATTCACAGGGGCTGATATTGTAACTTTTATGGTTGTTTCTAGATTTTAGTCCCAAAGAAGACAGAAGAAATAGATTCATCACTGCTATAGGAATAAAATCTGACCATAAACAGATATCAGTTCTCATATTATTTTTTTTTTTTTCTGGAAAATGCTCTTATCTAAGTATTTAAAATATTTACTTCTTTAAAGTCAATAATGTAAAAAAAAAATTGGAATAATCTTGATCAGAATTTTAAAAGTTGTTCAGATATTTGAGTTACAATTTTAAGTAGCATTTGTTCAGGGGGAAAATATTAATTTCACCACAAGGAATAATATGAGTTAACAGTACTGCAACTCTGATTTGCAAATAAGTACACATTCTTTCTCTGTAAATAGTGTGCTTTTTTTTAAAAGTGGCATTAATTTTTCAAGTCTACTATATTTTCTTTACAAAATAGGACTCTTGTTAATTAGATTCTTAAATCCCACCTCAGCTGAATTTGCTATGAACCCGACAGTAGCACAGTAATGACAAAGAACATTCTAAAAGCTTTAAAACGTGGGCTGGACACTGTACAGAACATGTCCCTTAATAGCAACAGTGACAGGAGATAGAGGTGCCTTTCAAATGTCTGCTCATTTTGCCAAGACCATGTCAAATGAACTAAAAGGGGACAAAGTGACAATGGGCCTTTGTGTGTCTTGAGGCCACCTTTGCTGGGTAATGAGCAAACAAATTCTGAGCAGGAGTTACCTGTGTAAAGTGCAACAACTCAGGTGATTTTAACTAGAGCTTCAATAATGAGCAATATGATCTTTCTTCACTGTAGATCATGAGGAATTTTTTGACTGGATTTTTCTGTTTCACCTCTGCTTTATTATTTTTTTTTTAATTTGAGGACTGTTGGACATGGTCAGAAAGAGCAGCACATCCCTGGCCCAGCCCAGATGACAAGACTGGTTGCAAACCACCCACAGTCTGAAAAGAGGTTTTTGCATCCAGCTGGGGCTGGGGACTAACTCATCATAGAGAGGGAAACAGACAAACAAGGTAAATGCCACTCCAAAATGAGGGAACAGCACAGTGAAAATGATATAGTGACACCTCACTCTCCAGTTCTGGAGGATGACTGAGCTGAAGTGACTGCTCCACCAGTGAGATGAGGATGCTGGACTTGGGAACACGGAGCTCCATGAGCCCAAGAGTGGGCAAACCTTACTGCCATTGGAAAAAACTTTGATTTCTTGCAGAAATGAGTTTGGAAACACATAGACATACGGACACTGTGCCCAGAGTGAAAAATTTGATCCAGAATCACATTAAAAGAATATCTCTGTGTGGGGAATGCAATATTGTCCAGCTGAATTGTTCCCCAGGGCAAGGCAGTATGGACAGGGCTCCTCTGGAGGGGCTGCTGACCATAAGGGTGTTTGGCTGAATCACTGCCCTCCTCCTCGTGGGATGCCCTGCCAGCTTTGATCTCCGGATTCGATGCCCCCGTGGCCGAGCAGCTGCTCACAGGGAATTTTCCAAGAGGGCTCTTGTCTCTGAGCTCGTTAGCTCTTCTGAGCTCATTAGCCCTTCCTCTTGGCCTGAAGCACCCAAGCCCCAGTGACATTTGCTGCTGGCTGAAAAACCCCACCCATTACTTGGCTCTTCTAGTGGAGGATGAGATTAAGAGATTCATGGCATAATACAGCCTTGTGGGGACTTTGGATTGACAGCTGGAGTAATTTGGGGAATAATGCCATGTGTGACAATTTTGAAGCCTCGTGAGCTAGAGGCAGATAAATGGGGTTATCAGCTACAACACAAAAACTTGGTCTTAAAGTTGTTTTTGTTCCATGTAAATAAAGCTATAAGACATGTTCAGGCAGGTATCACCGACTAAAGAAAAATACAAAGCTTTGCTATCTTTCAAACTGCTCAGACTTTGTCTTCTCTCTATCCCAAATAGAAATAATTTAATGTGGTTTCTAGTTCTTTTACTTCTTTTTATTTACCTGAGAGGCCCATAGGGAGCTACTATGAAACATCCCCCACTGAACATCCCCCCACAATGAACATTATTGATGGATTGCAAAGAAATGCCATAAAAATGGGTCCTAAGGTACTGCAGCAGAGGAAAAGACATTGAAAATTTAACTGAAGCAATTGGAGCTGACGTTGTCAATGCAGAAAAAAAAATGTCATCAGGATAAAGCAGCTCAGTACACCTTTAATCACAGCTACACCATGGATTAAAGTACATAGAAATATGGATCTCCAGCTTCATATCCAAAATCTGCTTCCCTATCAATATCCCATAGCCCCGTACCCACCAGTGTCCTCTCCCTGTGCCAAAGACACTGGGAAGAGCTGAACCTTGGCTTTACTCCATTCCAAAAATCCCATGGGACTGAGAGAGGAACAGAAACTGGCTACTGTCCTGGACTGGGAAGAAAGCTCTGGGGTCTGAAGGAGCAGATTTGGTGCCATTACTCTTAAATGCTAGAGACACCAGGGTCAGCAGACTCTGGAGAGTTTGTGGAGGAATTCTGAGTGAGTTCTGCACTGCAGAGCTTACTCAGGTGGACAGACTCATTAACAACAATAAACATCCCATTTCCAGGCAAGGCTTGTAAAAGTACCAGGCTAATCACTGACTCAAAGCTGAAGTAACATTTAAAAATCAGTTTTCCTGCACATTCATGCCAAACAAACCAGACCTGAGTTTCTGCAGACACTCAGAAGTCTCATTTGCAGTTTCTGGGCAGCAGGGAGGCTGTTGCACAAACAGCCTTTGCTACAGCTTCCAGTGGGCTGAAAACAGGCTTTTCCAAACCATTGCTGAATGCTGCCCAATTGCATTTTGCCTCCCTGCTTATTTATTGTTTTGCATTAGGTGACCCTGCTAGTGGTGTGGCATTGCATGGAAAGCATCAAAAGGAGGGTCAGAAGTTATCGCAGCTCTCTTATCTCACGGCCAACATCATTTCCCAATCACTGCACATCTGCCTTGCATTTTGTGAATTTTAGTGCTTTGAAATCATTGTGGCTCAGAAAAGCTTTTCTGGAGCCTGCTTGGTTGGTTTACACAGAGATCAGTGCTGGTTCATGTCCTGCTCTCCAAGAGCTCAAGTACTGGAGTTACCTTGCAGTGCCATTGACACAGGAGGAACGTCTGAGTGCTGGACTGTCTGCAAGACACAGACCCTAAAGCTGAAGTGAGGCTGAAAAGCACCACCAAAAAGGGGTCAGAGAGAAGGAAGTACAGAACAGAACATAGGAAGCAGTGAATGAGTTCAGGCTCCGAAATAGAGTGTTACAATTTCACTTATAATAAAACAATAAGGAACGGGTAAGAGAAAAGACAGAAGGGAATACCAGCTTTGAATCAAATTACATAATTCTCTCCTGATAACAACACGTAATTTGTGTTGGAAATTAATAAAAAATGCAGCAATGGAACTAAGCAAGGAAAAAATATAGTCATGATAATGGGACAATTCTGCAGCATTGACTGGAAGATATTGCTTAGCTGATTGACACTGATTTTAGACACTTGCTACAACCTACAGCAGGTTAAAAATAAAATATCACAAAGTTTGGGTTTTGGAGAGAGAACAGTAGCAACTGAGGCACAGCAGTTTGTCCACATGAGGCTGGAAAATAGTTTGGGGCAGGGATTTGTGTTGTGATATATTTCTACACCTGAACCCTATTACCAAGAAATATTATTAAGTCATGAAAAGCTGGTTAAAAAAAATAAAATCAATTTTTTGGAAATAATGCTGTTGAAGACCTGCATGCTCAGGAGTACTGCTGCTCGTTCAGAGTTTCATTTGGGTTTTCAGGATTAGAGACAGAGCAAAATAAGCCCTTCCATTACCCTGGGCAGCCTGCAGTAAACGTGAGGGTGACTTTCTTTTGGTCTTGATTTTGGCATCATGCCCTGATTTGAGTAAACGTGGCTCACTTGTTTTCTACAAAAATACAGTTTCTGGTTGTTGGGTGATTAACTATTTGTCCTTCTGCAGTCCTTCCTGCTCACCCTCAGTCCCACACTCCAGCGTGGCAGGAGGGATGAATGGTAAATTTGCTGGAACAACACCACCAACAAAACCAGCACCCTGTGACTTGCATATCCTAAAAACTACACCGTGCTTATATTTAAATTTAAAATCTACACTTTCCCAGTCTGAATGATTGCCATAACAGAGACACCGAGGAGTTAATGCTGAGTGTGGCTCTGGATGTTGTCAGAGCCTTTGATAGCCTGTCCTGGGTCACTTCAGGTGTTTCTGAGCCCCCCATTTGAGAGCCCGTGGGGCTGGAGCTGATGAGCACGGCCAGACCCTTGGCTCCTGGCATCAGCAGCTGCCAGAGAAACCCAGAGAGATGGAGATAGGGAGAGAAGCAGTCTCTCAGTGGGAAAAATCCCTGTTTGTCCCAGCTGAAATGCTTTGCAGCAGCTTTCAGGCTTTGACAGCCGCCTGGGGAAGCGTGGGGGGAATTTGGGGAGATCCAACCACTTCACCTCTCTTCTGACCCCAAAGAGGCACCGATGTGTTTGTGCATAAGGGCCAGAACGAGCCCACTGCAATTTCACAAGATATTTTTTTCCAGGAGGAGCAGTAATCTTGGTGTCTCCATGCTCTGGGGATCATGTCTGGATGCCCCAAGGGACTGAACATCAAATCTTTGAGTAATTAGGGGTCAGCACAGCCAAGCAAATTCAAATCTTTTCCCTTGTTTGTTTGGAGGGTTCCCCATCAACACAGATCCATGACACTGCCCAGTTTAGGTGAGAAACTGCCAGTTTCTGGGCATGGACACAGACCTCCTAGACCTTATCAACACGCTCAAAATTAGATATTGTCTTCCTTTCTATTCTTTTCTTTCTACTCTGTGGGGTTCTTCTAATGCCATAATTTTGTTTCTGAAAATCATACTGTTATTTAACTATTTTAAATTGCTATATGCCCATGAATACAAATGTCTTATCTATTTCCATATTATCTGAGGTATTTCATAATTTTATAATCTTAAATGATTGCTTTCTTTGTAAAGACATCATCTCAGACATAACTGAATAGCTGAAATACAGTATTTTAAAGTTAGAATACTTCAGGGCTTTTTACCCCCTTGTCTGGAGCTCTCCTTCTCCTTTAGGTAACGTGCCAGGCAAGTTGCTTTTAACTTTTTGCGCTTCTTTTTTTTTAAATTTATTTTGCAGGACTTCAATAATTTATTTTTCAAAATGTTAGTGTGAAGCTAAATTTATTAACTTTCTTTTGGGTGATGGAACACAAACTGTGATCACTTACTGAGCCTGGCAATCAACTATAATTTGAATATAATGTGGCCTCAAAATTAATAGCCCTGAAACAAATAAGAGTAACAGACTCTAAAAAAATTACCAGAATAGGAGCCCAGCAGGCTCTTTTTAAATGTGTCTTTAAAAAAAATTGCATACTAATAATCCTATTATTCACTGGAAAAAAAGAATATCTTTCTATGTTTATTATATGCCCTGGAAAAGCCGCAGACTTTTACAATACTGCTTCTCACAAATCACTTCAGTTTAATGATGTTACTCTACATTTCATCTCACATTTGAGTAAATATGTTTATTTCGTCCTGGAGAGAGATTTTATTTTAACTTCAAGATTATAATTTCTTACAAGTCTGTCACAGAACAACATGAGCTCTGCCAAATGGAAATACATAGACCCCCCCCACCGTCTACCCCGTATATTTAAAAATTAAGGATTTTTTCCTCCAGCACAGAAAAACAGTTATTTATTCTGACAAAGAAGGGAAGGACACTGATCAGAGACAATAAAGTTAACTGCTGCCTGAAGTCATAAACATCTGGTGGCTATTTTAATTGTATTGTGAACTAACCACAAAATCGTCCACTAAAGAATAAAAATATTTCCCCTGTGCAATACTGTATTTTAGAATTCTTCTCTTCTGAATCAACGTCAAAACTGATTACAGCACAATGAAGTCTGTGTTTCATGCCTGCATTTTCTTGAAAACACCACACACTCTTATTATAATTGCAGGATTACTCAAAGTACCTCATGCAGAAAAATTTTTCAGGTTACTTCTGGAAACACTGATTAGAGATAAAATATAATGCTTAAATCATGTAGTTTGTTTGCAGGTAAGTCAGACAGATCAGTATGTCTGTACAGAAATACTGGACATTAGAAAGCACACAGACAATCACACATGCACACAAATTTGTGTATATGAGATATCTGTGTGTATATATATGCATACACACACAAAAAATGCAGATATTCAGACATTTATATGCATATACACATATATATAAGAGGAATTTAAGTAAGTAGTAATACAACCTACCTAAATGTGAATAGAAATTGTTGTTAATAAAATACTTGCATGAGTTGTACGGGGACCTTCTAAATGTCTGTGCTTCCTGGGGAGACCAAATGACCTCTTTTTTACAGATACCAAGATCAAAGCTCTTGGTTTAGATACTCCAGCTGTCCCTCTCGTTGGCATTTGACATGCAACCCGGTCCATTTAAAATCAGGGGGCATGTAAACATTTTAACCCTTGGCAGCAGTATCTGAGAAAGATGCTGGCAATAAATGGTCGTAACTGCCTGGGCCAAATCACATTTGGTGTCCTCCCTTTGAAGTCCATGCAGGCTCTGTACCCTATGGTTTTGACAAAGAGCCAAGTCCAAAAAAAGGATGTAGGCTCTCGAAGCTGTCCGGATGTGGACTCTGGGATCCAGAGTGGCTCCGTGCAGCTGAGCAGTTGCCTCTGAGCTTGCCACAAGACTCCCTGCCTGACCTTGGAGGTTTTTTGCCTTGGCTCTGCGCTGGTGCACTCCCTGCATTGCCCCAGCACTCAAATCCCAGTGTTTTTGTACAAGCACAGGAGCACCTTCATCCCTCGTGAAACCTCCTTTGGGAGGGTGGGTGTGCACAGGGGTAACACATGCTCATAGGATTAGACTCTGCTCTGAATTTAGTCACAGCTATTTATTTTATTTTTTTTTTCTAAACCATTGCCACAGGAGGGTGCCATTTTTCTGTTTAAGCTCCAGTTGAGCCACGGGGTTCAAATACTCTGGATCCATCATGCCCCAGGAGAGCAGGAGGTGATGGATGTGAGCCCAGGACAGGTGTCCTTGCATACCCACACCCTTCCCACCAAAACCAAATCAGGCCCATGGAGACAGATAAACAAACAGCATGAACAAGATCCCATGGGCAAAAGTGCTACTTGTGATCCTCACCTACAGTTGTTTTCTGTCACATTTTGAGAAGAGATAGCAATGAAAAAACAGGACCCTTCTCTTCTGCAGCCCTACTTTGGAAGAGTGAGTCTTTTCTCTCTCTCTCTTACCAGTCCTTGGAGAAACAGTGATGAGCCCCATCCTGTGTGACTCCAGAAGGTACTTGGCTTCTGCACTAGGTACTCATTGTCTGGAGAAAGGATGAGCTCCACACCCAGATAAAGTGTGTCTCATGGGCTTGTGTGCGACCTGAATGCCATTCTCCCATGCTGAGAGTCCAGCTGCTTGACCCACCTTCATTTTGGGCTCAGGTACTTAAATATGCTTTCCTTTAAAATGACAAAGTGTTGAAAGTGTCCCAGGACACCTGTGCAGAAGCCAGCTGTGGTGCAAAGACAGGCTGATGCAGCACTGGTTATCAGGAGTTAGAGCAGACCTGTCACACAGATGCCTCATAAGGTGGTGCAGAACTTGTTCAACACCACATATGGCCATGGGCAAGAGGAGGAGGGCACTGCAGGCAGGGGCACAGCCCTCCTAGAGACACTTTTGTGGTAAGGAGGGTGCTGAGAAGCCAGTTCTGATGGTTGCTGTCTGGCACTGGAGTGGGGAGCTGGATGAGTAGCCAGGAACTCATCCTCAGAGAAAAACCTGAGAACTCATTCACTTCTTGGAGAACACTTGATGTAATCAGCTGAAATGGGAGAAATAATGCCAGTGGCAGAGCCCCAGGATTTTTCCTTCTCTAACTACCAAAGTTTCTGCTGCATCCACTCATTTGGTTTCTCCAGACATCTGAGTTTCAGGCCCATCTCCTCCTTGTTCCTCCTGGTGGCATTTTCCTTGTGGACAGCCACTTCCATGAAGGATTTGCCTCCTCAATACCTTCTTTTAAAAGTTAGGATTCTAGAAAGAGATAAAACAATCTAACTACCCCATTTCAGAGTTTAAACAAATACACTTGGAGCTGCAGGATTTGGTCATTGTTAATTGATTGTAATTGTATCAGTGCATTTATTACACTTCCAGATGATGTTACAGAAAACTATTGGAGAAGGATTTCCTAATAGTGCAAGCATAGATGGAAATATTGAAAAAAACCATGTCCAGGACTCCTGTAATTAATACAGAGTTGACTACAGGTGTTTATAGTCAAGGGATTGAAGAAATCTATGTAATATCTTCAGTATTGGTGCTGTTTGAGAATCACTGCCTAACTAGAAAGGCTGGAACATGGATTCCAATCCTGCACTCCCTATCAGTTGCTGATATGGATCACTGGTCACAGCTCTAATTGACTGATTACACAAAAGCTCTTTGCAAAATCAAGACTAAGCCTCTACAAAGTGTGAGCTGCAGTTCCTAGGGACTGGCTCCAACCAGAGCTTCAAAATTCATGTAGAGTCACCAAAATTGGATTTGCAGCCTGAAAAGCAAAACTTGGAGGATTTGTCCTGTGCATTTATAGAGTCTGAAGGAATAATGGATAAGACTAGAACAGCCAGATGAAACCTTAATAGCCATGGTGTAAATCAAGCAGCAGTGTTTAAAAATATATTTTGTGTCTGGCTTCAAGTAAAAAAAGGATTTAGATCAGAATTTATGTTAAGTTTGGAAGATCAGCTTTTGATTTGCTGTTAACAAAATTCAGATGAATTTCAGGAAAAATAATAGCATGAAGTAGCACACCTCTGGAATATGATTTCAGTGACAGGGCTGTAAGCTTGTTTTCCTTTTACCTCTTTCAAAACCAATTAAATTAACTGGTGCTGTACCTACTTGCACCATAATCTCAAATTTAATTCTGCAGATGGCCTAGAGACATCTTTTCATCTGTTGCCTTGAAAACAGGAAGAAAATTAGAGGCAGAGAAAGAGAAGCATAATCAAAATTCCTGGTAGCAACTGAAGATCTGACTATCAAACTGCTTCATTGTCACAATTATTTAGGAACAAGCCATCTCACTTCTAGTGTGTGCTATGATCTCGTGGCAAAAGGTAGAATATCAGATCAGGAGAACAGAATGTATGTAATAAATAAGTCACATCAAGCACAATAAGATTTTGTGTTCTATTTATGCAGCATCACAATTCCTATTTCAAGAGAGCTAAAGTATGTTGGAAAAGACCCTCAGAGTTTTCATGGACATTTCAGCAGACCAAGGACAGAAGTCATTTTACCACTGCATCCTAATAAATTCTACTAAACCAATGGGTTTCTCCTTCTCCTTCTCCTTCTCCTTCTCCTTCTCCTTCTCCTTCTCCTTCTCCTTCTCCTTCTCCTTCTCCTTCTCCTTCTCCTTCTCCTTCT
>NC_031771.1:62745348-62848759 GCF_001522545.3 Parus major
CCTTCTCCTTCTCCTTCTCCTTCTCCTTCTCCTTCTCCTTCTCCTTCTCCTTCTCCTTCTCCTTCTCCTTCTCCTTCTCCTTCTCCTTCTCCTTCTTTTAAAATTCAGTGAGAATATAAATGAGTTAAAGTAACAAGGAGTAAAATTACCTTCCTGTAAATCTTTGACGGCTTCTCATTTATGGAAAAAGACAATTGTAATTTGGGACAGCAGATTTGTACTAGAATTTGAACCTTTACAACTGGAATGTCCACAATGGGTGGCAGCTGAAAGATCTGTTTTATAACCCCAACACTCTTTTAACAGCCTTGCATGCAATAATTCCTGCATTCAATTTCCTGTACATGTGTACAACAGCTTGCCCAAGGGAATTGGGCTCCCCTAAAATCCTTCTTTTTCTGAGCTGTTGCAATTTCTAGTTACTGGAGGAACAAAAAGGAAGGAAAAAAATCCTGTTTAAAAAAAACCTCACTGTAAGTTCCTGTACATAAATACAGTAAATACTTACTGTATTTATGAAGCAATGAACAAGTTTGCATTTCTTGCTTCCAGGGAAATGGAAAAGATCACAGCAAGATCCCACCAGGCTGCTCCACAACTCCAAGGAGGACAAGCCCTCCTCACTGTGAGAGCAAAGCTCTCCCACAAAAAGTTGCATTCCACTTTTATCTCTTCCAGTTGAGAATGGAAGAGGAAGGGGAAAAATGAGTTAAACTCAGCTCTGCACCTATTGGGGATAGTCCTGAGCCAGCTTTGACAAGAAATGGTGAACATGTCATTTGGTTTTAAATATTTATCTTCTTCACAGTAGAACTGCTCTGTCATGGCACACACTGTATAACTTAGAATTTATTATTTGGCATGGGAAATCATAAGGAAATCCTTTACTTAACAATGGAAAGTGTTTTCAGCCCATTTAATAACTGACACTTCCTTGTCTATTGTTGTTGGGTTTGATGTGGGAGCTGCTGGAGGGAATCAGTAGCCCTGGCTTTGCCCAGAGGACTGACCAGACAACTGATAAATCTCCTCTGGATGCATAGTTTGTTCAGAGCATTAAAAATAAATCAGCTACTGAACTACATAAGGAAATTGTATGCACTTGGTTATCTCTGTTAACTAAAGCTCCAGGCTTTTGGAGCTGGCTTTTGGCAGACAAGGAGTCTCAGTGCTTTCAGGAAAACCATTTACGCCCTGTTCTGGGCACAAGTGTCAGCCTCGCCAGGGCTTTGAAGGGACATGTCATGCAGGGCTTGTGGGCTTGAGGTCATCTCTCTTGGATAATAGTGCTGCCATCCAGACACTGCCAGCAGATGGGATGGCAGTAGCTCCACGGGTGGAGGTCATCTATATTTAAAGTCTGTGTGTGCCTATGGCTCCCTATCTGTATGTATGAAGCCCATAATATTTAACAGCTCCTCAGCCTGAGGTGTAATACAGGTGTTAAAGCTTTGAGATAAGACTGGATCCATTTTTGGGCTTGTAACAGACATCACCTCTGGCTTTGGAACAGTCACATTCTCCTGGAGCAACTCAAGGACCCTTTGCCCACTTTGGAATGAGGGTGGTCTCCTGGATGGGTGAGCACTGCACTGCAAGGGACTTGCAGGTGGAATTGTAACCAATTATATCTATTATATCTATTATATAGATAGTGGTAATAACTTTTTGCTTTTCTTCCCATTCTTTCAACAGACAATAACCACCTTAAAAATAATTTGACCAGGAAATGCTGCTCGCTGCACCCAAATACAATAAGAAGTCAAACAAAGCAGTAAAGGTATTAATCAATTTTTCCAATTCCTTTAAAAAAACTTTGAGTTGTGTGGCAAAATAAACTCCCATCTGGATAATTTTTGTTGACACAATAGTGTACATTGTGTAGAGAAGCTGCCTTCTTTGATTTGTAAAAGGTAAATGGTTCTTAGCTCTCCAGCTGCATTATCAGGGAGAGCATTAGTGTGGCTGCTGTGCCATTTATCTCCTGTGCCTCCTGACACGTCCCTTGTCCTGCTGTCACAACAGATATTACTGCAGCTGGAGACACTCTGCAGTGAGCACAGCAGCCCAGAGCAGGCACCTCCTCTGCTGCAAGAGGGAACTGGGAGGCCTTGCACATCCTGAAAATATAAAAGGTTGTTGTTTCTTCTTTACCTCCTGAGAAGGAAAGAGCACATTGACAGAACCCTTTATATCACAGAAACTGCTTGTGCACCCTGGAGGGGCACTGCTCAAACACTCCTCATTGGTCTGAACCAGAAGATGAAGAGCAGTATTATGCATGACTTTTTAAAATTATTTTTTTCAGCATTTTGGCAGCTGTAAAGCCACATAAGACTTCTAGCTAGCCAGTCATAGAATCACAAACTGATTGAGGCTGGAAAGGACCTCAGTAGATCATCTTGTCTGAATTCCTTGCTTGAGAAGCAGCATTTAGAGATGGTTGCTCAGGATTGTGTCCAGACAACTTTTTGAGCATCTCCAAGATTGGAGACACCATAGCGTCCCTGGGCAACATGTGCCAGTCACCCTCACAGTAAAAAAGTGTTTTCTGATGTTCAGAGGAACCCTCCTGTGTTTCAGTTTGTGCCCAGTGTGTCTCACTCCTTCACTACCAAAAGAATCCTGTCTTCTTTGCATCCTGCCTTGAGTTATTTATTTATGTATTGATAAGAACCCTCAGACCTTCTCTTCTTCAGGCTGAACAGCCCCATCTTTCTCAGCCTTGCTTCATGAGAGATGCTCCAGCCCCTCCAGGCTTTTCATGGCCCTTTGTTTGATTGATATCCACATCTCTCTTTCACTGAGGAGCCCAGAACTGGAGCCAGTTTTCTGTGTGTGACCACACCAGCGCTGAGCAGAGGAAAAGACCTTTAAGAAGCAGATGGTCCTTTCTTCCCCTTCTTTATGCAGGCTTTCATTTGGTGCACTTCAATGATAGAAAGGCTCTAGAGTGCCAAAACCTTCTCTGTCCATAACACTTGCAAGTTGTCAGTCCTCTTGCTATGAGCTTGTTTTTCTTGTCAAGGACAGCGCTGACCACTTGTGCTGGCTGAAGAACTGCAGCACTTGGTGCCAGAAGCAAACCTGCAACTGGATTAGTTACATCTGTTGAGCCTTAGCACCAAAAATCTGCCTTTGCAGAGGCACTGGAATACAGCACACATCCCTCTATTCTACCCTATCACACCATCACACAGGTCTGCATTTCTGTGGTGGTGTCCATGCAATCAGTGTCAGTCCTCTGTGTTATAGGGCTCAGCATCACCAAACCCCTCCAAAGCCCTTACTGCAGGTCAGAATTCAAACTTGGGCAAGACGGATTTATTTTAAAATTTTTTTTCCTATCCAAAATGTGTTAATTGAACGCTCCATTCAGATGATCAACAAGCACATTTCCCAGGAGGGATGTAGGTGGCACAGGAGCAGAACTGGCTGCTCTCCCACCACCTCACCTGGAGCCACCAGAGCACAGAGGCTGCAATTCCATCAGGATCCAACTGCTGTCTCTACAGTTTTCACAACTCAAAGTGCACAGATTTGCTATACAACCATATAGATTGAAGATGTCAAGTTCTCAACCACCAATTTTCTGTCACCAATCAGTGAGTGTAGCACTGAGCCTGGACACATATTTACTGAAAGCTTAAAGGTAGATTAAAAAAAAAAAGGAAAAAACCCCACCCCATCTTGATAAAATTATTTATTTCTGACTCTTAAAACCAGTATCCTGAGAACTATAAATATATTGAGCAGACTAGGTCCTGCTTAGGAAAGCAGCAAGAATTAAAATGTCTGAGTAAGTGACAGGCACTAAGCATCCTTTTGGTCCTAGGCCTAAAATGCAGTTGTTACAAGGGACTGACAGCAGACTTATTCTGGGAATCTATTTCTTTAGTTATTCTGAAGTGTTACATTTTGTTCTGGATGTGGATGCATCAGTGAAATCAGAAGGGACTTTTCCACAATAAATTAAACCTTAATGTCCTTTATAAAGCAATAGGGAGGGATGATGCACAGGAAGGATTTAGCACAGTTTGGTTTATTTCACATTCCTTCTCAAATTCTTTATATATTTATGAGCAAATCATCTTATTAGTATGAGATTTTATTGCCTAAAATATAAAAATACTTCCTTTCTCTGCAATCCTTTGTGTCTCTTGTCTGTTCAGCTTGTAAATTTTCTCTGAGTAAATTCAGTGTGTAGTACCATTACCAGGACTCCCGTATTAGATGGCAATTTGAACACTACTGCAACATTAACTGTAGCCAGCTCACATTAAATCACCATATATTTGGTGTGGAAATGACAGTTTCAGTGAAATTAGGTGAGAAATTTGTCCAAGAGTGTTTAGCAGTGGTTTAGACATGAATGTCCTTTTTATGTAAAGTGATAGTTGGAAGGATTAAGATTGGGAGGTTAATCTTTCCTAATGGCTAACTCATTGTTTTCTCATGATTCCAAAATTCTTTGGTAAGAGAAACGGTCTGGACAGCTCACCATTAGCAATTTTGGAATGGAAAGTTAACCGCAAAACAGTCAGAGCTGGATATCTTGCAAAACTCACTCAAAATACTGATTTCCTTCTGAGTCTTTTCTTCTAAAGATGCCAGACACATTCCTATCCATGTCCAACAGCTCTGTTCTCTGAGGCAGGAAAGCTTACACACACACACACACACAAACACACACACATATCTGAGCAGAGACACATGCACATGCAGGAGAGGCAACTTAACACCTCTGCCAAAGGACACGTATGCTGGAAAATATATTGATTAAATAACTTGTTTTCTTATCACAGGCTAAGAACACTCATCCTTTGTAAGAGGGACTGCTCATAGGGGAGGCTAACATCAAAGTTAATATTGATTAATGAGAAATTTTAATGATTTTTTTTCTTTTTTCCTTTGGTTTCTGAAATGGGAGATCATTCCAACAAATACTTGGGAAAGAAGGCAATTGTGCTGCTAGGCCCTCCCAGAAGGAGAATTACTTTCTGTCAGAGAACTGGTGGAAAGCAAAGAGGGAAGGTGCCGTGAACACTTTTTGACTTAAATTCCAATGTCTGGAATTTAAAATCAAATCTCTTGGTGTTCTGCTCATACATACTCGGTTCAAATCTGCTTCCAAACTCTGTTTTTTAAATATCATTCTTAAATCCAGCTATGGAACAAGTTAACAAAACATTTTTTATTTCCAACAGATTTCTCCTTGGTCCTTCTGAAACGAGTTTGTGGTTAAATTTTGTGTCCATCAGACACCCTGTCCATGTGTATTTCCTCTGGGATATTTTTGTTATGGTCTTGCCATTTCATGGCTGTGAACTCAGGGGGCCTTGGTCTAGCCTGAGTAAACATTCTGTCACAAAGATCCAGGCATTTACACTCAAATATAGAGAATTCTGGGATTTTTAGGGGGAAAATCTTTCATATCTTGAAGTTCTGATGACTTCAGGGCATCTTATGTTCAGGAGTGACCCAGCATAGAAGATGCTGCTCACCTTTTCACATGATCAGCTCAAGCCAAACATTGAGGGGCAGGATCTACCAAATGGCCCTGCCTTAGGCAAAATCTGCTCAAAAAAAAATCTTCTATCTGGTGATATCTGTGGGGCACAGCACATAAATGGACCAGTGGTAGGCCAGGGAAGGGTGGTCTTGAAAATCTGCCGGGCTACAGAGTTGTGGAATGACTTATCTGAGTCATGCTCGAATTCTCATATTCTTCCATCCTGTTAGAAGTGAAAGTCCTGTTACTTGGGCTAAATTATTAGTTAGGCTTCCAGATCCTAAACAATTATTTTAAAAGGGCTATCTTGGGTTATTTATGACACAGCTGCAATTAGAAATAAATGGCTATAAAAGTGTCATTGTTGGTATCTGGTTCAGGAGCAGCTTTCTTCTCTCTATTTTTTTTTTCTTCTCTCTGTTGTTGGGGAATTTCAACCTCACAAACTCAGCCAGGGAGCTGAGATTTAAATGGGGTAATTTCTGGCTCAATAACCATCAGCAGTACTGAACTTTCCATCAGATAGAATCCTCCATCTAGGCACAGATTTATATTGGTAGGATCAGAGCCTCATGCATATAAATTCTTTTGAGGCCAGTACTGCCTATATTTATTTTTTTAAAGTATCTCACTGAAAGGGGCCTTGGAGCCACATTATACTGGAACTAAATGTTATTTTTAAATCAATGTGTTCCTGAATCTTTTATGCCATTTTGGCCAACCCTAGGCATTACTCTTGATAGAAAAACAACAATTTAATTTTACTGGTTAAATCATTCCTGACACCTTTCAATGAGGCAGTGACCAGAGACAGAGAAAATACAGCAACAAAAAGTATTTGAAGCTTCATCTAGGAAGTCCAAATTAGGAGGAATGGATTTTGTGCCATACAAATTTGGTTACTGCAAGTTTGGGACTGAACTGTATCATTATATTTTATAGTACTATAAAATGAAAAACTGTTTTTAACGAATCCAGTTCTAGCTGTCCCTTTTGGCTTGTCAAGTCCAAGCGTGCTGTGCACAGGATATAATTAGCTTGATGCACAAACTAGTGAAATAAATGGACTTTTAATGAAGCTCAGGGTGTGCAAAGAAAAGAGTAGCCAAAGCAAAAACAAAAGAGCAATAGAGCAG
Source organism: Parus major (assembly GCF_001522545.3). NCBI lineage: Eukaryota > Metazoa > Chordata > Aves > Passeriformes > Paridae > Parus > Parus major. The sequence continues at coordinate 62,751,997 of NC_031771.1, forward strand.
GAAGTCAAATAAAATTTCTTCTTGCAAATGACTTTTTGGCACTTTTTTTCTCATTTTGTCTCTGGATGTTTCTTTTTTTCTCCCCCTCTTTTTTTCCTTGATTGTTCATAGCTTCCAGGAGGGCAAACTTGCTGCAGGCACAAATGTCCCTGGTGGGGTGAACTTCCCATCATGTCCCAGATGGCTGCCATTTCCTGGGCTCCCTCAAAAGAAACAGCCTTGCCAGCTCTCCCCTGGCCCACTGGCTCGCACCCTGGACTGCTTGGGGAGGGTGTCTGTTGGCCAAGTGGGCTCCAGGCTGCGCAGGCTCAGCCTCAGGATGGGAGTCAGGACCTCTGAGCTGCCCCCTCTTCACTCTGCAGTAATGTCAATCCATTTTCTGCCTTCTTTTTTCTTTGGAAGTGAAAAAAACCTCCTCCAGATCCTGGTGACTTCTGATTCTGGTTCTTCCTCTGCAAGAAAGTGCAAGTTCAGTCCTGAACTTCATGATCTGTTTCCTCAGGAACTGTCATTTCGAGAGGAGCTTGTCTGGCTTTAAGTGACTTCAGTTCTTAAGTGCATATATTTTGTAAAGAGCACAAGTCTCATGCTGACTGTACACATCCTGTGGATGTTGCTATTGAAAGGCCTTTCTCCTTCCACAATGCACTGAAAAAGGAAATGAATCACAAAACACCAGTCTCTATGAGCTGGGCAGAGTGCAAGTGTCTCCTTATCTTTGTTCAAAGAAACTTTTGGCTCTGAACCCTGGATCATTTGAGCCCATGGCATCCTTTCCACTGCCTCCAGCAGCACTGAGTTTGGTCTTTTGGACATTTATGCTGTTACACAGAACTAAGAGTCCTGGCTGAGCCAGGAGAAGGGTCCTGAACAGCCCACAGGGTCACGGGGTCTGATTCTCACTTAGTCAAACACACTAAACAACAGCATCAAAAGCTCGTAACAGAGACAAAGGTTGGAGGCTAAAAGAACTGTCTGCCTGTTTCACAGAAATCCAAAAGCAGTTGTGCAATTGCAAACACATTAAAGTGTGAGTCAGACCAGCCTTTGGAGGGAGAACAAATCCCATGGTGGAGAGATACAGTGAGTAGATGGATCACACGGCCCACTGCCAACCTATACTGCTGCTATTTTAGGTCTCTGTAAAACCACCTATTCAAACCAACTCTTGTGCCATGAAGTGGGGTGTAACTTCCCTTTATGTTGGGGTTTTTCCCCACAACTCATTATTTCTCCTGCTACACTCACATTTTTTTACTTTTCTATGACTCAGCTCCCATTTTTATTTACACTGCCTACTTTTCCTCTTTTAAGCTTCCTCTTCCTCCCTGCTCACACCTCCTCAATCCCAGTGCTTGAAGTTACTTTCTTGTTACTTTCCCACCAGTTGGTATCTTTCTGACCAGTCAAACAAGATATTTAGGATCTCTGTTGATTTCTTCTCACTCAATCCCACACCATGTTTTATTCAACTCAGTGCCAGTATCTGTACTCAATTATTTGTGTCATTAACTGGCCTGGTCTGTGTTTATATTTGTGCTAGGTTTTTTTTCCAGTTCAATCACTACCCTCACCTACCCAGTCTGATGAACTCTTCCTTTGTTTTTTCTAAGGAGCATCCCTGTTAAATGCTCTTTTCCTTAACACATTTGTGGAAAACTAATCCATCTGCTAAAGACCTGCTTTCTTCACTGGAAAAATGAAGGTGAGTCAAGGCACTGATGAAAGATTGTTTTTAAGGCAGTATTTGACCAGTCACCTTCCACTAACAGGTAAAGTCAGCATCCCCTTGTTATATGCAGCTTGTGACAACATCTACAGCAGTCAGTATGTGAGAGAAATACAATTTCAGCTCTAAAATTTTACATACTGCAGTTATGAACTATGAAACTATGGCAGGCTTCCACCCAAAAACAGCTGGACTTGCTTGTGGATGAAGCAAGCCCTGTATTTTACATCTATACTTGTCTTATCTACCATAAGGTAAGGATTTGTGGAAAATGAGTCAGTCACTGCATTAATATACAAAAGCCTGCTGCTATTCTCCCAAAAAGTGTCATAGAAAGTCATGAAATTATCACATGTATCCCATGATCCATTTGCATGCAGATTTTCAAACCCAGCTTGGCATGTTTTCTTGGAAAATGTGAGGTTTCACGTGAATGAGCCATTTAGTAGTTAAAATATTGCCTTTTCGTAGAGCAGGATTAAATGTGTCTTGGATGTCAATCAGCTCACTCGGTGAAGAGAAAGAACAGACCAAGCTCTTGGAGTGTTAAAAAGCTCCTTAGCTGCTATTCACCTTCCTGCTTTCCTTAAGCTGCCAGCCTGGTGGGGAGCTGGCTTTTCTCTCCTTGCAAAAACACTTGGACATGTGCAGTGAACGGCTTGAGTAAAGCAGCTTGCAGCCCAAGCTTCTTCCCTTGGAGCAGGACTAAACTCAGTGGAGACAGAAATGAAAAATGAAAGGTTAATATTTTGGCTCCAGAATCTTTCTGGCAGACTTGAGATTACCTTTGGATGTGTCAAGAAAACTTTTTGGGACAGACACCAGAGCCAAACATTTCTGAAGTGATGAGCAGTTTTTGGGAAACTCAGCTGTGCAGTGTCCAGTTTGTGAAAGAGGGATTTGATAGTTCACCTTGTGAGAAATCAGGTCCCTTTGCAGGGATGGAAGGAGTTAACTCAGCCCCCCACTTCCTACACATAAGAGGAATGAGCAAATCCTTCTCAAAGTATTTCTCCCCAGCAAGACATCTCAGCAAGACAATTCTCATTTCAGCATGAACGTCTGGGCCACGTTATCATTTGAGATGTTTGTGTGTTTCTGCTATTGAGCTCTAATTGCTTTCAGTGAAATCACTCCCAGTGGAAAATCAAGAAGCTTTTGTCACTTACTTCAGTTGCACTGAGATTTCTAACATGTGAGAGCTTCGATGTCAGCCTGCCTCTTCAGAAAGGCCTGGGAAACCACGGACATGAGGACACACCATGCCTGAACATGTGTTAATCAACCAGACCTCAGAGTTGGCTTCATTCAGGATAAAACTATTCTCCCTTCCCTACAGGGAAAATTAGTTCCTCACTGGAATCTGTGGGGGTAGATGCAGTATAACAGAAGAGAAAATCTGTCTAAAAACCAGCCTTTTAAGTGTATTCTGATTTTATGGACATTCACTCAGATCTGAAGTGTGCTGAAGACAAAGACTCTGCGGCTTAGAAATTGCACTTAAAATGTGAAGGGAGATCTTGGTAGTATGGGAAATAAAGCTGAAAAAAGCAACTTAAGCATTGCCATGCAGTTGGGTACATAATTCAGCTGTGAATCCTCTGTTACTCTGTCTTCAAGGTCTGCCTTTCCTCCAACCCTCTCATTTAACCATAGGTTGAAAACACACACCTGAAACGTAGATCAAATCCAAGATTTGAAAACAATATTCCTCCTCCAGCTGAACTTTTGCCTCCCAGCCTGATGGATATTTGACTGTGTACAGAAAGTGATAGGACTTACATAGGTTGTATCTCTTCAATAACCTAAAGGTTATCTGGCCTGGCAAACAAAGCATGAACTGATATTCCAGCCTCAGATGAGCTGGAGGGAAGGTTCTCTGCAAGGACACATGTCCACAGCTGATCTCAAAGGGACCTGTCCCAGTCATCTGAACATGCCTTTGCTCCATAGGCAGGAGTGGGAGAGGAATGGCTCTTCTGGGAACCCCATGAGGTCCATGCATGTTTCCAGGTACCTGAGCTCTGCCAGGTCTTGGCAGGTTTGCTTAGATTTTCTAGCAGAAAATTAGGCACCTGCTGTGTCAGATGGCAGCTGAGAGAAGTTTGGAGCCTGTGTGCTGAATTCAGGCACCTCATCATGCAGACCATTTCCCAGGGCCTATCTGGAATTTAATTCCTTCATTTCCCTGAAATGCTGCTCTGAGTTCAGACTCACAAAGAGGCAGAGCTCAGATTCAGATGGTGAAGCCTCAGGGAACTCCGCTGCACCAACACGTCTCCATGTGCTGTGGTCCAGAGTGTCCAGCATCCAGATGTGCAAGATTCACACTTCTTCAAGCTGGTTGTGGCCTGCCCAGCACTGTGTGAGCTAATTATACTTCTTCCACTGAAAAACATTCCTTCCACTAGCTAATCAGGGCAGGGATAGCTGCATCTGTTGATTAAGGAGAAACCTTTGATTAATTGATCCTTTGTGGATGGATCAGGGCAATAGCAACTCGGTTATTGAAGGAACACACAAGCTTCAGACTCCAAGTTGGCTACCTCCCACTTCACTACACCCTCGACACTCATCCTGTGTGAGCCTTTTTTCACCCCCAGACTTTGGCAACAGAGCAATGGAAAACAGAACATTTTCAGCATGTAGGAGTGTTTTCTCTTGTCATGACACTATTTGGGATTTTCCATTTGAGCTTGAAAAACAAACACTAAACAGAATTTATTAGGAAAATAGTAGCTATGAGGTAAACTTGCATCAATGAACGCCAAGAGGTCAAACAGACGACACATGACATTTTGGTTGAATATTCTGTGTGTTCCTAGAAGCAGTGTGAAAACTGTCTCACTATTTGCTGGAACATTATAGTGACTGGGGAATAGGGCGAGTCCAGAAAGTTCCTGAAAGCAAAGCCTTATTCTGCTCAGTTATTACAGAGGCCTTTTCTTTATCCACCGACACTGAACGCTCCACATGCCAAGGCTGGGAATTGCCAGGGGATGCAGACACCGGCATGGCCACGCTGTCAGCAGGAACCAGAGGATGCAGGACAGGCTGGTGGTGCAGACATCCCTGCTCCAGCCTGGGTGGAGAATAACTCTGATTTTTCCCATGCTGCTCCCAAATTAAGCAGTCACAATTCCTCCTGAAAGCAGCCCTAACCACCCCACCAATGTGAGAGATTCTCGGTCACTTCTGGTGAAGGTGCTCTGTTCTCATGGACGGGGGCAGAAATCCACTCAGCCACCAAGAGGGGAAGCAAAACTGATGGTGAAGACTGAATTTGAGGAAGAGGAGGGTAACAATCCTTCCTTCCTTCAAGTGAAGTCCATATCACAGAATCATAGAATCGTTAATGTTAGAAAAGACCTCTAAGATCATTGAGTCCAACCATTAAATTGTTAACTGATTGTGGCCCTCTGTAATTATGAACTTTTCTTGCACATGTTCATCATCTTTATATCATACTCATTTTTACTCTTGCCTTGTTTGGTTTTTTTTTCTGGATCTCTTTCTAGAAATTAAGCATCTTTAGGCTGAGTGTCTGTTTCTGAACTTTTCCAATCTAAATCCTTTATTAGTTCTAGCTCTGAACCTCCAAATATGCCTGAACATTTAATAATTAGAGTCTGGGAAAATTTTATTCCATCCCTGTGAAGAGCCACATCTGCACTTCTGCAAGACCAAAAGAGAATAAGTGCCTGGTTGAGGCATCTGTCAGTGGCAGAATCTGATGCCCAGATGTTGTACATTTGTGATGAGGACTCAGTTTTAACTTCAGGGCTTTAAAATGTCAATTTTGGACAACTGGGTCTAGCCACTGCTGACACAGGGTAGCACAGATTTCTAGGACTGAGCTAAACAGGGTAGAAGAATCCAGTCCTCTCTGCTCTCTCCCAGCAGAGCCCAAATCCTGCCTTGGGCACCCTGGCCAGATCTGACTAGTGTGAGGAGGCATTCCTAGCAATGCCACAGCAGATCCCAACAAAAAGACAAATAGAGGTTAACGCAGCTCCCCACCCTCCCATTCTTTGATGCTGCCCCCCTCCCCATTCACCCACACCAGCCCTTGATGCAAATGGGTCAAGACTCACTCTCCATATGGGGCAATGAATGCTATTTTTAATTTTTGAAAGTTAAACCATCTCTGAAGCTGGATTAGTGGTGGAAGATCCCCCTAAACTACAGGCACGTAAACTGAGGGTGGACAGCTGCTCTGACGTTCCTGGCTGGGAACCCAACCCCTAAACACACTGGATGCACATACATGGCTTCTTAACTGCCCCTTTTGTGCCCATCTGTCACGATGGCACACTGCCTGCTTAGAAGTTGGTCAGATCTTTGCCCTTGGGTAATGTACCAGGCAAGGATGGATGTATAAGGTCAGCCTGCACGTGGGGGCAGGAGATCTCTTCCCCAGGAAAGGCCTTCTCCTGCTCTGCCTGAACCTTGCAGCTTGGAGTGGTGGTACGTCCTTGCCCTCCAGGTACACCTGGAGTTTGATTACTGCCCTCCTAATAAATGGGGGAGCCAAGGAGAAGAAAAGAGGCCTGGAAAGTTCTGGCTGTCAACAATGAGCCAGGTTGTATTACAGAACATTCCCGAAATACATGCAGTCACCAATGGGGACATCAACATGATGGTCCCACCCACTGCAACTTTGCAAAACAGGCAACAGGACCAGGGGACAAATCAAATTTCAAAGGATTGCGCACATCTGAGCCCAAGATACCACTTGTACATTTGCCTCAAGAAGAGAGCCAAGGGACACAACCCTTCCTGATCTTTAGTAGGGTACACAGTGCCCTTTCACATGGGAGCACGACAAAGTGACTATGCCAGTGTAAAGCGGGGATTTTCTTATGTTCCTTTCAGATACATTCATTTCCCTTTGTATAAAATGGGGCAACCCACTTAATTTGAAGACTGAGGGATTTATGGTCTTCTCTTTCCCCTTGACCAAATGATTTTTTTTCCCAGAAGCAAAGATCTTGAGTCTGTAAGACAAGTAATTTTTGGTTTGATGCTGAAACAGACATGCAGTGATCTGCCTTCGTATTTGTAAAACTCAGAGACCTCAGCTGACATCTAAGCTCTGGTCACTCTTCAGGACAGCTTCTGTCCTGGGAAGCATAAAATATAAAAACATCATATGGACAAAGGCAAAATAATATCCTGCAACTGACTACCAGGAATTGGATAAAATGGCTTATTTGTCCTCAGAAAGAAAAGTTTTATTTTGGTAAAGCCAATGAGATAAGTCTTCCTTTGTTAGAATCATCTCAAACGCCTTTGCACTACTTCAGTCTGGTAAAAATGATGCTTTTGCTGCTTTTCTCTCTAAACCTTTCCCAGCACCTCATGATTATATTTCAAGTTGATTTTCTTGGTTCAGCAAAAACTTAAGGAAAAGAAAACTGTTTTGGTGTCACCTGGGAAGTTGTCGTCAGGGAAATGATTCCCCAAGATCCAAGATCCTGGTTCAGGATGGCCAGGAGCGTGTTGGACCCAGTGCATTGTGCCAGTCAGGCTGCTACAACCCTCTCACCCACTCCACTCTCCCAGTAAATCTGCACCAATTTCCGCACTGCAAAGCAGCTTCCAAGCCCCGAGTGAGCTCCGGTGCCCAAATGGCCGCAGCGGGTCAGTGCAGTCCGGCTCCTCCACCCCATGGACAGGCGGCTGGCAGCCCTTCAGAGGCCATTCCTGCACGATGATACACATGTCCCCAAGGGTAGGGCTTGGAAGGGTAACTGAAGGTCTGGATCCCACTGAAATCCTATAGTCTCCTTGTCCCCTAGGCTTCTACATAAATTGGGAATAACAGGAAATCTCTAGCTTAGAGGAGTGCTGTGAGGCACTTGGATGCTGATGTAATTACATCTATTTATGTGCTTCAGGTGGACAGATCTGATGTATCACCCGTGATGGCCCTCTTGCAGTCCAAACCAGCCTCCAGCCTGTGCACACTTTGCTGGAACGCTCTGGCCCCTATCCCATCACTAACAGCTATTTAGAGTGCGCTCTGAGACTCTCTGGTGGAGCCTCTATCCTTCAGTCACCAGCATGAGACAACATTTTAATGAAAGCACACGTTTTTCTCACCACCAGCAGTGAGAAGCCTTTGGTGTGAATTCCTGTCTCTGGGATTGTGGTGCAGGGTGCTGTCCCACAGACCTCTGAGTCTGGCTCAGCCCCAGGAGCCAGGAGTGGACAACGTGTGCAGTTTCTGACCGTAGGCCATTTCCCTCACTCTAATTAAGTCTGACAAGCCCAGTTTCTCCTTACACATTGAGCTCATGTGTTCCCATATGAGAAAATTTTATTCCAGCTGCCATTGTATAATCAGAAGTATTATAGGTTTTGTTCTTTCTTGCCAGGTAGTGTTTTTCTTCTCTAATTGGATCCATAAGAATGCCCTTACCTCTGAGATGAGTCAGACTTTTGCCAAATCTAATGTCTGCAGAGGGGACCTAACCTCATTTATACCTTACAAAGTTGTGCTTTGAATCCAGCAGAATGATTTTATCATTGTGTTCTTTGGAAGAGTGATATGAGGTGGAAGCCACCTAAGTGACCTCATAAGTCCAAAGTAGTTAATGACAAAAACTCCTCTTCCCAGAGAAATCTTCCTTCAGTGTTGTGTTTGCTGACTGTACTTTGTAAAATGCTGATCCTAACAGGTGCTGCACCAGTGGCTGCACACCTTGCAGGTGAAACAACCAGAAAAATGCCTGTTGTGTGCAGGCTGGAAGGATTCAGGTGAGACACCTTGGTGTCCAGCATGTTCCAAGTTTAGCTGGTTGTGCTCAGAGTGCATTTTTTATATATGTACATACATATATATATAGAGATATATATAGATATATATGTACGGGCACTTTGGTGCCCAGTAGGCCATCCTTAGCTCCTCACAAAACATGTGCCAGGAAGTTCACAATAGATCTGTCCCAGCTTCTCATTCTTCCAGTGTCCTTAGGCACAAAGAATAATCGTGTAAAGGACCCTTCCTTGCCTGTGATGGTGCCTTTCTGTGTCTTGTGTGAAACTCATTTCAGGTGAAATCTGTGGTCATTCACACATCCAAGTCCCCACAAAAATCTTGTCCCCAGACTTCATCTGCACACAGACAGCAGCTGAGCCAGGGCTGGAGGATCTCACTTTTACACTTAGGACTACAGGGAGTTTCCTATTCATTTGGTGGAGTGAAGTCAAGAACACAGATAGTTCTTTTCCAAAATGCCTTCTGCTTGTTAAATCATATTTCTGTTGGCAGCTGAGGGCCTTTGACCCCTCTGAGCAACAAGTTCTTTCCAGAAGAAAGCCTATATCTCAACTGGCTAGTTCATTACCACACAGAGATCACCTCTTTGTTAAGAAATAGGTAGAGCATGGTTAAAAACAAAAAGGAAACTGGTCCTTTCAGGGCAGGAAGACATGGAAATTCAGCAGTGAAGTCACTGAAACACTGCTGTGTACAGTGGCATGAGAGAGGAGAGGCACAACACAAAGCTGCAATGTGATGCTGCCAGGTAGCTGCTGGGGCTGAAATCACTCCTGAACCTACAACCCAGGGAATCTAAGGCTAAGGGCTGCCAGAGCTGTCTGAACCCTTTCTTCAAGATTTAAATGCCAAACAGACCTAGCAAAGCTTTTTGAGTTAATGTAGGTTTGAGGAGCTCTACCCTACAGAACACTTGAAGGCAGCTGTGTTACAATTTCAGGCTGACTATTGGGATGACACAGAAAGAAAAGGGGAGAAATACAGGGATATGTCCACGATGTCTGCCTTACACAATACCTTCCAGAAGAAAGGCCAAGATTTCTAACTTCTTGGACATACTCACCCAAAAACTTGCCAAAGCTTTTCATTCTCTGTGCTGTGAACAGGAATAAGGTAATGGTAACGGGAGGTGAAATTCAATTAGGTGGAACAAAAGGGACCTTTTATGGATTTTTCCATCATAAATCCTTTACTCAGATTTTTTTTTGGGGGGGGGGTTGGGAAATCATACTGTTTAAAGAAATGAGGCATAACTTATAAACCAGTAACGGTGATTAAATAAACATAAATCTGCACTTAGTGAAAATCTGGTGCAAATGCAATCACAGCACAATCTGCCATTGTCTTTTTGCCAGGAAGACTGCTCAAAAGTAATGGGTAAAAACCTACTTCTATTTAGGCATCATCCAGGCACCAGATGGATGCCAAATGGCATTTGGGATTTTAAATCACTGTCTATGCACTAAGTTCAATGGACCTCAAGCAAGGGACCACTTCCATTCCTTAGAACTACTGCACTCAATTCACGCTGACTTCCATCTTTTCATATCCCAATATGATGAGGAATTACAAGGCATAAATCTGGGCTTTTTCCATTGATACTGAGAGGATGGACTTACTGATGTCAGGACAGCTGCTGTAAATTTAGACCCTGAATACTCTCTTCATTATATTATTTTGAATTTTTCCCTGGCACATCTCAAAACCTTTTAACTACATAAATATTGTCACACTGATGCTTTTATGCCACTGCATAAATCAGTGGTGCTTCTACATCACAAAACCTATTTTCCTCTGCCCTCAAAAACCTCAAATAGTAAAATGAGGAAAGTGAGCATGCAATATCCAGTATCTAGGTTTCCTTTCCTTTCCTTATCCTTGGGTTATACGTCCAGAAAGAACAGGGTCATGATCCCACCAAAAACTTCTGGTAGGTGACCCAGTTTTACCTGGTGGTGTGGCCAAAGGCAGCGTGGGATGTCTAAAGGCTTTGGGGCTGCTGGCACTGGAGAGTTTTCTCCCCTCCCTTTGAATAGGCCTCTACTGGACCAAGGAGGAGGATGAAACTATCATGTCCTTCATCCCACCATCGCCTCTCACATTACTCCAAGATGCTTCTCAAAAAATCTTTGTCAGAGTCATGGTGTCTATGCTCTCCTCTGAAGCCTTCATAGCTGTTGGGTTATAGATTTTCCACTGCAGCCCCAGCCAAAGAAAAGGTCCATTGCTCAGCATCTTTTGCACAATCAAGGCCTGACAGATCCCCAGGCACTGCTGCAGACATGGAGATGATATGAACACTGGATCTGTTTCTTCAGGTGGTGGATGAGCTGGAGCCATGGCCCCCAAGAGGTGTGCAGAGATGTCCCTTCCAACTCGAGATACTCCATGATTCTATCTCCATGCTGGATCATGATACTCCCTATCTCCCTCAGGAGAAATGAAAATGGGTCCTTCACTGATTAGCTAGCTTAAAATTCTCTTCCCTGAAAAAGAGAATATGGCAACAAGAATATTTCTCGTCTTGTAGGGTCCAAATCCCTTAGGTAGAGCAGCCACAAAAATAGCACATATGCTTTATTACAGAAAATCACACCCCACCCACTTCAGAAGAGGGAACCACATATTTTTCCTTTCCTGCAGAAGCCCACAGGAACCCAGGCCTTGGAGGGAGAGGATGTGGCCACACCAGTCACCCACCATCAGGCAGCATTTACGGGTCCTGCCCACAGACACGCTGGTCATGAGTATGCAAGAGCTCGGAGAATGGCCCATGGCAAAGTGTACAATTTAAAACCCATCCAGTTACATTCTTGGAAACATTCTCCCCCAAGTCAAACCAAGAAAAATATGTATTCCAAACACCAACAAAAGGCACAAGGAATTGCTTCACTCTTCTATGGCTCTGGGGTTGCAGCATGGCCAAACAAAGAGGGAGGCATGGGAAGGGCAGGATGCAAAACTTCAGCCCTTATTGTCACCTCAGAGGAGGTTTGAGGGTTCAAGGAGGAGGTCACAGCAGCAGAGCTCTCCTCAGCACATCACCTATAAAGATGGCAAGCTGACTTCATACAGGACTCAGTCTTGCTCTTAGTGAAATCAGTGTCAGGGCTTCTCCTGACTTTCTGAACGAAGGTTCATGCAGTGATCCCCGAGTACAACAGGACATCAGCGTGTCCCCAGTGTCCAGCTGTCCTCACAGCAGCACACCTGTACACTGGTGACACGGTGAGTCCAGCACAGACACAATTATACACCCACACATTCACACATTCACAGATGTTACATCTGCAAAATAACTGTTTTTAAACGTGATGATGGAAAAGAGCCTTGTATCTTTAAGAAGGTGAAGGCTTATCTTAGAGAAACAATGGGTTTTTTTCATCTTTTCAAAGTGTGAACAAAAGAGTGGTAGGTTGAATTAATGTTCTTTTTTGCAAGGGTCATTATTTGCAATTTCAAGAATAGAGATCTTAAGACAAAATCAGATTCAACCTGTTCTTTAATCAGCCTTTCTTAAAATTTCTCTTTTCTTTGTAGACATGTCCACTAGTCCTTAACCTGATTTATGTGATTGGTCAATTGTGAGTTAATGAAGGGGATAAAATGTTTTCTGGAATGCTAGGATAATCAACAAATAGCAATGACCAGTAACTGGACCACAGCCAAGACAGGAACTTAATCCCCAGAAGTCCAAGGGTATTGTGAAGTTGCACTGAAGTGGGAACTGAAAGAAACCAGTTACATCATTCCATTTGCTTTCTTAGATTGGGACAAATGCACTCACTCCAGAAAGGATATTTGAAGACTTATTATACAGGGAGAAAACAAGCTAGGAAGGAATTTCTCTACTTCTAGGCAAATGTGGTTTCAAGCTCAGTTTAAGGGGTTTAATCCTCTTCATTCCTGGCAACATTTTACAGTTTGAAGCATTTGGTGCAGGTTGTTTCTCTCAGAGGTCACAGACTCTTGTCCAACACCTCTGCCTTCCCTAATGATGCAGAGCAGCTCCCTCACCCTCTGTCAAACATCTCGCCTGAATTCTCAGTGGCAACACAACAGCTGAATGGTTCAGCTGGAAGGATTAAAAAGGTGGGTTTAAAGTGCATGTGTATCCTTTGAGTGTAAAATTTAAATTAGAATACAGAGACACTCTTGCTTGCTGTGTCGTGGATTTCATGTAAAGGTCAGAATTCATCACTGCTGGAGCCCCACTGAATTAACTGGAGAATGTATGAATGAATGAATGAACTTGGAGCTATTCAGTAAAGCCAAGCTTTCTCAGGCTGGGTGTTTCTGGTTTAGAGCACACACCTCAGGACACATTGTGGAGGAGAAGGGGGACAGAGGATATTTTGCTGGTCAGTGTGAGGTTGTTTAGTTGAAAAGTTGACACGATGCACAGGAAGCCCTGATCAAAGCTCACAAGCTCAACAACTCAACAGAGGCTGAAGCACAGCACCTGCAAGACAACCAAGAACTGACTTACCACACCTTTGGTGGGTGGACTATGGGCAACATATTAGTGATGGTGAGAGGACAAAGGGGACACTAAAATATCCCTTCTGCCTGTGGTGGGTGTCACCAGCACTGAGGAGCTTGCCAGGAGTAGAGGGAAGACAACCTACCTGCCCTTGGCCTCTGGTTTTAAGAAGTTAGAGCAGATTCCCAGTGAGCACCATTTTAAATGTCCCAACAAAGAAGTTTGTTGACTCAGTCCTTGTACTTAGACTGTGCAACACATCTCCCAGAGGGGATTTTGGGGATACTGCAGGATGACCCCTTCAATATCCTGTCAACAACCAGATGTTCAGTAATGTTTTCTCAAATACACATCATTTCAGATCTTAGATCTTGCTGGAATAAAGGAAAAGATCCTACAAACAAACTGAGGTGACAGAAACTCTTCACGGACTTCCAAGCTAACACCCTTCCATGTGTTTCTGTGCTGCTTAGGATAATTTTTCTTTCAATGAGTGGTTAATTTTTATACCATTTTAAGGATATTTCTCCAACAAGAGGCCCTGGAGACCCCATGTTGCACATGCAGGTGGATTGTGAGTTTGCAGGGGAGAGGACTGAGGTTTATTCGCCTCATTTGCACCTCAGACAGTGGGTCCTGATTTCACTGCTATGCCTAATTCATGTAATTGATGGGCAAATAATTGAACAGCTTAAAATGCGTAGGAAGGCCCAGGAGAAGGTTCATGTGGAGCCATTCCTTCCTTACAGGAACAGTTGGGGTCTGTAATGATGTGAGTGTTGAAGGGAGCAGGAGATGATGTTTGTGGTAATGAGATTTCCAGAGTCAGAGGCCAATGGGGAATCATAACAGAGAATGAAGTGAGCCATGAGAAGTGAGAAGAGATTAATTAGTGGTAGAGAAACATCCCCTTGGGACACTTCAATAAGCCAAAACCCTCATCTATGTAAGAACTGTGTTAATAACACGTGGCAAAGCACTGGACAGGCCAGCACCAAGGTCTGCATCCAAATGTAGAAGCTTTTGGTCAGTCCTGGTGACTCTTGGTCAGTCCCTTCTCCTTGTCTGGCTCTGACCTGAACCTGGATTACTCACCACGCCAGGCTGAGTAGCCATGAATGAGTCAGGCTCCTCTTCCATATCCCCCTTGCTCCTCAGCACCACTTTCTTTATGCCTTGCTCTATTGCTTCAACAGTTTTACCTCTTCATTAGCATTTCAGCAAGCTAATTGCTGTTCTCCCACAAGCTGCCTGGACAAGTGTATGGGCCAGGCAGCTGCACCTCTCTGGTGTGCAGGGATTTGTTGATTAAAACAGTTACCTCATCCAGTGTGACCCTAGGAGCCCCGGCTTCCCCTGCTGCTGATGAGAAGCACATGTTGGTGTGTCTGGAGCGTTTCACAGCAGAGCTCATCCACAAGACAAGGGGATGGACAGCAGGAGGGTGCTGGCAGTGAAAATTACTTTTTGCTATGGGTTCAGGACAGATCCATGGGGACTGATGGCAATCAGCATCACAGAAAACATTGCCACTAGCCCAGGATCCCATTTAAGGCAAAATTAATCAATAGATGTCTTCAGAAGACAAGGTCCTTCTAGAGAAATATTGAAAAGGATGGTGTTGGCTGGGTGAGGTCTGGGAAGTTGAGGGAGAAGAGGTGGTATTTAGCTCTAATTTGCTAAAATAGACTTACAAGAATTATGATAGAAATGCCTTGGGGAGAAATAGATATTAAAACTCTTCTCATCAGGTTTGTGTGTGGTGTACTAAGAGCATTTACTTAGATGTTGCATAAACTCAGGAGAGTTCTGTCTGCTCCATGTATCAGGGGTTTCAGATGAAGCTTTTGTTACTCATCGGCTTTCCAATGCCCTGAACAAAGGTAGAACTCGTTAGGTTACAGCCCAAGGTCCTCAGCCTCATCTCCACACAATTTTAATCACAGAAAAAGCTTGGAAGAGACATCCAGAAAGGTTTTAATTATTCATTTGTTGTCAGTCCTTAAATGCCCTATTAAGATATGGCCTATTAAGGTCTAATCTGAATTGAATTTAAAGTAGGAATACAACTGGACTCAAGAGGCACCTTGGGAGGTTTAGATTAGATAATGGCAAAGATTTACTCATGGGAAGGATTGTTAAGCACTGGAACTGGCTGCCTAGGGAAGTGGTGAAGTCACCATCCTTGGAAGTGTTCAAAAACCATGTGGATGTGGCACTTGGGGACATGGTTTAGTGCTGACTTTGGCAGTATTAGGTTAGTGGTTGGACTCAATGATCTTAGAGATCTTCCCCAACCTTAATGACTCTATGATTCTACTAATTTCTCTTAAAGGCAATAAAAAAAAGCTATGTCTATTGAAAGCTCAGATCAAGGTCTGATTCACCTATTTCAGGTCTCTTAAGAACCTCCTGTTGGTGATTTTCCCATCTATTTTCTCTCCTGAGATTTGGATCTTGTGTGTCTGGAGTACACATCACTTAGGCTGTAGGGTCTGAAGCTGAACAAAGCACTTCACAGTCTCAGATATGCCTCTCTCAATTAACACCATAAACTGGAGCTGCCAAGTGGTGACTTAATAACACATCTATTAATAGTGATGGTTATCACGGAAATGGGAAGAACAGCAGACAGACAGAAGGAAAACCATATTAAATGAGACTTTCCTTAGAAAATACACTCCAGTTTACTGACAAAATATAGTCAGTGTAGATATATACTGATATATACAAAATATAGATAGCCTACAGACTTATGGCTATGGTTCCGTGGGTGATCAGTCTATCTTCAATTTTTGCACAGGAAACAGCTTCAGATTAACTTTTCAGAAGTGAGAACAAAAATTATTTATTTCTACATGAGTAAAACCCCACACTGGCATGTTTATGCATTGTCATGGGCAAAGTGCCTTTGAAACAATCAAGATTATTCTCTTCTCTGAGCATTGTGCATATCAAAGGCTGGTTTTGTTGCTTACTGGGTTATAGCAGTGTCGATTATTAAGTTTGAAACAAAATCTCAGGTAACATAAATATTTAGAAAGAGCAATTCAGGGGGATTAAACCAACACAAGGCTGAACTCTTGACAGGATTTACCCTGTGTTTTTATTTAACATGCAGAGATAGGAAAGCCAGACTCAGTAGGGCTGTGTTGATTAGTGCCAAAGACTAACTGTGCATATGAATGGTACTAGATTCACAGGAAGGATTTAAGGATCAGTATTACATCCTTTTCCTAAATCCTAATAAGGCAATTCCTGAAGAAGGCAGTTCACAAACCCCAGCACCCCGAGCACAGCTCAGCCTAGTGCCTCTAATAAAAAAATTAAAAAATGCTGAGGGGGATAAATTTATTGTGGAATTAACAGCTGGATTCTTTTTGTTAAATCTAAACACTAAATCAGGTCAGTAACTCCTCTCCCTTCGCTCAAAGAATACTAAAATTGAAGTATCTTGCACAAAACTCTCCTGCCCCAAATAGTAACCTACACATCTCTGACATAAGAGACCTCTTTCAATGTCCACACGCTGTGCTGAAGACCATTTTACAGCTGGGCCATTGTATCTTCTGGTGTAATTACTAAGGATTTTTCCTGCAGAGGGGAAGGGGGTTTGGTGTGGTGAGGAGAGCAGGGAGAAGGGAAGGTCTCTTTGCAATAGCCCATGGAACATGCATTTCTCACAAGCTCCTCCCATCTGTGGCCTGAAGAAAGCCCAAACCCCAGCTCAGAGCAGGGGGAAGCAGCTTTACGTGGTGAGCCCTGGGCTCCTACACAATGAACCCTATTTTGGATGGAAAAGCTTCAGCTCCAGCTCCAGAAACATGCTGGCGTCAGGGGACTGACCAAGTTATAATTGCATCTCTTTGTGTTATTGGTCTCTTGGCCTCCCTAAGCTGAAGCAAGCTACATTTGATTTCTTTGGCATCATCCAGAGTGTGTTCTGCCAGCAGTTTGCCCTCGGAGCCTTGCGTAAGCCAAACTGGCCACTTCTGTGACCTCTTGTTCCTTCTATACATGGAACATATTTCAGTGAATTTATAACTCCTCAAATAAGGTCTCTTTTATTCTAATCTGAATGCCCTGTTAACTTGTTTTTGGATCCCCTCCCAGTCTCCAGAATACCTGGTGCTTTACATTTTGGATATACCAGACTGCCTGCTGCTCCAGGTTGTGACAGAGAGTGTCTGGTTCATATACTTCTACCTTTAGATGTTAGATTGTTAATTCCACTTCCTCAACAATGCTTTAAAAGAAAAAAAAGGAGTGGGGAAAGAGCATGAAGTCACTGAAAAGTTCCACATCAGCTCACATGTGTTGCCTGACCATCTAGCAAAACAAAAAATCCCTCTTGCTGGTCAGTTCATCTTGTCCAGCCCATGAAAATGAACAGATTTTGAATAAAAAAAGCTCAGTGTGAGTTGCTTCCACACAGGTCTAAGGGCAATGTCTCAGGCATGAATCCAGAGATGAGAATCTCCCAAACAGTGCAGGAAACTGGCATGAGAAAAGCCACATTTCCTGGAAACTGCTTTGTCAGAATCCAACCTGCTCAGAGGAACATTTGGGGAAGGAACAATCTCCAGACCAAAAATTTTAAAAATATACTTTTCAACTCTGTCTTTTTTTTTTATTTTTTCCTGAAATGAAGAATTTATTTTGATTCTAAAGGACCTTTGAAACTGCAGTACACTTACACTTTTCAAAAGTTTTTCCTAATCTTTAGATACCAGAATTTAAATAATTCAATTGGTTCCACATGCTTCAGATTAAAAATTTCTGTGGAACCAACCTGAAATTGGAGGGGGAAAGTTTGGTGTGGAGAATTTTACTTGTTCTTCTTATTTATTACAGGACAGGAAAAGCAAAATCTCTGAAACCTCTCACAGGATGGGGAAAATTTTCCTACTGACCTGTGGTGCCAAGTTCTCCAGGCAGAGCTTCTTCTCTTGCAGCACCCAGCCCTTGTGAAGGTTTCCTTCCATCAACAGATGGAGAGAAAACATTCCCCTCTCAACTGGAACATGTTCGGGAGGGTATAATGAAAATTGTTGAGTAGATCAAGCCAAATGATCAACCCATTCTTTCATATTCAACTCAGCTTCCTCCAAATTAATTTGTTGTTTTGTTTTTTTGTACATCTGCTTAGAATCAAGCATGAAAGCTGTAGCTCCTCTGGTGGTCAAAGAGAAGGATACAGTTATATTAAATTATAGCAACTGACCCCAGACTTCCCCTGCTTTTCATGCTCTTATGGCTCCTTTTGACTTCTCCCACTGTCACTGCCTTTGGTCATTTATTCATAGCACTTCACCCTAAAAAGGCCTCTCAGTTCCTGAGACAGCCTCTTGAGTCTCCCTTGTCTGCAGATTTTCCAGCTGAAGCATCCCAGACCATGCCAAAGTTGATGTTTTAGAAAAGCCTCACAGAGAGAAGATTCAAGTGTTTCCTCTGTTCTCCCCCCATTTCTCTTCACACTTATTTTTTTTATTTTTTTTTTGGTTTGGACTCTGGGCTGTATCATCTTTGCAGCCCAGGAAATTATCCAGGAATTCATCATGTGGGTTCCTGAGTTTCTGTGCCATGCTCTACTGAAGCAGTCAGGAGAAAACAGTGATTTCAGCAGGAAAAAAGGCAAGAGGAGCAGCCCTGAGTGCTTTTCTGTTCCTCTTCTCTTGTGATGTTGGTATGTGCTTAGCAAGGGCTATAGGACACTCAAGCCTTCAGTTTCTTTATGGACATTACTGATGAGTTTCCAAAGGGCTGTGAAGTCTTGGAAGTGTGGATAAGGCTGTCTGCCACCCTCAAAAGCTGCTAGAAAGCTGATGTCAGTCTCTTTTCAGGTGTTACCACAGAAGCATGTGGCTACTTTAGTATTTTCTTTCCATCCTGAACTTTCTTTTGCACAGATAACTACAGGGTTTTATTTTTCTTATTGCCTGACCCAGGTTTTCAGTCAGAAAGACAGTGACTTGTTGGGAGCCAAGGACACATTGCCAAGAGATTCACCAGCTGAGAAACAGCATCTGTGGCAAAACAGAGCCCCTACATCTGATGGGGCAGTAACAAGGGAAGCTTCTCCAGGTAGCAGATGTGACTGGACACCCCCAGCTGTGCTCTGAAAGTCCTGCTATATTTATAGAGGAGCAGCCAACGCTGTGTAAAGTGCCATCCAGTGCTCTGGGAGCAGGGGCTGCTCATAAGACATTCATAATCCTGGGCAGGGGAGAAGCTGAGGTTCCCACAGGAGTCCTGTGACCAGGAAACCCAACCCTTGACCTGTCCTGGTCATTTTGGCTGGTCACAGCACCAGCAAGGTCCCATGAGCAGCAGGAAAATATCTGAAAATACATCTCTAAAATCCAGCTTGCCTTTTCAGCTCTACATTTTCTCCTCTGCAGAGAGGGGACTTCTCTGGGCACTATGGCAAAGATGATCCCAAAGGGGCAGCGAAGTGTGAAAGCTAAAAGGAGGTCAAGAACAGAAAGAGATGGCAATTTGGGACTGGTCTGGACCAGAAATAAAAGACAATTTGAAATGGTAACCTTACCCTAATCTCCCAGGTAAGGAAAATATCCAGGTTTTACAAGTAATCCCTGTTCAGAAATATGAAAAATAGAGATTTGCAATCAATCTATCCCTACATGTCACTGATGTTCTGAAACTTAAAATAATAGCCTGTAATCCCAAGAGAGGAAGCAATTAGTAATTATGAGGGCAATATAGAAAACACATGTAAAAGAAATCCAAGTTCTGGGTTTTTTTTCCCCTCACAAATCATTCCCTGAATTTTGTGTAGATGATTTTTATTCATCAACCTTCAATAAAGATTTTGAGTGGTAACTGTCAGGCAGTGGGATGCCTGTGAATTGCTCTGTTAGATTTGTCTAGATTTCCCAGCAAGAGGTGACCATGCTGCCCCTTGCAGTGCCAGTACCTGCACAGGAGGACAGGGGTAAAATGCACTGTTCTGCAGCATGAGGTGTGCTAAAGGCTGAATGAAATTATTCTCAGAAATGGGTGGTTAAAGAGATTCAAATATTTTAAGAAATCTCCAGTGGCTGCCCCATGTGTTTGTAAATAGGATATTTGGTTATTTGGTGGGTTCTGGGTTTCTATGGGAACCTGATGAACTTGGAGAGACACAACAAAATGAGGCCCTTCCACTTGGGCCCACAATGGTTTTGGTCCCAAGCACTTCACGGTGCACTGTAATTATTTCAGTGCCAGAAGAGCAGTGATATCATGCAAAGACATGACAGATCACACTTTTCTCATATTAGGAGAGAGGGCTGGAACATGTGAGTATGTGTACAGGAGTCTGTTTGTAATGAAACTGCCATTATGAGGCCCTTGTGTGCTTGCAGTCTCATTTCATTGAATTAAGAGTGCTCACTTTTCTTAATGCTTGCTTAATGTGTTTACTTAAATATATTTAATATCCCATGGAGTCCTTTTCCAATTACTGATGGAGCTTTTTTAGAGCATCATAGTGGCAAAGCTGAATAAGATACCTGTGAAAGACATCAGACATTTTAACATATTGAAAGCACTGAGAGGTGTAAGAGGGCAGTGTTCAGTTTAGTAATGAAAATAATTAAATGAGGAAAACCTTTGGGACACACTAAAATAGAGCAACCAGACAGGAAGGTAAGAAAATTGTTCTGTGTACCCAAAGGGAAACAGTGAAGGGGCCCAGTTTATTTTTTTTCTCATGTTGCTCACTGTGGAAATAATTGATGCCCAGCTTGGAAAAAAATATAATAATAGTACAAGATACTGCTCTCTGTGCTTCCAGTTTGCCATCTGACCTCATCACTATTGTATTCCTGGATGCAAAACAGCTCAGTTTCAAGGAAAATACTGAGATCTCTGAAGAAACCCTATGACCTGGTAGTTAGGACACACTCTTAATCTGAAGGAAAGGATGGTATAGTGCTTCTTGGCCACAAAGATCACCTAAAATCTCCTATTTCTCCCTGGAGGAAGTCAGTAGCATGCAAGCAGCAGGCACTGCAAGGACAAGGGCAGTGCTGTCCTGACCACACTCTGAGACCTTCTCTGGGAAGGTTTGGATTGTTGTGGCTGATGGCAGAGACTCCAGCTGGGACATCAGCACCTGGCATCACCACAACAGGTCCTTCTGATCCTGTTTGAGGAGTACAGGGAATAATGTCCTGAAATTCCTGGCAAATTTCCTGCAACCATTCTCATTTCTAGGTGAGTGTAAAGGAAAATCCACACTCTGTGGCCTGCAGGAAGAGAGGCAGAGGAAGAGGCTAAAAGCCATGAAGCAGAGACACCAAGAAACTGAGGATCCATCCTTAAATTGCAGAAGTGGTGAGGGGATTTTGCACTCAGCCCTCCTGTGTTTCTGTACTGGGATTCTGGTTATTTCTGCTGGAGGTATCTCTGTGTTGAGAAAAGCAGGCTGTGGTGGCAGGGACACAATGATCTCTCAGAGGGGTCCCAGCTGCCTTCCCCTGTTCAGTGTCACTCATACTGCCAGGCCTGGGGAGCCACTGCTCATGCATGCAAAATCACTCTTTTTAATTTTCTTTTTCTGTAATATGACCTATTTCTGTACTACATCTTCATGAGCCAGAGCTGTCTGGAGAACATCTGTTGCAGTCCCAGCTGTTCGGGTACTTCCTCTGTTTCAGCCCTGATATGTGCAAATACTGACAGTAACACATCCCCCAGTTCCTCCTACAAATCCTGTTTCTCTGTTCTCACAGGGAGACGGGGGAAAACTGAAAAAGAAACTGTGCATGGTTAAATATGGGCTAGATGCCTTATTCTCACCAAATCGCACCAGTAGGGTCATTGTGGACTGACTCATACCAGACAGACAGTAAAAACCATCCCAGTGTTTATTCCCTTTGGAGCCTATATAATTAAAGCTGCCCACCTGCTGCTGAATTTTGCTGTCATTTTTTGATGCTATGGGCAATGTGATACTCAGTTATTATCATAAACTATGTTAAGCTCTACCCACTATGGGGTTTATGACAACAATCCTTGAGAAAACTGTAATCCTCTGTGCTCAAGTATATCTCCTTGTTATAATGCTTATGATTCTTGGCTTGAGATGATGGCAGATGATGGCCATGAAAGACTTCCAAATATGGGTCCTGTCAACTTGCTCTCTGCCCAGCATGCCTGCCTTAGATATGTTAGATGAAGCCATTTCCAGCCCATCTCTTGCAGCACAGCCGTCATTCTTGTTCCAGGATGCATGACAGGGATTTGATAGCCTGCCCCAAGGGAATAGTGCCCCTCTCATCTCCAAACCCACCCACACATGATCCTGCTGTGGGTCCAGAGGGAACCACAGTGGCTGCAAGGAGGTGGAGGGGCTGGGGTGTCACCTGAACAGCTCTTCTGCAGCTTTGAAAGTCCCTTGCCTCCTTTCCTGCCTGTCCACAGCACTTGTTTTCATCCCCACACAAGGGAAAGCCTCAGGATGCCTGGCTGAGGGTGCTCAGAAAGTCAAGATTTGGAGCAACTCACAGGACTTGGGATGGAAAATTTGCAAGGGCTGGAATGTACAGAGCCCTTCTCTCACACCTTGAGCGAGAGTTACAAGCACCTGATTGTCACACAAAAAGGTGTCAGAACCTCTGGGTGTGTTTCCAAAGGAAATGCTGACTGAATTTTCAAAGAAAGGCTGGACAGAAGAGCACTCCAGGCTGTGGGCTCCAGGCAGACTCATGGAATATGGGTGCTTCCAGTTTTAATATTTTGCCTTTGAAAAATGGGAATTATTGACTATTCTTCCTTACATAATGCACAGGCATTGCCAGAGGCAAAGACCAAAACACATCTCCAGTGCTAAACATTTAATCTGCTAAATTTAAAATAAAAATCTGGGTTCTGAGTTCCAAATTCTGTGAAATATCCTAGGGACATTGACTAAAAATACTAAAAATACTACCAGAGGACAGCTTAAATATTTGACAGTCTTGGAAAGACAAAATTGCTCTACTTACCAACCAACACTGGTGACACTTATATTAACCATAACAAAATCACCGTAACTTTATCAATAAATACAGCAGTAATAGGTTTTGTCTCTGTAAACTCTCTTCATTGGTTTCTGTAAAATGAAAAAAGCATCAGGACCATGTCTTTATATTAAATTATTTTTAATGGCACACACACTGAAGATTTTGGAAATTCATATTTTTCATGACCATTATTTAGAATTCTGAATAGCC
Organism: Parus major; assembly: GCF_001522545.3. Taxonomy (NCBI): domain Eukaryota; kingdom Metazoa; phylum Chordata; class Aves; order Passeriformes; family Paridae; genus Parus; species Parus major. The sequence continues at coordinate 62,775,213 of NC_031771.1, forward strand.
AAACATTCAAAATTTAACATATAGCTAGAAAAAAAATCCACACCTGGTATATTTGTCCCTGTACCGACATCTTTAACCACAATCTCAACAATGAAAAACTGTCAAGATTAACAATCCAAATGTGTTTCCTGGACAGCCTGGTCATCCATAATTTTTGGAAGCAACCACTTCTCTTTACTGCCAAAATATTGTCTATCATTTGTTGTCTGATACTCCTGGAGGGACTTAACAGTGTTTAATAAATAATTTGAACCTGCTTGGTAAAACTTCCATTTTATGCTAGTTGAAATGTAAATTATTTATCATGATTTCCCCCCCCAGTTTTCTTAAGGACAACACATGATCCTGGACAGAAGCTTCTGAATGCTTGACATGCATGAGCTGGAACCACACATAGCTGATTTCTCTGGTAGCTATAGGACAAAGGTTGGATGTTGACACATATTGCACAGTTCCTCCAGGATGGTACAAATTTCCCCTCACATTTCTCTTGTATGTACTTGTCCAGAAAATAAAGGTAGAAGAATTTTATACCACAGTGCTGATGACAGCAGTTGTCAGAAAGCTGCCAGCTTCTTAAAGAAAATGAGCTTGCCTCCCAAAAATTCCAGCATAAGAATCCCAGTGACTTCCATGAAGCCAAGTTTAACCCAAACCACTCTGATGGCCCCATCCAGCACCTGGGGAAACAGCTTCACCTTTTAGACAATGTTTTGGGAGAAAAAAAGGACAAGACCCTGAACAGAATAACAAACTGGCTGTGCCTTCCACTGACTGAGAAACTGGCCTTGGAACTTGAGCACAGCCTCCCCAGTGGGGCTTCCAGTATCCCCATTTTGCCACCAGCTCTATTTTGGGGATAAAATTTATCTTAGTCTTGCTTTGCTACTCCTGATGCTCTGAAAGACAGAAAAACATAGAATCATAGAATTGTTAAGGTTGATAAAGAACTCTGAGATCGTTGAGTCCAGCCATGAACCCAGCACTGCCAAGGTCACCACTAATCCATGTCCCCAAGTGCCACATCTACGTGTCTTTTGGCTTCCAGGGATGGTGAATCCACCACTTCCTTGAGCAGCCTGTCCCAAAGCCTGACCCCCCTTTCTGTGAAGAACTTCTTGTAATATTGAATCTAAACCTCCCCTTGTGCAACTACAGGCCATTTCCTTTTGTCCTGTCTCGTTCCCTGGGAGAAGAGACCACAGATCTCCAGTGATTTCCCAGTATCAAAGCAAGCACTGCTGACGTAATGAGGAAGGTGATGGCTTTGGACAGACATTAATTTGGTGAATGGATCCAAGTTCAAATTTCTGCTCTTCCTGCTCTATAAAAAGCTTTTCATTTACCTGTATTTCAATGTCTCTTCTCTACAGTGAGAGTGGTTATTGCTATGATTCACAATGACGAAGAAATTTTTAGTGATCAAAAATGTGTGGAGTGAAGACACTGGAAATGTAGAGTTACCATTTACCTACACAATATATATCATATTTTATCATAAAGTTATGTAATGAGTGGATTATTTTTAAGTACTATTTTGACATTGATTTACCCATGCGATTTTCCAACTTTTGGTTTCTGGGTGTGTTCCAGCAAAGATGGAAAATCATATCAAATGCTGCAGGGACTGGCACTTTAAATGCTGATTGCAGAGCCATGTTTGCACAGAGGCCCCAGCAGCACTGTCAAGGAACCAAAAAGCAAGTGCAAACAGAGCTGTGCTGACTTTATGGCCCCTTACAAATCTTTTCTGGCATATGGGAGTATTAGGCCTTAAGAACCAAAATGAGCGAAAAGTGTTTTATCACTTCTCGGTGATAGCGGGTTGAACCTGTCCTTACACGCAGCCTCGACCACAAAAGCACTTTTGGAAGGGAGTTTCAGATAAACATCAAAACGCTCCTCTTGTGATGTCAAGTGGGAGAGCTCTTTGCTCTCACTGAACCATGGCAGAGGCCAGCTCGGGTTCCCCAGCAGCCCAGGGCTTTGGCCAGCAAACAGCTGCTGGAGCCGAGCGATGAAAGCTGGGTCTTGGACCAGCAGGAGATCCCACCCCGCACTCCTCTACCCTCTCATCATCTTGCTCTGTTTCCTGTTCCTACAGACAGGGAGAGCTCAGGAGACCACCAGCCTCCCAGGCTGCACAACACAGCAGCGAAAGGAAAGTCATCTTTATTTGCTGACATCTCTACCAGGTTTGGGCAAAGGTAACAGAAATGAACACTTCACCAATTTGCTGCATATTTCTGTATTTTTTCCAGAGTTGTATTTCATTGTCAAGGCCAGGTTCATCCTTTTGTCTGATGCTCAGCTTATCTTGTTGGCTTTAGTGGAAGAGGAAACAACACTGGGGGTCTTCTTCTCCACCCAGTAACCAAACCACCTTTGGGAAGTGCCTGTTTCTCTTCCCTGTTTTAGGAAGCTTATGGTTACTCTGTTGTTAGTTTCACCAAGTTGCTTAAGAAGAAAGATGAATCTAAACTTTAAAACATCCTTCGTCTTTGCATGCCAGGCAAGACACGAGCACACTTTAAATGAAAAATGTTCTGCTGTGCTCAAGAGAAATTGCCTGTTACACAGTGGGCACTGAGTGCTCTAGTTTGCCCTGGGTCTGAGGAAGCCCCCACAGGTGCTCCAGCTGCCTCCTGGGATCCAACACATGTGCAGTGGCTAAAGCCTTGACTTGACTTGACCCTGGAAACCTCTGGTGACATGACACCACTCCCTCTCTTTTTTCAATTGCCCCTCCCTACCATTCATGACTCCTCTCTTCACATTCACCTCCAGTCTTAGACAGTATTAGTGAATATATTAGTGTATTCCATTTTCAATATTCATAAAATTAATATTGGGTTGAACCTCTCCTTGCATGCAGGATAACATTAATATTTAAGTAACACATCAAAATTTGCCTTAAACCTGTACTCAGGTTCTCATTAGTATTTCAGATCCTAGCTCACATTGGTTCCAGGATCCTCCATCCTTATCTCTCTGATTAAATCATTATCTTTAAAATCCTTCGCAGTTTTCAACCCAATAATACAGCACAGGAAAAAGAAAAAGTGGCTGTAAGTTTCATGAATATTTATTTTTTCAGCAATAAAGGAGCAAGTTTACCCAACAGCTTTTCTAACTGATTGTCTGCAGCATAAGGAAGCTATGGCCACGTTAACGCAAGCAGTAGTAGTTTATTGTTTTAGTAGACACTTCTTTTTCCTTCCTTTTGAATAAATACACCGCAGGGTCTGGGAGGACATGTGCCAAGAGCATTACTGGGCGCAGCAACAGCCGAACAAAGCGCAATCCTAATCATAACAGAGCGAGCAAGTATTGTTACAAATGTTCTCTTTAGTATGGAAATGAGCCAGGGGTAATAAAAACACCATAAAAACGTCAAAATGACCGATCACCATGAAGCACTCGCCTTTTTACAACCAAAACTTGCAATGAACTTAGAAAAAATCCTGCATTAAGAGAGATGCCATTTTTACTTAACGTTATTTTTCGACTTCTCACTTCACTGCACAGTTAAATGATTGCAGAAGAGAACTTCAGAAGGGCATCAGTAAAGACCTGATTGATATTAAATAGCATTCGAGCACGATGGTGGACTCTGGATGGGAGCAAACTGTTAACCAGGGCATTAACATTAACACTGTTACTGCCTCTTTATGAGAATATGGGGCATATTTAGGTGCTAATTGTTTGAACAGCAGCAATAACACATAATGCTTAATAAGATACAATTGAAGAACTGTGTAATTCATGTAATTCCATCAGAAAACGCTCAGGAACAGCAGCTTGACTTTAATTACTCAGATCAAAAGAAAAAGGCATTTTGAAGTCTGGTCTAAAATGTTATTTATTACTCCTTTCACTAAAACATAGATCAGCTCGGATAGAAATAGCACTTTGGACTGGATTTGGTTAGTGAAAATGAGAAAAAAAAGAATATTCATTGCATTGCTGATGTCCATGCATATTGGAGGATATGTTAAATCCTAATTAGAGCAGACTGGCAGAAAGGAAAAGGAAAAAGAAAGAAAGAAAAAATGCGTAAGCTAAAATGAGGACAAATAAAGGTCATATCTCCATATATTGCTTGCAAAGACCTGAAGCTGGTAAACAAACACAAAGGTTCCTTGGCTAAACAAAACTCAAAATGGACATTATCTTTTCTCCAGACTCCACTCCATAAATAAATAAAATATATATGCCACCTAACAGTCAATATAACACCAGTGTTTTAAATGTGGTTTTATCAGCCATTGCTTCCTATTTCCAACTACAGCAATCCACATTTTTGGTGTTGGGATTTGCTCGTGGCTTTTTTACATTTGTAGCAAACTTTTAAAAGCTGAGAATCTTGGGTGAAGAAATGTTCTGCTGGTAAGATAAGGTGAAGACAAAGTCTATACCTACAGCTCCCTACTACTAGCATTTTCTGCCAGGTCCAGAATACAGAACTGACCTGGCAGGTGACCTGGATGCATCCCATCACATTTGGATGACAGATCCTACCCCATCCCATCACATTTGGATGACAGATCCTACCCCATCCCAGCACATTTGGATCATAGATTGACAGCATGGAGTGAGTTGGAAGGGACCTTTAAGGGTCATCTAGTCCCACCCCCTGCAATGAGCAGGGACACATCTTCAACTAGATCAGGTTGCTCAGATCCTGTCCAACCTGGCCTTGAATGTTTCCAGGGATGGGGAAATCCCTGTGGATCCACCACCTCTCTGGTCAACCTGGTGTTTCACCATCCTCATAGTAAAATATTTTTTTCATTATATCTAGTTTGAGATTTAAAGATTTAAAGGGCAGTAAGTAAATAAGGGAGGATACTAAGAGGGAATAATTGGTTGGTGGTCTTGCAATTTATCTCACTGATTTGGTTCTGTCTTGGTGCTCCCTGCAGTTACAAGATCATCAAGGTTGGAAGAGAACCTTGAGATCACCCAGTCCCACTGCCAAACCAGCACCACCAAAATCACCCCTAAACCATCTCCCCAAGTGCCACATCCAGTCACCTCCTGAACATTTCCTGAAAGAGTGACTCCACTACCTCCCTGGAAAACTGACTCCAATGCCTAATCTCTTTCAGTGAAAATCATTTTCCAATTATCTAATCTGAACTTCCATGGGTGCAGTTTAGGCCATTTCCTCTCATCCTCATTGAGACCAACCCTCACCTCATTCCAGCTTCTTTTCTGGTAGTTGTGGAGAGCAGTGAGGTCCCCCCAAAGCCAGCCTCCTCCAAACTAAACCACCCTGTTCCCTCAGCTGGTCATCAAAAGATATGTAGGATGACAGACCCACCCCAACACACTGGATGACAGCCCCTAACCCATGCCAGCACATTTTGAATGACAAAGGAGGGGTGTGAGTACACAGGGGACACTCTGCTGTTTGCACAGAGCGGCTGTAAATGTCGGTGCAGAGCCCCGCTTTAGGTAAATAACACCATGACTGCACCACAAAGCTGGGAAGTGCTGGGATCATCCTGCCTGGAGGCTGCTGGAGCAGGGTGGGCAGCCTGGCTGTGCAGCCTGGCTGTGCAGCTGTGTGCCCATCGTTGCCATGAGGTCACTCATGCAACCACAGTGCTCGCTGCGAGCAGCAGAGCCATGTGCAGGGACGTGCTCCAGCATCTCCTTTTCAATGCAGTTCAGCTGTATTTTCTTAGGGCCAGAAGGTACCACTAGATGACCTCATCTGGGCTCCATGAGTCTCTTTAACCCAGTAGCATTCCTAAAATCTTGCATTCAGCCACACACTGGCCACAAAGCACCCAGCACTGAAGATTTTGAGAGATGTAGTGTCTACCTCTTCCTTTGACAGCTCCTTCCAAAGTGTGTGCATTTCCCATTTATGTGTGTCTGCCTTCATACTGGGACCATTAATTTCTACCTCATCTTTCTCTGCCAATGGGCCAGGCAGGAAAAGATGTAAAAACCTGTGAATGGCTTCATGTGTCCGACTGGTTTCCCACTGGACACTGCAGGGATTTTTTTCCCACTGGCATTTCCAAGAGCTGGAAGAAGGTCTGTATGGGTAATAATTCAACAAATGTAAGGATCTTTTCCAATGATTCCATGCTAATCATCAGCTCTGAGTAATCTGGGGTCCTGGGCATGCTCTAAGTACATAATGTACACAGAGGTGCTGCCCAGGTAGGAAAGCCAGTAATGGGAATTCCCCATTCATATCTGACCACCTCCCAGGATTTCTCACCTCTGCATCTCCCCCAGGTCTTTATTCCAATATTTCAAATCTCTCAAGAGTTTCAGAGAGCCACAGAAATGGAGTCAACAGAGAAATACTTCCTCATTCCTACCTCAAGTGTGCAATTTCTGCACAGGGATTTTTGGGTCAGAGACCCAGGTCAGGTCAAGATGAAGTTTGTGTGAGGGCCACCTTTTCTGAACTTGAGATGTCACAGCTTGGACATTTGCTGCCACTGGAATGAGTAGTGAGACACAGGTTTGCCTCAGAAGAGGTGGAGGTGCTAAGCTTGACCTTGAAATCCCTGGTCCACTCCAGGAACTCCAAAATTTGATCTTGCTAATTAAAATTTGGCTGCTAGTGCAGTTATAGCATTTGGCTGGAGAGGTGAACAGATTAAAAACTGTCCTTTTTCACTAAATACCAGAAACTGTTCCCAAATCATTAAAAAAAAAAATAATGCCTCTGCTTGATTCACAGAACCCACACAAAATACCAGACCAAGCTGTGGCACACAGCTAAATTAACAATATTGTCTGCTTTGCCCTGCCAGCACACACTCCTGACGTGTGCTAATACACACACACACACCACACAGAGCCATCTTCCCTTCAAAACACAGAACTCTAAAATATATTAACACAATTCCAGGCATTTATTGCTTTCTTTCTGCAACTTTTATTACAAAGCCACAGACACACTGTGCCATTCTGTCTCCTTTGATGTGTTCAGTTATTGTATTTGTCACCAAAAGAAAACCACAGAACACTTTATCTTCAGTGTCTGATAAGTTTTCAGTTTGAAAGGGGCCGACCACAGAAAGGTTGTCCATACAAAGTTAAAAAATGCCACGCACAAACTGGTAGGTAAAGCCATGTTTGATCTGTAATGCAAATAAAATTAACAAAGATAGTGAGTTTTAGGCCTAAAATTCCTTTGATCTTTGAAGCTCCATGGTTTTACAAGTACAACTGCCTTCTGTACCAGAGCCTGGCATGTACATCCATATGCCTATATGCATAGGTATAGAAATACATAAAATTAAAATCTGTGTTCAACACAGGGTCAGTTACCACAAATGAGACAATGGTTTTCTTTGAACACCCTCTTTTTAGGAATGAAGATGCATCCAAATTTTTTCCCATTGAATAAAAAACATATTCATACACAACTATGACCTGCTTGGATTTATTTAAACAATGGAAGACTTTTCAATATATGCAAGGCACAATCAAGCCCTAAAATTTAACGGCATGCAGAGTGACTCAGAAAAGGTCTTGGAGATAAATTGTGAAGGAAAAATAAAAATGTGACATCCACCCAGGCACAGCAAACCTGCACAAGGCCCAGACAAAAAACACAGCCCCTCCTAAACAGGGCATGGGATGGTATTTCCATGGGGGGAAATTTCACACCATTTTTGGTGGTCAGGGTGGAGCAGATACCCAAGGCAGGATGAAATCCCCATGCTTTCTGCAAATCAAGACCTTTATAGAATCTCTGATGGTGCATCCAAAGCCAGAGCTGCATTCTCAGTGACAGAGCCGAGAGCTGCTGCTGTCCTGGGCTGATGCATCATCCACACTGGGTAGTTTAATGCAACATCTGCCTTTGGAGAGCTCTATCAGCAGCACTAGAGATTTATCTTTTGATTCAGGAGCTTTCAAGGGCAGGAAGAAGCTATGCCTTCCACTTGAGCCATCTGACAAAATGTGAAGTTTTTGCCTGTATGATACAGCCCTACAGAGATGGGTCACAAAGGGCAGAAGGCACTGGTGGAGAGCTGAGGCACAGCCCGGAATTCTGTGCTGTATGGGAAATGCAGGAGTGTGTCCCTTAACCCTCTAACCCTCTCTCTGAGGCTCAGAGACAGAGCTGCCCCTTGAACTGGTGCCATTAGAGAATCTCTCAGGGTTTGCTTAGGGTGAACCCCAAAAAGCCAGTGCTCACCCCTGGTGTGGGTGTCAGTACTGCTCACAGGGCATGGGTCTCAAGTGTCACCTTGCTAAACACTGGCCCAGAGGGCAGAGAAGGGCCATGAGCTTACAGGGAAATCCTGCCTTTTGCCATGCCCTTAATGCTGCTGGAATGTGCAGGAGTTTGGGACACACTGCAGTGTATTAAGTATCTTCCCACAGGCACAAGAGATGAGATGCAGGCTTTAGTATCTTTCATGGAAACATGCACTTACTGCTTCCTTGAAATAAAGGTGTCCTGAGTGTATAGAGGCTTTTTTATTTACTTAATTTTTAATGAAATGACTCTGTATACTACAGACATCAAGAACTCCTGCCTAAATCATGCCTTATATCAGTGCTCACACTTAAGCTCCTCTCAGCTCTCCCTGAAGCTGTGAGGATGGGTATAAAGATATCCTTAATCTGAATTTTAGGGACTTCATAAATTTGTGTTGAACCCTCCTGCTGAAAAATACTGGTTATCAATGGGTTGCTTTATCACAACCTCTACAGGAGGACCATGAGGAGGGATGGTCTTCCTCTAGGGGTTATTACATGGATAACCTACTCCTAAGGCAAGAAAGGGACTTTTTGGAGCAGAATGTACTGGTGAAGAAAGGAGCTGACGTGTTTCACTGAATCGGGGCCTCATCTCGCAGCACCACGGCTGAGCAAACAGGGAACTGTTTGGTTTGCTGGTGATTCAAACAAACCACCAGAAAAAAAATCACTGCAGGTCAACACAGAGCAAATACCTCCAGAAAGAGAAAAGCAAAGCCTAAAGCACAGCTTTGTTTCAGATTAAATAAAGTGTTTCACTTTCAAATGGAGCAGCTGGTTTGGTGAGGATCTCTTTCATAGAAGAGGCTTGAGAAGGAAGTAATTCCAAACTTAAAAATTAGCATCTCTCAAATTTTCTTTTCTTTTTTCTTTTGTTTTTAAACCACCAAACTCTAAATGAAAAGAACAGTTGCAGCATTGCTGAATCTGCCTTCCCCAAAGAAAATTCTGGCCCCTGTAGAGCCTCTCTGTGGTGTGCAGCAGAAGGAAGGTTCAAATCCCCTGACAGGGAGCAGCTCCTGTGTTCTCTCCTCATTGTGCCCAGCTCACCCTCCACTGGTTCCTAAAGTTACAAATTAAGTGTTTCACCTGCATTTCATGATTTCCCCTTCCAAGCACCCTGAGGCCAAAGTTCTTTTTATAGCCTCACAAATTATTATGCTTTGATTTACAAAATTTTCTTTAAAAAAGCAACAAATCAAACAAAAAAAACCCCAGGCCAACAAGCCACTGCTTAAGGTCTGGGCTTAAAAAACTAATGAATCATCCTACCCCACCCCCCCAGAAATGCACAGTGAAACAGCTTTCCCTGTGAGAGAAGAACTCTGCTACTGAGGATGGCTGGGGTCCATGAGAAGTGATCTGCAGACTCTGACAGACAGAATTTGGACAGTGGAAAAGGTCAATTTCTGATGGACAGGATGGCACCAGCAGCACCTGAGCTGACAGGAGATGACACCTGGCTAGTGTGAAAAGGCACAGAGACAGGTGGCCTCCAGGTTAGGAGAAGCACAGTTGGTCACAAGCTATATCAAGTGTGTTCTGAGCATGGCATCTACAGAACCTGAAAAAAAAACACCTTTATTTTCTTTGATCAAAAATACATATAGAAATGCCTGTTTTGAGGAAAATATCATACATTTTTTTTTCTTGTTTAACAAAATAAATTAAATATACATGACTTCTGTTTAAACTCTATATAGAATTACAAACGTTTTATATTTTGCAATTGGATTCATTCCCAGTCCATATAGGTATTTAATATGGTCCTTATTTATTTTCTCTTCTCTCTGTTTTAACTGCTGTTTGAACTGCAATCTTTTATCACTTATGAAATGATATCTGAGGGGAGGGGACAACCACACACAACCTAGGTGGATATTTCTCAAATGCAATTTTTTCCTACAAGATTATTTCATTCTCTTTGCTTCTTACTATTTTTTCTAATGCTTTCATGTATTTTGCATTGATGCAGAAAATCCAGTAGCTTGTCACTCTAAGCCATCAGAGAAGGACAGTGTTTTGTTTTCTTCACCATCAGCAGTTCAATTATTATTATTATTATTATTATTATTTCTTAAATATAAATATAAAGGTGTTATGTACAATGTTCCTCTTTCCTTCTTTCCTTTTTCCTGGCAGTGGCACTGAGTCCTAGGACCAGGGGAGTGGAGCTGATCTGTAGAACATCCCATGGGAAACAAGATGCCTTCACCTTGCAGAAACTGAACCAAACCAGCTTGGTTAGCTGACCGTGCTGACCACGGCTGATAAGCACGTGGCATTTCCCCTTGTGAACAGAATTGGTTTTTCCAGACCCTCTTGTGTTATTTTCTTTCCCTGGAAGAGATGAATGGATTACATCTTCTAGTGCTTTGGCACTAAACCTCAGGTACGTTAGAGCTGGAGTCACTCAGAGCAGGACAGGTCTGGGAGCTTCCCTCCAAAACAAGAGATGCCCAGCAGGAATCCAGGCCCATCCAGAAAAGTACCACACACACCTCTTGCTCTACCTGCTCCTTTCAGTAACACAAGGAAGGAGGTGGTGGTTCACATCCCTGTGTCCCATCTCACTTGCTGCCACTTTGATTAAAATATCCAGGAAGGCTCTGCTGCTGGTGACAGCTGCCTCTCTGCTGTGAATTGGAGTTCCTTCATTATTCCTTGGCTACATCCTGATTGCAATAATTAAAAAAAAAAAATCTCTTTTCTCTCTCTGTCTTTCTCTATTATATATATATTTATATAGATAGATATAGATATATACACATATATATATACACACATACACACACACGCATATACAATTATATATATATGTATATATATATTTAAAATTACATATATAACTTTTTCTGTCTGCTTTGCCTGTTGCTGGCAGTGAGAGCTGACCTGGAGCAGTCTCTGCTGAGGTACCACGAGGAAAAGCCCAAAGGAGCTGCTGTACACGGGGCCAAGCCTTAGCACTGGTACTGGATGTGCTGGTGCTGGTGCACTTTGCCCTCCACGTGCGAGTGGGTGTGGGTGTGGATGTCCGTGTAAATCTTTGGGTACATTTTGGAGGCCATGGCAGGGGCCAGGGCGGGCCCCTGGGACAGTAAATGCTGCTGCTGGGCCATGTACTCCTCGTAGTTTATGGAGGAGATGCAGTCTTTGTCGGGGAGCTGGGAGACGCAGATCCTGTCGCGGGGCGGTGGCCGGTGCGCGGGGGCAGCGGCCGGAGGCGAGCACGGCTTCTTCTTGGACTGGCACAGCCACAGCAGGATCGTCCCGAAGATGAAGACGGCTCCGGCGGGGATGCCGATGATCACGGGCCAGGGCAGGCTGCTGGCCGAGGACGGGGGCACAGGTGCGCTGGGAGGCTTGGGATCTGGGCGTGGTGGCAGGGGAGAGACAGAAAGAGTTAATTAAAGGCAGGCAGAGCGGATTCAAAACAGATGTCACACTCGGGCTGGCTGCTGCACAGGCTGTCTGGCAACCCTGCCAGACCAAGTAACAAGGGAGAAATCAACCTAACACATGATGTTTGGTAACTGCTTTGCTTTTTGGTGCTCCTGGAAGGACAAGCAACTCATTTTCTCTGGTCTAGGGGTCAGGAGGGGAGTCTTTGGGGGATTTTATAATTCTCTTATCCAAGCTTTAATGGATACAAGACACACAGAGCCAGCCTAACACTCTCACTCTATGACAGAGTGGGCTTTGCTGCCCAGATTGGAGGACACAACACAGGACATGTCAGTAAAGGCTCATTGTCAGCAGCCCAGGAAGCACAGTCAGGTTGCACAGAGCCACAGCACGCTGCCCACCCACCTCTGCCAGGTGTAGTTCTGCCTGCAAGGGCTCCAGACACTCTCTAGCAATTGCCTAGCAATCCAGGAGATACCCAGCAATGCTCCACCATGGCAGGGAGAATGAATGTGGGGTTTTGGAGGCATTGTCTTGACTTTTTTGTGTGGCTGGGAGGAAGGCTGAAGGATGGGAAAAATGTAGGTGAGCTGGTGGCCCCTCCTTGGTTCCCAAGCCACAGAGAGATGAAAGTTCATTCAGCATTGAAATGTGTCCCCAGCTTCCTACACCAAATGGGCTCTATCTCTACCAGTCTCTTTGGAGCTGCTGCTGGTTTCTCAAGGGCAGTAAATTCAGCTGCTAGAGGAGACAAGATGCTTAGACTTCTTTCACAACTACCTTCTCCTTTATCTCTCTGCAGTTGGCAGTCAGTGGCTATCCCAGGATAGCCACTCATTTCTCAGCCTGATCTGCTGATTTATAGACCCAAAAGGAGTCCTGGGGTAGGATTCTAGCTATGAAAATCCTTGTCTAGATAGCTTCCAGCTGGAATATCCAATGCCTTGAAACATACCCAGGCACAGAGTTCAGCTTGCAGGGAGACACCCAGAAAACATCAAAAAACACAGGCTATCTTAACCATTCAATATGTTATATTCAAACATGTATCACTTAACTTTCAAACTAAACTTCTTTAAGACACTAATGTCTTTTTCCCTCCTTGACGAATAACCCCATGGGTAGTTTGAAATGTTAAATATATACCGTGTGGTCTCTTTGAAGCTACAAGGACCTATACTTTGACCTCAGTAGATGAAATTTTGATTCACCAACACTGGAAATTACAGAATAATTTAGGCTGGAAGGCGAGTCTGGTCCAGCCCCCTGATAAAAACATGACACGATCAGAGAACTGATCCATCAGCTGACCATGAAAACAGAAGTCTTCATGCTTGGTTGGCAGAAATCCTATGCTGGGCTGAAAAGAAAGTGTTTTGATATTCATCCGTGTTCCTCAGAGCTGTCAGTGTCAAATCTGGTAGACTTAAAAGCAAAATGGTCTTTTATAACTCATGGCTTTACAACCACATCTTTGCATCTTAGTGCAAGCTGGGTTCTCCTTCTCCATCACTGCCAATATCAACAGCCCTGCAGGCTCTGGTTCTGGCATGAGGCCTCACTACAGTCCCATTTAAATCCATGGAAAGTCTCACTGATTTCAGTGGGAGCTGGATCAGACCCTCACAGGTCAGAAACTCCCAGAGGCTTTGAGTTATATCCCACCCATGCTGCTTCTTCCTTGGTATTTACAGGCCTTTCAGTTAGAGTGTAGTCCTAACTCCAAAATGTTTTATCAGGGTAGAACTGCACAGTCAGAAGACAAAGGAGCAGAAGACCAGGCCAAGATGGTGTGTCTCAAAACAAATGATAGAGTCTCAGTTGGATGTGGCCACCAGCTCTGAGGACTGGGGAGGGAAGGCAGCAGATGTGAGTTTGGTACAGAAGCCCCAGGGGATCACTGGATAAAAAAGTAACTAATCATTCTGGTTTTCATACTTATTCATTTAATTTCCTTGTGACCCAGACAGTTTTTATTCTTCTCTCATTTTATGGGCCTGTATCATTGTTTCCTTTTACCAGCAAAAGCATTATAAATAAGGGCAAGAGAACGGAGGAATTCCAGGGAATGAGGTTGCAAACTGTGCTGCTATTCAGTTCCCCTTTTCCATCCTGCTCCCTGTCACTGTGATTTAGTGATTCTGCAACTGCAGTATCTTTTCCCAGTTTGCTCCTTTTTCAAACAGGAGCAGATAATTCAATTTATGTCACCTGGATGACTGAGAGGCACCTCAACAATGTCTGTGAGTATCTGCAGGGAGGTGTCAGAGCATGGACCAGGCTCTGCTCCATGATGTTGGGCAACAGGACACAAAGAAAGGGCAGAAACTGCTGCCCAAGAAGTTCCACCTGAACGTGAGGAAGAGCTTCTTTACTGTGCAGTGACTGAACACTGAACAGATTGCCCAGGGAGGGTGTGGAGTCCCCCTCACTGGAGACATTCCAGAACCATCCTGACACAATCCTGTACCACGTGCTCTGGATTGACTCTGAGCATGGAGCTTGGACCAGATGACCCACTTTGGTCCCTTCCAACCTTACCTAATCTATGATTCTGTGGTTATTCCCCACAAAGGGAGAAAAGGAAATATCATCAACAGGATTTCAGCAGGGACTGGCTTAAATCAGGGCTGATTTTGTCCCCTGCTCTCTCTTATCAGAACTGGGCTATCCTAAATCAGCACAGCATCACAGAGGGCCAGGGGAACAGTGGGCAGCAGTAGCTGAATTAATAAATACCATGACAAAGAGGACTGATAACAGAGGGGGAAAAATGTCACAGCTCACCTGGCAGGACTGTGAGAAAAGCACTCCGGAAGCTGTAGCCCATGGTGTTTGCCCCAAGGCAAATGTACATCCCTGCATCCTCCTCCTTGGCTCGAGTAATCATCAGTTTGTTCAGGTAGGACCCATCTGGGCGGGACCAGACCTCCCCCGTGGGCAGCACAACAAACTTCTGTCCCCCGACATCGATGGTGGAGTTGTACTTGCTCTCCGTGCCGTACTCCACCCTCTTCAGCCACTGGATGACGGGTTTGACGTCGCTGCGCACTTTGCACTGGAAGGATGTGGTCCCACCGTAGTCCACCGTGGTGTTGACGGGGTGTGTCCCTGTCAGGATGGGCTTGGACCTCGTCCTCTCTGCACAGAAACACAGGGAGCTCCATGGGAAAAGGTGTTTGCCAGCCTCTTGCAATTGCAGAAGCATAGGGAAAAGGTGTAGGAGGGATGCAAAATCATAGTCTGGTCCAATTCCCTGCACCAAGGCAGGCTGAGATTTTTGCAAACTTCTCCTGATATTTTTCCAGCCTCTGCCAAAACCTCCAATGGTAGATGCTCTGCAAACAACTCCTCCAGTGTCTGAGTCTTTAACAAGTCTGTTCTCATGCCCAACCTGAATCTTCCTGATTATAACAAGGAACTTCCTTTTCTACCTGTATCAGACCTAGAGAAAAAAATGGTTTCCCTCTGAGCCCTTATATTTTGGAAGATTTTCTTCATCCCTCTGCACACTGAGCAAGTCTCCTACCTGTGGTTCTGTGATGTGTCACTTACTACCATGAGCAGCAGGCTGTAATTTACAGGTAAGACAGAGCCTTTGTGTGTTTTCAGACACAACCTCATATTTACAAATATTTATCTGTTAGGAACCCACACCTACTGGCTACCCCCAGTTTGGGGATAGTGAGGGGTGGGGTGAGACATATTCTTTCTCCCTCTGGCCTTCTCAAACGTTCCCTGTGGACAGACAAAATCAGGTGGGAAAAGACCCCTTCTTTCACGGACTATGGCAGGCTGTGGATATTCTCATCTTTGGTCTCAAAGTCCTTCAGGAGATACCTGTCACCTCTCAGGCTGGGCCTGCAGGTGTCCATGGGGACCAAACTCCACTGGGAGCAATCCCATGCCATGTCACCAACTGCTGCAAGAGCTGAGACCACAGACACTACCCATGAGGAAGATTTTCACTTCATCCTCACCTCCCTGCTTCTATCATTCCTTTCTTTGGTATAATCATCACCATACTCACTATGGAAAAAAAATAAATGGTGGAGGATAGGCTCAGAAGGCTTTTGCTTTTCTAGCCAGTAACAAAATCTTTTCTTTCTCACAAATTATTTTTGCCTCAAGTCTCAGGCAAGGTAGGAAACAAGATGGAAGGAAAAGAAATCAAACTGAAGAGGTTCACAAGACCATCCTTTCCAGCATGATCCTAAGTCTAAGGTTGTGTCAACACCACGTAAAGTGAAAGGAAAAATGTATGCCTCATTCTGAGGAATGTTTGGATTTGTTTTTAGTGTTAGGATCAGATAAATCAGTCACAGTTTCCAGACAAGGAGGTACTGCAAACCTCTATCTTAGGCATAGGAGAAATTATGGTATCACAGTGGGTGGTAACTGCTGGCAATCATCAACTCCTTTTGATGGCAAACACTGTTGGACTGAGCATGTAACAAAACAGCTCCCACCAGCACTGGCTTTGGAGTGAGAGGCAGGAACAATGGACCCTCTTTCAAAAACTCGGGATATGTTCAATACTGAGGGCTCTAAAGATGTGCTTAGGAAACAAAAATACCACAGTAGTCTCTGTAGGTTTTGCCTTGGGACTGTGAGCAGTAATCACAACTGGGGAGACTGAGATTCAGATAAGCAGGACTTAGGAGTAGAGGCTCAGGGGGAAAAAATGGAGGAAATTGAATAAAACCTGTAATGCTCCACAGAATGATGTTAAAAATAGAAAGATGTCTGAAAACTGCTTAATGCCCTTATCTCCTTGACTCTGGTTCCAGCTTTGGTTACTGTTTTTACTCCTAGCCAGCAAAAGCTAATGAAAACAAAGGTTACATACATCTTTAAGTTGATAAAAACCAAGATAAACAGGGACACAGAAAGGGGTTTGTTCCTGGTGCTGTCTGGTTTTGATGAAGTGAAAATGCCACAGCTGCCATTAGGATGGGCCTTGATTCATTTCCCTGCCTCTGCTCCTGGTTTTAGTGTAAACACATGTTTTTACTGTCTCCACACAGCTGCATCTTTATCAATCCCAGATGTCCAGCAGGTTTGTGCCTTCAGAGCCCAACAGAGCTTCCCACATGTGCTTTTAATTCCTGTGATTCTAGAGAAAGGACTTATCAGAGAACAGATCTTTACCTTTAAGAGCAATCTTTCACACTAGGATAAACTTTCTTATGCTAAAATGCACAGACAAACAACATGCTTTCCAAGTGGCTGGAAGTAGCCCTCCATGCCCCTGCTCCTCATTAATGAGGGCTATTCAATCTTCCCTCCACTCAGCTCATCTTCTCCTCTTTCTTGAGTTGGCTGCTCTGTAATCATTTCCATGACAATTTATGATGATGTCACAGGCAAAGCACAATGATTTAAGAATAAGAGCTCTTCTCTGGTAAACTTAGGAAGGATTTGAGCATAATTATCCTCAGCAATAATAGGGGAAACAGAAGATTAGAGAGCAAGAATCAGAACGGCTAGATAGTAAGAAGAGCAATTTACCTCACCACAATGCAGGGTAATCCCCCACAGCTCATCTTCTAAGGATTGAATCTTTAAAGCTATGTAGGCATCTAAAGATACAGACAGGATCCTAGTGGGTGTTTTTATGGTTTCTTTTTTTCTAGTAACTCATTTGTACCTGCCTGGACCTTCAGATGGCCAAACGTTTTTTAGAATCTGTCCCTAAAGCCTTGTCTGGTTAGTCACTCTAATCACAGGATTTCTGCTAATTCCCTTGGGAAACTTCTAGATTAAAATTTTAATTGACTGGTTTCACCCATTCTGGCATGCTAATCTGGGTTATCCTAGATATTCCCCCCCAACACCATGGTACTTGAAAGGGCTTTCTCTGTTAGTTCTCAGTCTGTCCTTGAATTGACTCTCTTGTAGAAGACTGAATTGGGTATGACTTTCACCATGCAGGTGCCCATGGAGACAATTGTTTTCCAAGTACCTGTCCTCATTTCAGCTCCTCAGTTGTCCTCTCACTACTCTCTCTTGCCCAGGTTTCAGGCTCATTCTAGAGTTTCATCAATGTTTTCTCTGTATGTATGTTTTCTCTGATGTATTTATTAATTCCCCATTTCCATTTCCAGCCATCAACACTGCACACTTGTTGCTCAGTCAACACTGTGTTGACTGAGCCAGTCCCCTTCTGAAAGGCCCCTCTCTGCTCTCCCTCCCAGAGCTGCACTTACGGATCACTTCAACTTTGTACGTTGCATTGATTTCTCCAACTTTGTTGAACACCCGGCAGGTGTACTTCCCGCTGTCCTCTGGCTTCAGGTTCTTCAGGTTCAACGTCCACTTCTTCTTCTTGTTCTCCCCAATCTCCTGGGGAGTGAGGGGCTTGTTGTCCTTCAGCCACGTGATGTCGGGCCTGGGGTTGCCGCTGGCCACGCACTTGAGGCGGATGGAGCTGCCCACGGGGCGGGCGATCACCCTGCGTCTCATCTTGGCAGGCTGAGTGAACCTGGGCCGGGCTGCAAAAGGCATCAGAATGGACTCTGGTGAGCACAGGACATGAGCAAAGAAGGAAACTTGTTAAATCTTATGGCCAGATTTGCTTGAGAGGCAGCCCCTTACACACCAATGTATCACTGTCCCTCATACCAGCTCAAGCTGTTTTCCCTAGAACAGATTCACCACCTAGACCAATGCATTTGAAGCTCTACTGGACTGCTCTGGCCACTGCATGAACTTTCTGCATAGCACAGCCCCAGAATCTCTGTATCTGTAAGGCAATTGCACCAGACCATCTCACAGAATAATACCAAGATCACGCTATTGCAGCTGAAGGCAAAACGCGGCCCCATAATCACACGGTAATTGTTACCATATCCCACAAACTCCTTAGCCAAGACCAAAGGAAAAAACTTAGATTCCTGTCACGCTGACCATTTTCTCAATTTTTTGCTTGTCACATGAAGCTTCATTTCCTGAAGATGTTTTGCCTCTTAGTTCTCAGTGACTTTATTGGGACTTAAGAAGAGTCTCTTTTAAATACACAGGGAAGTCTTAGAAGTGTGACAGACTTTTTGTACATTGATCCAAACTTAAATGTAAGCAATTCCTTCAGCTCAAATTTACACAACATTCATGTTGATTGGTCCAAAGAAGAAAAAAAACGAATGAAAAGACCAAATAAAATTCCGTGAGTTTGTTATTAGATGATACCCCATGCCAGTCCATCCCAAAACTGGGGAGGAATTCTGAAGCAATAGCTGCTGGTGGATAGAAGCGTGGGTTAAATCAGTCATCTTGTTTAAGCAAAGAAATCACCAATATTTCTAAGAACAGAGACAAAAAACTTAGAGAAATGCAAGGCCCTCACCTGGCAAAGTTTGAAATTTAAGGAAGAATTTAAAAGAAATAACAAATTTCTTACGGTTATTTTAACTACACAATGCCAGTCCAGGGGCACTTCTAACTAAGCCCATCCTGTTGGAAGTCAGAAAAGACCTCCAAATTATTCCAATGCTGCCAGCTCCACAACTTAACAATGTCCCTAAGGATCATATCTACATGCTTTTTAAGCACTTCTAGGGATTCCCTGGCCAGCTACAGGATGGCCTAGTGAGACTCCCTACTTGACAGCCATCCCTGCTGCCCAGGGCTGAGGGCCAGAAGCTCTGGGATGTGCATTATAGTGGAGGTTTCCTGAGTGGAAGAGGCTGGTCTGCAGCTTCCTATCTCCAAGCACTGGGGAATGGCAGGCACTGCCCTCTGAGGTTTGTGAGCACACCCCTAAGCACTCACCCCCCTGCAGCCTTGGCCAACATCCCTCCCTCTGGGAAGAGGACACCCTTCGGCATACCCCTCTCCACAGAGTGCTTTTCTGCAGGGGAAACCATCTGTCTCCACAGCCTTCCCTTGCCCCCTTTGGCTGTCATTTTGGGTCCCAGCCATTTCATGTTATTTCAAACTCCTGCTCAGAAATGCTTTGCTCTCCATGCAGAGGCTTTCATGTGTAATCCAATGAACCGGAGTAACTCCGGCACTGGAAGTCTTTGCCGTGACAGCTGAGCAGCAAGTGTGACATACTAACCCCCTCCACAGGTCATGGTGCCTGGACTGCTGGGTGTTCCCTTTGGGGTCTGCTTCAGGAGGCCCCCTCACAGCAAACACAATCCTCCTTCCTCACAATGAACCCTGTCAGAGCTGCACACTGCGGGCAGCAACATCCCAAACTTTTGTCTGAGCCGAGGGAGATGTGCTGATAAGGGCTGTCACTGTGGAAATTGAGAAAATGTCTGCAAGGCTCATGGAGAGGTCAGGAATCAGCCATGCAATGGGTCTGAACAGTCACTCTGTAATATGGCAGTAATTTACTCTGAGACCAGGAACTCCAGGTCTAAGTAGAGGGGAGATCCTCATGGACAGGATTCCTGAGCTGGGACTAACACACCAAAGAGCAAGCTGGAGTCAGGACAGTCACACTTCCCCAGCAGACTGAAAAGTCAAGTGAGTGACTCTGAACTCTCACAAGAACTTGCTGGCATCCCTGCTCAGTAGAGGGCAATAAGGGCATTTTAAGACAGAAACTCTTTCCATCCCAAAAAAGCAGATATTTAACATTTCTGGTTTTCCTCCCACTGTGACTCCCATGAGTCTGTCTGGAGTTTTGTATTCACTCCTCACACATGGTTGCCCAAATACATACCAAACTACAGGTAAAGCTACACTTCTTTGGATCTTTCAGCCTTCCTTTCTTTCTTTTTCTGTTTAAAAAAGGTTAAGTGATTATGTGGTCTCAAAAGCTACTCCAGGCTATGTGCAATATGCTGAAACCAGATCCCATTTACACAGTCCTGAATGTTTCCTTGACAAAAGCCTGAATTGGACAAGTTTAGAAAAGCCAGTTAACAAAAAAAGGAGAAAGAGAGAGACACACACATTAGAGAGAAAAAGAGCTGCAGCAAGCACAAAGGAGAAGAAAGAGGAGAAGCAGCACTGTGAGACACAGGAAGAAAAGGTCTCTTGAGTTGATGCTAAATGTCTGTCCCCAAATCTGTTCCATTTACAGAAGTTTTGCCTGTTTGAGTGCCAGCAAAGGCCATTACAAAGTGCCTCTGTGTTATTCACAACCTTGTTCTCCTCCACATCACTTGGCATTTG
The DNA here is from genome assembly GCF_001522545.3 of Parus major. Lineage (NCBI taxonomy): Eukaryota > Metazoa > Chordata > Aves > Passeriformes > Paridae > Parus > Parus major. Next base: position 62,795,997 of record NC_031771.1, read on the forward strand.
CTTCATAAACATGAACCACACATTTTTACAGTATAAATTATGTCCCACTCAAGAGCAAGGGAAAACACAAGTGGATGGGGACAAAAAGACAGTGTTGTGTACAGGTTCCTGGCTGAAATGCTGTTGACCATGAAGATTTATTCAAAGCTAATGAAAATTAAATGCAACGGAAGCTTGTCAGCACAAAGACCTGTGAAGGAATCCATTGGTGTCCTCTCCCTGTGAGACACCTTGAGAGGCATGGATGGGTCCCTGAGGCTCCTGTCAGACACTGCTCACACAAAGGGAGGTGATAATCTGAAAAATGTTGTCTGCTGTGATGCAGCACCAGTACCTCCACGTAGTGACAGTCACTTCCAGCTTTCATGATAATTACAAAAAAATGTGTCTCAATAGGACTACGTATTGAAACACTTTCAGCTCTTCTGGTTAAGAGCTCAGTCAGTTGTGAGAAGACATGGATGGGGGTCTCCATCTTTCCCTACACCAGCTCCCTGCTCTCCCCAGAGATATCACTCTGTGATGGTAGATGGAAAGTGGAGCTTTTTTTTCACCATGCTTCTCCTCTCACATTTATCCAGGGGCCCAGGACTGTCACAACACAAATTGCTTCTTCATCCATCATCCTCCAGAGACCTGCAGACACACACTGACCCTCCCTGCACACCAGCTCACACCAGCAATTTACTGGTGAACAGTGCTAGACTGAAAGGGTGCCATGGCCAGCCCCAGGCATTTCTCTTCTTGGGGAGAGGAGAGGAGACAGGAGGGATGGGAAGAAGAAAAAGCAGAGGTTCAGGAACACTGAACTGGGCCAAGGCAGCACTGAGTAAGACACAATCTGATACAAGATTGTCAATGCCTAATAATTTGAGTAGGATTTACGTATTTTCTTCATAATATTACTGTTGTACTGTTGTATCAGTCCATCATCCAGCAGCTCTACCAGGAGCACAATGGTAATGAAATGTGGAGAGATGGCAGATTTGTACTAGCTGCTGAACCCCTCCTGAAGTACTTCTAACCTGCAGTTATCCAAGACACCCTTGCTCCAGCTCTAAATATTATCAACCCTTTCCAGAATGAGTGGAGGTTACTTTTCTCTCCCCAAACAAGCTTAGTCTGAGATAAATATTTAATTCAAGTGTAGCCTGGACTACACCACAGCACACCACATCCCTGTTTGCCAGCTGCTGAAGAAAACTGGCCTCAGCTTAAGTGGTGGGGACTCATACAGAGAAAACCTGTCATGTTCCACCCCTACCACTACTGTGAGGTTCTCCCTGGCCACAAATGTGGTACAAAGCCATCTCTGTATTATAAAACTGAAGAGAGGGATGTACTGCCTGAGCAAAATGAAATGCTGTGCTTCATCCCCTGAGCTCATAAACTCACATCACACTCCTGTCAGTAATGGCCAAAAGCTGTTTGGCATCAGCCTGACAACTTATTGTCCTTCAAGGAGTGCTTGGACCAAACTGGGCCTGCAAGTTTTGCAGCAATTCAGAGCCTGTTCCAAGTGAGATTTTAGCAGTTCCCCAAAGCTCTGCAACAGCAACAAAATCTGCCTGAACAGTCCATAGCTTAAAGAAGTTCAGGCAGGTGTCTGAAAGAGAGGGTGATCTTAAAAAATACTCATCTTGGCTTAGTGCTAATTCTCCTGAAGTGAAGTCAGACCTCCCATTTGCCCTCAGTCAGAGCAATGTTATGTTGGCACTGAAGACTTTTGGAAATATTGCTGTAAAAGTCAATATACTTTTTACAGGGAGTCTATGAAAGCTGTAATAGCTTCACATGCAGAAGAAAAGTCGCTGCCCAGAAAAACAAATACAAGGGAGAACCACGCTGGGCTAAATGGCAGGGGGCCCTAGGGCCAGCCACAGGCTGCATTTTGCAGGACCCTTGGATGGGATCCATTCACACCAACACATTCAGCTGACACTCTGTTTATTATTTGACCATATGTAGGGAGAACTCACTCCAGTTGCTCTGCCTTTCCTCTCCTTCAGCAACTGAGAGACGTGCCACATGAACAGCACTGAAGCAAGGACCGAAGAAAAACACAGAACACACACTGCTCCTTACCCCACTGCTTCCCAGAGTGATCTTCATATTCTCCATTGGAGCCTTCAGGCACCTGGCTGTCCTTTCCTGAGCTGGCATCATCTGTGAAGGAAAGGTAAAGGAAAAAGTTAAGAAGGTCTCCTGCAGGATGACAACAAGAGTTTGCATTTTGTGCTGGAGACACCACGCAGCTGAAGCAAACTCAACATACAGCAGGCATCCACATCCTGGCACCTACAGCCTGGCCAGTTTAATGAACAATTTCGTCTTCTGCTTTATGGGCTTTTCGGCAGGCTACCAAATCAATGGGAGTTTAATCAATGTTGCCATTAATAGCTGACAAAAGCCTCTTTGTTTATGTTTACAGGTTGCTGTTCCTTAGGAGGAGCTGATCTGTGGTACCATTTATTCAAATAATGGTATAAATCAAAATTAGAGATAATGAAACCTATGAGATGGGGGGAGACTTCAATGATGAGGCATACAGAGCACAAGCAATATGATTGTGGCCACTAATTCACCCTTCTACTTCCATACAAAATCAGAAAAGCAAGCAGGTCTGGGGTCAAATGAGCTCTCAAGGGATACTGAATACAAATTTATGGCTGGCAAAACCAATATTGATTTGAAAAGCTGCTTTGGGGTGTTTCTTTTTAATTAAGACCACCCATCCACCTGTATCAACACACCACTTTGTCCCTCATCACTCTTGTCTATATCACTACCACACAGCAGTACCAAAATCTCAGCTCTGCCCTGAAGAAATAGAAAGCTCTACAAAGTGAAACCCCCTTCTCCCCAGCAGTCCCCACCTCCAATTGCTACTGTGATATGGCCACCTGTGAGGTCTCCAGGAGGGCCAAGGGGGCAGGAGAGTGCCCTGAGCCTCCTTCTACAACCTGAGTGATACTGGTGGCCTCACACCTCTGCAGCACACAGATGTGAAAGTTTTTCCTCCTCCAGCTTGACCTCTACTCAGCTCTGAGCAGCCTCTGATGTAGCAATGGCTCACACCAGGAGGGAGGTGCACCTGAGGCACCCCAGGCACCTTCACATGATGCTGCAGCAAAACACATTCTCTTCTAAAACTAGTTCTGTGCTCTACAAGGTGGCACAGCCCCCGAGGGCAGCTGCATTTCAGGTGACAATCTGGACCAAGAGATCCTCAGCTCCTAACTTAAGTGCACTGAAGTGGATGAAAATTTTATTTTCAGAGACAGGTCAGGTGAAGGCTAGGAGAATGTTTGCCTCAATGAGGAAAACAATGGTGTAAAAACACAAACAAATAAAGACATGTAGAAACATCTAATTTAAGGAAGGAATGCCTCCAAATGCCCAACTCCTGAAAGTCATAAGAAAAGGGTCTTGTGAGCAAAAGAGAGGTAAATTATTTCTGTAATCTCTGCAACAGAGAGGGAAAACGGATCTCAGCTTATATATAAGCATGCCTTCCTGAAAAGGTACAAATAATAGAACTTCTCCTTAATGTTGTTTTACAAATTGAGTTGTGCTTAAAACAGGATTTAATGTGCAAAATTGTGCGCAGTCTTTGAGAGAGAAGAATGTGTCTAACCCAATCCTCACTCCAGGTTCTGCTATTTTGGAATATCTCTTCAGCACAGGACATTATATGCCAACAGATAAATAATGATCTGCTCTCATTAGCCTTGTCCCTTAAGCAGAGAGGCTGCAATGCCACATGAGTTTGTCCCCCCTCGACACTGGGAGATTTTTCTCTTCTCCTTTTGGCTATGTACAGCTGTCACTTTGAGGGGAAAAGAAAACTTTCTGGGCAGCAGTGCCATACTCAGACCTCAGCAGCTCCTCCAGCTGACTGCCCCATCCCACCTCCTGTCACTCTCTGTCCATGGCTGGACACCCTGAGCCTTTCCTGGGTGCCTCAGACCATGGGCATGCCCAAAACACGGGCAGCAGGGTGAAACAGGTCCCACTCAGCAAACACCAAGTCTCACAGAGAGCCTGAGTGCCAGAGCACCATGCAGGCTCTGCCTGCAGCCTGTGTCACGGAGAGGACCAGTGCCCCCTGAGCTGCACTTTGCAAGTTTATTTTTACAACCTTGGCAAACCAAATGCAGGGAATACAAAAATACACATTATACATGATGGCTTGCATATGACGTTTTCTCCTTTCAGTCAAAATACCAAAGGGACTATCTCCTGGCACTTGTACAGTTTTTCTCATAAATATCATAGTGTCACGAATGAACTCTTGGATACTGCCTGACAGCAAATCCCTCAGCACAATTAGAAAAATGTATTGAAATGGAGAGGAAGAACTGTGGTCAGAGATCTGGGATTCCTGTCCATTGTTAACTGCTGAATATCATAAAAGTGGTTACGACGTTCAAGTGGTGATGTTCTGTCAATTATACCTTAATCCTGCTCAGTTTGATGTATAAAGGGCAGGCTATCCCCCTTGCCTGCTGCCTCATGTTACAGTAAATCAGCCCCTGTGCCCTCCTCCTGCTGACACACAACCACTGACTATGGACTCCACACCTCCTGACTTGCTGCCAAGCTTTTGATGTAAGGAAAATTGCTCAGAATCCGTTTGATCCTTTGAAGATGCATCGTCAGTTGTTATCCCAACAAATTGCTGTGGAGTCACCTACCAAACCCAGAAAAAACATTTTTGGGGAAAGAGATCAGGATGACTTATGCCACCATAAATGGCTGATGGAATAGATGAATTGGTGGAGGAGCAAGACTGAAGTAACTGAATGCATTTAGGCACATTAGTTTAGATACGCTGGAAATTGCTTCACATGTGCTTGGAATCTGGTAACACTAACAATAGCTGAAGTCTTGAGGTGGGGAAATGCCATAAACATGGCAACTCTTGTAAAGCAAAACTGTTCCTTCCCGTCCCCAAAGCTGCTCATGGGGTGAGGAATGTTACAGCAAACCCTTCCAGCTGCCACGTGCAGTGAACTGGGCTCCTACCTTCCTCATATCTGAACAAACTCACACGCGGCAGCTGTACCAAAAAGCCGATTTGTGACATCCAGAAACTGGATGAAGCTCATTTGGGGAAGATTCCCTGGTGCCCCTGAGTCTCCAGTTGAACTTAAAAAGTGAGTGAGGCAGTGAAGTAGCCAGAGATATAATGATAAATAAATATAATCTAATCTGTGATGTGAGTGATGCAGGGTCAGGGCTCTCTTCTGCTGCATTCAGAGAGGAATCTGAATCTCCCCTCTTGCACCTTGGGCGAGTGTCTTAAGCTCTGACCTGTGGTTACAAAGAACCAAAAAAGAGCTGCTTTATTACTTCAGGAGAGAGATAACTCAGAAACACCCTGAGGATGGAAGGCCCCTGTCTAATTCAGACATCATCAATATTTGACTTCCACCTGCCTCAACCAAAGTCAGTATTGTGGCTGCGTGGAGTTTGTTTCTCTCTGCTTTGAACAACTTTCTTATGTTTTCAGTTTTAGTATCAAGTGGTTTCCAAGGATAGAGAAAGACTTTTATAGTGTTTTACAGAGGTCTGTGATGCTGAAAGCAAAGCTAAATTTCCTAAAAGCTCAGAGGTATCTGGTTCAGCCCAAACCTGCAGTCTGAAGCTTGCTTAATAGTGTCAGATCTGAAGACCTGCTGTTTGCATTTCACTCCAGCTGTCACAAACACAACTGGCCTGGCAGTATTCTTCTTAGACAGAGAGAGGACCTGGAGAAAGAAGCCACATTTGGATATATATGAGCAGCATACAAAATGGTGAGTTAGTAGCAGAGATCATGAGTCTTTGCTATATTCAAGAAATGACCTAATAATCCGGTTGCTTATTCATGCTCTTGTCAGCTCCCCACAGAGGTGGGCAGTTTGGGGTGATAAGTACATACAGAAAAATCAGCCTGCAGTCCAAGGGCAGCAGGGACCAGCTATGCAGCACTGCCAAATTTGCTGCCAGCAGATTACCATGAGAGGCAGTGCTAAGAAGGAAGAACTGCTGAAGTTTCCTACAAGCTCCCTTTTCTGTGACCTATATTGGAAGGTCATCCTGCACTAGACTTCTTGGACAGTATCACACGCTTAGGATAGCAGCCAGTTGGAAGATGAAGTGGAAAACCTGCCTTGAAAAGCAATCACTGACTAATTTTATGTCACGAGTATCTGATGCTAAGAAAACATACCCATGATTTAGGTGTCCTTAATGTACAATTTGGCTCCATGGTGTTAACAGAGCATGCTGGCTGGTCAAGAAACCTGAAGGGCAAGGCTCCAATATCGTGTCAGGTGACAGACTTGGAGACATGGGACAAACTCGTGTAGGCCCTTCCCCTCCAAATATCGCACGTGGCCATGCAACAGGGCTAGGATGGACACAGAGGCATCAGCCCTCTCTTCAGGAATGTCACCCCAGTGGCATCATCCTCAGCTGCTCTCCAGCCATTGCCTCTCCCTTGCTTCAGGATCTCATTCCAAGCTGGCTTTCAGGTCTGAGATGCCACAGGGCTGAGTGATACTGGTGGCACTGGGGAAGAGTGTGGTGTCCCAAAGTAGGCTGGATTTCTGCAGGAAAGGGATTTCTGTATGTAACTCCATCAACTGACAAAGCCCACTGAGGAGCCTATGGGACAAAGACTGCCACATCAGTAGGGATATGGTTACTGTTTATTACCATAGCAGAATTGTTCCATTCCCTCTTAAAAGTTAAAGCACATGGAAAATTCTGCATAATGGTCCAGCTCTGAGAGCAACTGATGGGAAATATTCAGAATGTTACTGAGTCAGGATCAAATTTTGTTTACCCACAGGCTCTCCATGAAGGCCTCATGTTTTATCTGAGAGGGTATGACTGGTTTTCAGGCCAACACCAACTGAGCATCCAACCACAACTCAAAACAACAGCCCAATTTTTGAAGCAAAAATCTAGCCATCATATTTCCCTATGATTCACAAAGTTGCTTCAATTTGTTATAATGCAAGGCCCGTCCCTGCTCTGACTTGATGGGACCAGCTTTGGAGTCTTTGATGTCAGACGCCTTGAAAGCCCCATTTCACAGATGAGCCAGCTTTGCATAAATAAACAAAGTGACCTCTGAACTGGAGCCTGAGACCTGAGCACACTTCAAAGCACTGGGGGAGGCGCTGGGGGGGCAGTGGGGAATGAAGCGATCAGCATCCATCATTAAGGCAGCCCCCACTCCACACTGATGCTGAACAAGGGGTGTAAATGAAAGGAGGGAGGCAAGTAGGGAGGGAGTGAAATGAGGGGGAAAGTGATGTAATCCAGTCAGGCTTGAACAATTATAATGAGGCCTTCTTCTTCTCCCATGGATGAATGAAAGAAATCTCTCTCAGCTCTGGCTTTAGGAGCTGACACTCACGTTTACCCAGATGCATCATGTTTGCACATCACATTTGCTCCCTGATGTCCTTCACTGCTGCAGAAGTCTAGGGGAGCGACCAAACTCAAGTTGCTTGTGGGAGATGGATCTTGGACCCTTCCAGGAGTTAAATCAGAACTTTTCTGTTGAGCCTAACCAGGAAAACTTAGACCATAAGCTTTGAACAGGAAAAGATTTGACTTATTTTTCAGCAGCCTTGAAGGTGCAGTAGACGGCAGATAAACACAAACAAAAGTGAGTGCAGTCTTAAAAAGTAGGTCTCTGCAGTTTAGCTCAGATGCATTCAGGTTTTACTGTAATACTTGCTGGAATTTAAAGGGAAAAACAAGGCAAAGATCAGTCAGTACTTTGGCTTAGGGGGCCTTCTGCTACCCTGGCTGGTTTATCTGATGCCCAGATGAATGGTCCATGAGGTACATGTGTAGGAAGGCAACAACAACTTTATCTCTGGGATATTACAGGGATTAAGGCACTTGCTTTTCCCAGATCTCCTTAATGTGGATTAACACTCCAGGTTTCGTTAGAATTTCAGCTGGTATTAATCCTCAATGGCCAGGGAAAAACAGCCCAACCCACTGGCTAGCACAAACACATCTGAGAGCTACCACTGCCAGCTGACAGGGTTTTATTGCTCATCTTGTAATATTTGGGATGTTTCTGGAGGACCTTGAACATGATCTTGACCATGAAGTCACTACTTTAAAATATAGGGGTTTTTTTGTTACTGAATAACAACTCAACATCTGTGATTCCAAAGAACTCTGTGCAAATACACTCTAAAATCTTTGGCAAAGAGAAGCAAAATACTAATTTTTGAGTTCTTGTGATTTTTCAGCTTGTTTTGTGTTTTTTGCAAGGCCTGAACTATGTCTTCAGGACCCTTGAGACAGGTGAATCCCAAGGATGACTTGAAATCATTAAGATGCAAAGTCTTCGCTTTGACTAATTCTGAATTTTTACCATCACTGAAGTCTAATTTACCAAGTGTCCACTCTGAACCCTCTTTCCTGCCAGAGAAAAGGACCAAACTTCAATGAACTCATCCCATTGACACAAACCCAGCATAAATATTAGATTTTGAATTGTTTTTTGAATGTTATTTGTAGATCCCCCATTAAACCTCCCAACTCATGTTCACCATTCCTTAACCTCCCTGTATTAACAGTGTCACCTACTGTGTTAACAGTGCTGATGTGATGAAAAAACAGGAAATGCTTTTAGAGTTTATGTGGAAGGGTTCAGTGAAAGCAAATGTATCAGGAATATTTGGATAAAAAAGACCTCATGGAGGAGCCCCCTCTCCTTGGGTCCAGTCAGAGAAAACCCCTCAAAATGGAAAAGTAGAAACCCACTCAGAGGAGTGCATAGTCAAGGAATATTCTGCTTTTCTATTAAAAAACCCCATAAATCTAAACCCAAAACCAACCAAACAACAACAACAAAAAAAAGAGAACAAAAACAAACAAACAAAATACCAAAACCAAAGAACCCACAATAAAACTAACATGAAGTAAAATGTTACTGGCAGAGAATTTCCCTGTGTGACAGGCACTGGAGACTTTTCTACTGACTGCCTTCAACTGCAGCTGGGCCAAAAATAACCAGAGGTATTAAAACTGGAAATTTCTTGACAATAAAAATAGAAAAAGGATGTGTTGGTGGCTTTTTCGGTATTTTCAGCTCTGGCCATTTTCATGAGAATTTCCACTCAAAAATTTTCATGGATTTCACTTCCAGCCCAGGGAATCTCTTGTAAGCAGGATGCTTTGCAAAAGGAACATTTGCAGGCCACCTGCCTCCTGAAGCACTGGAGGGACTGCACAGACAACAGACAAAAGCCCTGGCTGGGTAATGAAGAAATGAGGCTTCTGTCCAGAGCTGCATCAGTAACTCACATTTCTAAGTTGGGATGATGTGCAGGCCCATTGTATTACCTGTCAGTGACAAAGCTCTGAACTGTGGTTATTGCTGCAGCCCACATTGCAACAACAGGTGAACATAATCATAGATGACAGCTTTGAGATCAGGGAAGACTTAACTCTCTTCCACAGAATGAGAAAAAGGGGGACTATGGGGTAGCACAGACTTATGAAAACCAGTTTATTTTACAGGCAGGTACCAATCAAGCTCCAGCAGCACAGAAAACACAATCCTACTTTCACTGAGAGTTTCAGCAGCCTGGAGAGAAACTCTCACTGCTGTGCATAAGCTGCTACCAGCACCTGAACTAAACCTTTTGTTACCAATTCCTCCTTAATACTGCAATCTCTGCTGGGAGACCAACACACATATCCTTGTTCTTGTACTCCTGCATAAAGAATGCTGTGGCTTATTGCTTGGGCTTGATTAAAAAACTTTGGTATGGAAATGGATCATGTATTTCCTTAGGTAAATGTGGAGAAGTGGAACTTCAGAAAAGTGGGGTGTTTTAAGGGTATAAAGAGATTAATACATAAAAAACTGAGATGAAAAAACTGAAGTCTTTAAATTGAACGTATAAGAAAGCTTCCCAAGAGGGGCATCCACTTGACTATGGAATAGTCTCTCAGAAGAAGAGAAAGAAGCTCTATTTCATAGAATTATAGAATGACTGATTCCAACTACAAACCCAACACTGCCAAGCCCCTCTAAACCATGTCCCTAAGGGACACATCTACAAATCTTTTAAATATCTCCAGGGATGGTGATCAACCACTTCCCTGAGCAGCCTGTTCCAATGCCTGATAACCCTTCACTTCCATTAAGAAATTTTCCCTAATATTCAGTTTAAACCTCCCCTGGTGCAACTTGAGGCCATTTCCTTTCATCCTGTCCTTGTTACCTGGGAGAAGAGCCCGACCTGGCTACATCCTCCTGTCAGGGAGTTGTAGAGATTGAGAAGCCCCCCCCTGAGCCTCCTTTTCCCCAGGTTAAACACCCCCAGCTCCCTCAGCTGCTCCTCATGAGACTTGTACTCCAGACTCTTCCCAGCTCCATTGCCCTTCTCTGGACATGCTCCAGCCCTTCAATGCCTTTCTGCAGTGATGGGACCAAAACTGAACACAGGATTTGAGATGTGGCCTCACCAGTGCCCAGCACAGGGAGACAATCACTACTCTGGTCCTGCTGGCCACACCAGTGCTGACCCAGGCCAGGACCCCACTGGTCTTCACGGCCACCAGGGCAAACACTGGGTCATGTTCACCTGGCTCTCAACCAACACCCCCAGCTCCTTTTCTGACAGGCAGCTTCCCAGCCCCAAACTTTAGAACATGTTAAATTGTAATGATTTAGCTGTGGCTGAACTATAGATTTTACAATTCCATTTGCTAAAGTTGGCCCATGTAGTTCTCAAAGAGATCTTTAGTAACTCCTGGAGAATGGCAAGATTGATAAGAAAGAAAACACACAACATAAAAGGATGTTAGTGGAAAAGGAGTCCTTGAAGATCATTAAATACTCTCTTCTGGCTGTATCTATACAGAGGAATTCTGGAGTTCTTCTGAGTTCATGCAGGATATGACCTGTGACAACCACACTCACCTCTCTCCTCCCCTTCTCTGTGCTCATGACTCTGTATCTGGTTCAGATCTGCACCTACTTTATAATCCTCCTTCCCCAATCACTTTCCATAATGCTGTAGAGAAAGAAGCCTTTCTGAAAGTGCAGCTCTTCCTTGCTTCTTGTGGTCTATTGCTGCCCACAGAGCTCACAGAGTTATCTGAGACACATTCTCAGTCATGGCTCCATCTGCACATGGGGATGGTCCAGCTCCTGCTGCAACCACACAAAGAACCACAAGGAGAAACAGCTGGAGTTTTTCACTCAACCACTGCAATTCCCTGGCCTGCCATTACAACAATTACATTACAAAAGCAATCACAGCCCTTCCGCCATTCTGACTCCTCCAGACACCAGGACCTCCCGCCTGACTTCAGGTCTCCATTCCATAGGGGGCAAGAAAACAATTCTTCCTCCTTTGTTGTTGTTGTTGAGGTTGCTTTTTTTATCAGCATGCTCCAGCACACACAGACAGCAGCCCCGAGAGCTCTGTACCACAGGCACCAGTCTGCGGTCACAGTCTTGATCTGCTACTGCAGAGGATGAAAGGGAGAAGAAATCAGAGAACAAGATGAGTGGTTAGGCTTCTGCCTTGTCCCCAGCACTTTCTGAGCATGAAATAGCAGCAAAAGACAGCAATTACCAGCCAGCTGTTCCAGGCCCAGAACGAATTGGTAATATTTCCCAGTATTTTTTCATGCTAGCATCAAGGCTTTCTTAGAGACAGGATCCCAGTACATGAAAGGATGCTCACAGATAGCACAGAAGACAGACCCTGTTTAAAGAGTTCACTGCCTGTGTAGTGCAGGAACAGAGTGGATGTCACACATATTAAGGTTCCTTAAAAAACACATTTTTAGCATCCACCCCTTTTGGCCTGGTGGGGGAATGATGGGAATCTTACACTTTATAGAGTTGAGAAGAAAAGCTTCATTTATAACACCAGTTGGGCTTTTTGAATTATAACCATTTCACTGCAGTTGTTATTTATAAGAATAAATCATTAGTTACTTATAGAAAGTTTAAAAACACTGAAGAAGAAATCTGTGATTTTAAGTGTTATCTGACAAATTAGTCGAAACAGTCCTAACTTTGGAAACCTAACTCTAGTGCTCAAGTCCAGAGAACGAAAAGAAGGTCAGGGTGACACCTACCTCTCTTCCCTCACTGCAGAAGAGATGATGGCTACGTCGAGTGGGTGCCAAAAGCAAGGTGGTATGAACACTCCACCCAAAAACACAGGCCAAAATTCCATCTTCAACAATCCCAAATTGCTTAGGGTTGGGGGAGGGAGGCATGCCACTGAAAGGACTAATGCGAGGTTAATGATAAGAAGAAGATTACAGCAGAGCTGAGGATAAACTGGTAAGATCTGGCTCCCAGCCTTCTATTTTAACCACTACACAGCTGCTGTCCCCCATAAAATTACACCTCCATCACTCCTCTCCCTACTAGCACTGATTGATGTTTATTATCTTCTTCACCAAAACATGTAGAAACATTGATAGGTGATCCATCTCCCTGAAAATTCACATGGCCTAAATAGGCCAGCAAGAAGAGATTTCCAGAGGAGCTGGAAGGAAAAGAGAGGTCACACATGTCAGTGACTGAGCACAAGCATTATTTTTGGATGGCATTTATAATCAAACAAAAATAATCAATGGTACAGTCCCGTGCCTTCCAAACACTGAGATAATTCCTTAGTGTGGAATTACCCAATTCATCACCATGAGCTGGGAATTGCAATACTGGGCTTTACAGCCAGGAATGTGGATCCAGCTGTTTCTTCCACCCCAGTATGAAAACTATTGAAACATTCTTTATGGGCTTACATATTTCATAGTCTTCTGGTAGAAAAGTAAAAATATCCCCCGTGGAAGAAAAGGAAACATCCTATGACAATTACCAAATGAAGCAAAATATCAGAGAGGACTGCTGCTTAACATCTTTAATAGGAAAAGTGTGCTTGCTTGAGGTGAAAAATCACACCTCATCAAGACAGGTCAACAGGCTATTACAATTTAACTTTGATTTCAAGAAATAGCAGCACCTGTAAGTTGTACAAGTGCTAAGACATCAACAGAGGATGATAACTTTTAATTGGACATTGCAGAGAATATAACAGTCTAAGTGCCTAAGATGTTCATTACGTTCAGTGGGGCACAAGATATTGTTAGGGAAGCCTTCCTCTCAGATTTCAGAAGAGAACTACTTCAGAAACCAGTCCATTTATGTAATAAATACAAATTTTAATATGTCATTGGCAGCAGTCAGTCCCCCCATCAGTCACCATCACAACTATATACTCAAATCTCTTTTGATAAATAGACTTTCTAAAGGTTAGGTAAACCACTAAGTCAGAAAGTAAAGAAAAGGCATTTGAAAGAGTAGAGAGAAAATATGAATTTTAGCTTTTTAAACTTAGATTTATGTTTTATAAACAAGATGTTTTTCACACAACTTTATGCAGTTGTATAACAGCAATATGGAAGTGGTGTAATCTCTCTGACCACTATACTTTACAGCATGACAATAAGGTAAAGAAACTGAGATTTTGGTGTCAATGAAAGACAGAAAGTAGCCTTGGTGTCTGATGATATCAAGACTTGCAACTTTGCCCCCATATGCTGTTAAACACATAATTTTGTTAATGAAGTGCCATTTACTTTCTGCATAATGTTGAATAAATTATACATATATCTTTAGGTCATTATCAGACTAATAATAAGCTGGTTTTAGTAGCAAAATGTTACCAATTTCACAATTCTGTCCAAGAACAACCCTGGACAAGTGGCAATTTTGTTGGCTCCCAAAACAAACTGAATACTTGGCACCCTACCTAACGTGAGGATTACAGTATATTACACAGGATAATGCTGGCCTGTGTCTCGCCAAAATTAAACCTAACCTAATTACATGGAGTAAATTATAGCTTTCCATGTGGGGTAAAACACAAATTGTAAAAATGGTTGCTCCACAATTAACTATATAATCCCAATGCTGTCATTAGAAATTTCTAAAACATGCTTCAAAACAATGACTAGCATAGTGCAGTCATTCCTGTGGGATGGAATTAAATTCCTTTGTGTATTTTTGCATTTTTTTTAATGCCTGTCCTGGTACTTGACCAGCAGCCTATAAGAACAACCACCACCTTAGGATCAGAAAGGACCAGAGACAGAAGCTACCTAAGAAAACACAGAATCATAAAATCATGGGATAGCCTGGGTTGAAAGGGGCCTTTCAAGGTCATCTAAAGACATATGAAACTCAAGATTATTTTGGGTAGAATTCAGCAGATTTTGAGTGCTCAGTAGCAAAGTTACTGCATTTTTTTAAAGAGTGAGGGTACAGCTCTCCCCAGTACTGAGAATCCTCTACAGTCAGAGACACAGTGTGCATTATCCCACATTAACACACTTCACACCTTGAACCTCATTTAAAGACTTCACTGAGACCAAGCAAGGGCAGGGAGTCTTCATAAACAATATTGGTTTGCAGATAGGAAAATGCACTGAGGAGACAAACAAGAGCTGCAGGTGGAATTCAACACTTGTCAATGACCCACAACTACCTAACGCCTAACCAGAGCGAGCTGTCACCTAGGACCTTGCCCAGATGATCCATAAAAAACTTTTTCCAAGAGGTATTTCACCCTCTGATATTTAGAAGCTAAAGCAGGTGCAGTTTATTAGTGACCTATGCAGGTCACCCCATATGGACTGCTCTTGGAGAGCACTGGAAGCCACAATCTGCACCATGGGGCAACTGGGAACATTTAAGTCCCATGTGCAAAAAACAGAGAACATCTCAGTATTATCTGTGGAAGAGAAAGTTTTTTGTTTTTTTTTTTACTAGTAAACAGTGCTTTCTCTAAAATCTCTAAATATTTACTCTAACAAGCACTGCAGTTTACACACCTTATTTTTTACTGTGATAATGCATTTTATTATTAACATGCTCATATGAGTATTTCATACTGAATGTATTCCACACGCTGTTGGCTATTTTAAACAACAGATGTGAGAGGGATTTAAATGCCAATTTTGAAACTGTGCAGTTGATTGAAATCCTGTGAGCCATTCATAGATTGCCAGATATTCTATTTACATGATTCCTCCCATGTAAAATACTTCAGGGAATACTCTAGACTCTGGCATATGGTTTAGAATGATGATGACTGATGTTGGAGATGCCACACAGACAACAGGACATATTATCTGGTTACATCTGTGCATAAAATGCTTGGAGATTTTTTGATGGAAGGGGTTATGAATGTGTGAGGCTGAGATGCTGCATTTATGTCCCTCTAAATCATGCTCAGAGATAACAAGTAGTTAGAGCCCCATCAGTGTAAAAACAAGCACTTTTATGAATGCATTTCATTGCATCCATGTGCAGTTATCCCCCTGGGCAATTATGACTTGTGGGTGAACCTTGAAAAATTGGGGAGGATCGACTGAAAAGGAGAACTCCAGTGCCAAAACATATCCAGAGCCTGAAAACAGAAACCTTGTGAGAATAGCCTGTGCACAGTCAGATTGCAGGGCTTACTCTTCCCTCCTTCCAACACCGGGGAAACCCCTGTCCATGCCACAAATCTGACTGACTTCCACTTCTGCATCTGCAGCCTCACAAATCCCACAGGCCTGAAACTCCCACGCTCTATAGCAGAGGCCCTGCCTGACAGATTACATGCAAATGTTCCAAATACATCACAGGCTATAGCAGAGGAATGTTCACAGTGCTGCAGACACACTTGGGGAAAAAAGAGATCCAGCAAGAGCCCTCGGTGCAGTCCCCAGGGTAATACATCCTGAATGAGGAACTCTATCGTGTGAAAACATTCCTAATAATTCCTTCTGTTTTCATTAATAATATTAAATTTCCTGCTTCTGGGGTATCTTTTGTTTTAACAAGCACAGCTTTTTGTCTCGTCTTCTCAAAGACTGCGCCACTCTAAGTGTATTATTACTATTTATGCTGAAGTCCTTTAAATGGGCCAGGCATCCATATCCAAAATCAGAAATTTGCAAGCCATAATCTCATACCAACCAGATTAAGGTGACACCTGAGATGTGTTTTCTTTCAAGACACAGGAGCCTGAGTGGCTGAAAGTACCAGAAACACATGAAAAAATTGTCTTTCTGCTTCAGAAACATACGCAGTGGATTCTGTGGTGCTTGTGATTGACCTCTGGTTATTTTTTCTTGACAAAGAGTCAACTAAAATTTGAATCAAATTGTAATAGTCCAATGGTTTGAAATCACTAGAAGAAAAAAGAAAAAATGAGGTGCTTTCTTACTATCTGATGTACCTCATTCTGGCCCAGAAATAATTAGGAGTGGATAAATTATCTGGCCTGCAATTTTCTCTGGCATATTATTTTACTCATGTCTTTCTTCTTCCTCTGCAGGGGGTGCTTGTGGTCATATTGTTCTTTTATTTATGGCTCACAGCCTTTTCAGTGGCAGCACGCACACCCAAGTACAGGCCCAGAGCCGGAATGCAAATTCCTTGGGAGGTAAATGGGAAGAGAAAAATGTCCAGACCATGGCTAATCTTCACAAGGATGGCAGTTTAACAGAAATCTACACCCTTAAAACCCAAAACCGGGAAAACAGCAACGCTCAATTATAATATCATGATTTGGATGTTTATGAGCTTTACATATAAAACCTGTGGAAGCCTAATTGGTTCTTTTGAATTTCTGCTATAAAACAGCACCTGTATCACCCAGCTGATGCATCCCCCAGTTTATTTTGCCCAGTGGTGACTTGCTTCCACCCTGAGTCGCTCCCTCCCAGCAGCGCTCTCTGGCTCAGCTTTCAAGCTGATTTCTCTGACAGGCTGGCAGCAATAAAATAATTCATTGCAGGGGCTGAGCGAATCACCCGCAGCATATACTGCGAGGATCGCCTGGCAGCAGTACAGGGGCCTACGCAATGGGAAGCCTGGGGTAAACCCTGAGCTGGGACGCCTGGATGCCACAGGGAGGAGGGAAGGCTTCGGTAATTCGACCAGGAATAAAGGCAGCCTCATGGCAGTGCGATGGGAGGAACGCCAGAGAGGGGCTGCTCCAAGGAAGATTAGCTGAAAGGAAGAAGGAGCAACCACAGAGAAGAATATTTTTAATAAAAGCAGAATTTCTGTGAGAAGAAGCAAGGGGATGAAACCTGCAATGTGAAGCAAGTCTGTGTATCCATGATTGCTTCTGGAAGCACAGGGAAGATAACTGAGGACAAGTCAAAGAGCCATGCTTTTGCAATGACTTGATATAGTTTTGTCTGTCTGGAAATTCTGGGAATCCACAAGCTGGAAAACAAATAACCCTTGTGCCAAATAATATGATGTAGGAAGTGTCGTAACTCCGAAAATCTAAAAAATACAAAACAGTGCTACTTCTGTTCAAAAGAAAAAAGGTGAAGTCAGAATGTAGGAAGAGCACGGGGTTTTGGATCACATCTGTGTATGTGGTTTCTCTAAGGAAAAACAGGCTCGAGATACTGCATGTCCCTGTGGAAGCCACTGGATCTCTGGATGTTCAAGGCAATCCTATATATCAGTATGACAAGGAATGAACTGCCCAATATCTCACTGAACAATCACCATCCTGTTGCAAGGAAGTTTGATTACACTTCCCTGTGTACTCCCAAGCCAACCCCATCTGGGTAGAGATTTGTCACTGTTTATTTATTAAACTCCTGGAGCAGGATCTGCTCTCTGATCCATTTGAAGGCCAGGAACCTCACTGTCTTTATGCCCTCAAACCTGTATTAGCACAGCCCCAGCTGACTCCCACATGCTGCAGTGGAGTCCCACTGCAACTCAGAGTGATTTGGGAAGCTCCCTGTGTGATAACAGCAGAAAAGCAATGTTTGACTGTGCTGCCCTTGCTTTTTGAGCACTCAGAAATTACACTGCTGGAAAACTCTCAGCCTCAGCATGAACCTTCCTTAATTTGACTCCTGGTTGGTGGAACCATTATTTGTCAGCATTTCAAGTCTCTTCAAGAGGCCTCCTTGTACCAGAGAGAACCTCCCCTCCTGCACAACCCAGTTGGTCGAGCTCAGAGGGCAGATTTCCATTGCTTCCATTCAAACTTGCCCACATAAAGTTCACTGATCCTTAAGGATTCCCTGGCCAATATCAAGTGCCTGGCCTGAAGCTGGGATGGCTCTCCACTGACCCTGGGAGGTGATGCACCATGCTGCCCCTTCCCATGCAAAAGGCAAAGCATCCACACTGCCAGTCCAGCAGGATGCAGAGCAGGCTTCAAAACATGACATTCAATCCCATATTGAAACCTTCCCGTTCAACTGCCAGGCAGAAGCTGGCAGAATTTAGGATTATGTTTCTAATTAAGCAGAAAATTGCTTCTATTTTATTTCTAAGCTACACATTACTCAAGTGACCAGCTATTCCAAATGAAAACTGCATTGGAAAATTCCCAGAAACTGAGGTGTGGCATTCATTCTGTATAAAGCAGAGCAGAAGGCAGCTGTCTCCCTTCTATAGCATGAGCAGTTAGTTGGTGCCCAGCAGTCTTAAGAAGATTAAATATCACCTTAATTTCAGAAGCCTTCTGCTCTGGCTGTAAAAATGCTGTAACTGCAATTATAATACAAGCAATTGTAAAACCCCAGTTTGGCTTGGATTAATACCACTGCTACTTTATTCCACAGAGAAAGTAGAGCAGTGAATCTTATGTGCTATCTCCTCCAGATGAGAAGGGTTAATTACCCAATATTCATTATGGCAATCGTGGTTTTGCTTGCTCAGTGGAAAACATTGTTTTCTGCTTTACAAACAAAGGGTTAATCTTATCAAAAGGAAAAAAAAACAAACCCATCTCTTGAAGCAGACTTTCTTTTTCCATTAGCCTTTTTGAAAAAGGAAGAAAGATGGAAAAGCACTTTTGCCTACTAATTGAAAGAAAAAAAGTTACATAGCTATTTTGGGGAGAGTAAAGCCGGGTAACATACCCATGTTCGTAGGTAAACACACCATGGATTGATGGTGACACATCTCAGAAGAGGCCTTCAGGAGCTGTTATCTCAAAGCTATCAAAGCCTCTTCCTTTTCTTTAAAGGGGAGATGTGGAGCAGACAGCACAGCACCAGCCAGGCTCTAGGCTCTCCTCCACCACTGGAGAGGTGACCTCCCCTGCTGATGGCCCAGGATCTCATCTGTGAACCCAGGAGCAAGGGGTTCCCACCAACTGGGAGTAACATGAGGCTAAACAGAGCCAAATTGTGAGCCTCTCTGCTGCAGGCTGGGATGCAGAGAGAGAAGCATGTTGTTTTAGTGTGTATAACTCACTCAAATTTACCATGCAGTTTCGGCTTGCAATCCCATATTTCCTGTCCTAATCTCATGCACAATGTGGGTTTTGTACTGTTAAACAGTTTCCCTGTGGTTGCTCCACAGCGATGGGCAAATTGATTCCTGTATGAAAGGCCAGACTCTGTTTCCAGATACTTTCAGTGTTTGCACTGGTCTGAGATGGGAGTAGCTGGTGTGCTCAGGAACAACTGGTGGAGGATAAGGCACAGGTATAAAGCACAGAGAGCTGACTCCTTCTCAGTTCTCCCAGTGCCTCTGACTGAAAATGAGGAAGATACTTACTCCTCTTACTGCCTCAAAGTTTTTACTCATACTAATATTAATTCTGCCTTTTCTGCTGTTGCCAAAATTACATATTCTTTGGGTAAGGACTGCACAACTGTTCCCAACTATTTGTGCAACAGCACCCCTCTACAAGGAGCCAGAAATAAGATCAACATTAGCACTCCTTTACAGGAAAGGCTAAATACAAACTCCTTTTTACAACCTGTACAGCATGACAGCAACATTATACAACTATCACAGGCCTAGTGATAGTGATCAAAGGACACTAAAGTCAATTAAAATGTTTCATTAGCTTCAAAGTAGAATGGATGAAGAATATTAATGTTTAAGAGTGGATGTGAACAACACTAAAAGACACAAAAAACTGAAAGTGGTCTCCAATGACAACTCCCTGAAGGGCTGAACTGTTCTCCATTATATATTAAAGGATTATATCAAGACTGAAGAAGTGCCACAAAAAAGGAAAAAAAAAAAATGGCCATGGAAAGCACAAACTGTAAAAGGTCTCAGGAAAAGGAACAATACAAATTACTTTGGAAAAAAGCCTGGAGAAAATTACCACCTTCACCCTTCAAAGTTGTTGCCTGAAACCAAATCTAAATCACACCTTTGCTGCACAAGGGTATTGCTGGATGGGAAGGTGAAACACCTCGTGAGCAGCTGCAGTGCAAACAGCAGCACTGAAAGATGCAAACCCATCTGCTTAGGAACATGTTTGCCTTAGGACAACATATGTTTTGTAGGTTATTTGTGTGAGTTCTTTGATATCGGATTTGATCTACACCTTGGGGTATTTTTTTTTTAGTTTAACAAGGCCTTATGATAAATCCTGATCCTTATATGCATTCAATTGACCCATAGGCAATTTATGCTGGAATTTAGGGAACATTGCTTTAAAAGTTATCTAGTTTGCCTAAATATGCTCTGGCTTGCCTGCACACAGTGGATAAGCAGACCCAGGTTTGTGCTTCTGTCATGTAACCAAAGGTCAAGCTTCCAGCATCCCCCATCAAACCAGACAGCACAGTGTGCCACTGGGAAAGGGACTACCCCACATCACATCAGCACCTCCTGGCCCTGTTTCTCTGTGCTTGTGATTTCTTAAAACATCCTTGCCGTGGCCAAAAAAAGTGTATTTTTCAGGAACTTATCCAAACCTTCCTGCCTTCCAGAGCTGGAGAAGTGGCAAGTGTTTTGAGCTCAGCAGCAATTATCCTGCTGGAATGGTGAGGCCACTCCAGCACATGCAATTCACCTGATAAAAGGGTGACAATCCTGCAAAAGGGAAAAGGAGACAAGATTCCACTGGGAACAAATGAAATGCTGTTGAAGATTGTAACTCAGCAAGTTAGTGCTAGTGAGAGTGTATTTATTTAGACAACCTTACCCCATGCAAGGAGAGAGACTGGACACCTGGCCTAACACCTCCCACCTTTGCCATTTCCATAGGGTAAAAGGCAAGTTGAAGAGCTGCCTTTTCCAGCAAAAACATTGCATTTCACTGCAGGTCTCAGCTGCTGGATTTTTTGATCATACATTCTCAAGATCTAAGAGCAGGAACTGGTTATTAAAATGGCAGCAGCTATGACTGAACACAGTTGACAAGTGTAGCCAGGGAGGGTGGGGAGTGCTGGCTTTTATGTCATACAGTACTGCTTCTGAGTGAGAAAAGCGTAATTGGCAATAAATTAAAATGAAAAGGAACAAGCTGATCAAATACTAAAATTGTCATCAAGAAGGAACTGATATAACCATCTGCAGTGCAGTGCCTTGTGACACAGGAGCTTTGCCCCATGAAAAGCAAAGGAGATGCTCTTGAAAAATGTGCTAAATGCCTCATAACTTACAAAACATAAAAGTAGAAATACCTGTAGTGTAAAGTCACAGCTAAAAACATTTTCAGCAGCAAAGCCAGGCCCACAAATAGCAGGACAGAATACAGGTTTCTTCCTGTGCTTCAACTGTTATATAAATATATATAATAGTCAGTGTGAGAAGTCAGTACCTGGCTCCTTCACTCCTGTGTAGCCAAGCTCAGAGCCAAGTGAATGCTCAGAGAGAAGTGGGGCATCAGTGAGAAATCAACTACACAAAGACTTGCCTTAAATCCACTGGAATAATTTAGCAGATCTAAAGGCTCTGATTCACAGTTCAAGAAAGGTAAGATTAGAGAAATTCTACAGAAGCCAAAAAATAGCAGAAGAAGAAACCAAAGCCAGTGGAGTTGCTCTAAAGGAAAGGCTGTTTGTTGTATTGGCTGCCTGTAAAAGCAGCCTCTTTCTCCAAAAATTGTTGGCAAATAACTTCCTAATATTGCAAAAAATATTTTTATTACTGCAGAAAACATTGGCAAGGTGAAGAAGATCACGACAAACTTTCCACTCCCCAAACTCCTCACCTCTATTACAATAAATTTCCTATCTTTCAACAGATTCTGTCCAGAACCAGATAACCTGGGATTCTTGGAAAATTCAAATCTATCTAAAAAAACCAGACATTTATCAGCAGCAATCATCTGCCACTGTGTGCAGATAAAGCAGTTTTTCACTCTGGAGCCCTGTACGTGGTGGGCTTCCTCAGCACGAGCGTCTATTAGCACAGCACGCAGAGAGTGCTGCGGCACAAAAGCAGAAGGATTATGCTACAAACAGCTCAGTAGCCTTCAAAAGCCTTCACTATGTTAATAGCCTCTAAAGTGACATTTCAGAGCACCAGTGGCACCTGGTCCAGCTGCTCACAGCTCTGCTTCCATCCCAACCCCTCTGTGCTCATCTCCCCACCCCACGGGCCAAGGTGAGGAGCGCTTGTGCCTGCCTACTCAGTGCTAAAATTTATTGGTCAGGCAAGAGGAGAGGACACAGGATTCTCCTTCGGTTTCTTGTGCACATTCTCCTCTACAGCTGCTGAACGTAACTTTAGCAAACATCAAGGAGAACAGGAGGCTTTACTGAATTAAAATATTTAACATACTGGCTAGTCATCATTCCCTTTGAAACCAATACCCATCTGGGATTTGACTTCATGAAGACTGCTACAGTCTTTCCATGCCATGTCCCAAAAAAGTTCAGAAGGGAAGCACATTGTTGTATACTTTATGTAGGCCCACAGAAAGATTTGGTTTGGAGTGCACATGGACACAAAAGCTTTTTATCTCCAAGGACCTAACCTTTGATAACTGTCATTGCAAGCATTTTATTTTGCTCACTTAAGTATAGCTATCAATAACTGCCTTTTGCTCTGAAGGCAAACGTGGCCTGCTTTTCCAAGCAAATGAAAACAAATTAAAGACTTAAAACACCCATCAGTTGTTCACTTCAGAAATTTGATCACTATCTTTTTTTTTTTTTTTCTTAAATTTATTTCCAGAAGATCTTTCAGGCCAGATAAGTCACTCACTACCTGCAACTCTGCACTGCAGTCCACAGTGTGTGTATTTTTTGAGAGCTTCAGTGAAATATGAGCAAGAAGCACAGATTAGAATCTGGCCTGGAATTACAGTTTGAACTCTGCAAAAACGGATACAGCAGGTCAAGTTCTCCTCTCAGTTACACCAGAGCAGCATTCCAAAAAAGAACAGAAAATCCATGGTTTTTTGCCCTCAATTTTTAGGTTATTTATACAACCTAGAATGATAGGGGGGTAGAAAGATTAAAATTATTTGTAATAAATCCGTGGCAAACTGCATGTACACAGCTCACTGGTGCATCAGCTGAATGCTTGACTGAGGAATAAAAAAGTGAGACTGTCATTTGTGAGAAGGCATGTAGGTGTTAATGCCTTGCAAGCCCTATGCCTCTCTGTGGCAATTTCTGGAGCCTGGATGAGTGTAGAGAAAGCTCTCCAGGCAGCAGAAATTCAGCTGCAGCAGTACAGAGCCCAGCAGGGTGATTTTACTCAAATACTCAAGATTCCTCAGTTATTCTGATTTACTCTGCCTAACACACAGGCTTTCACACCACCAGGGCTAGGTGGATGCTGCTCCCCAGGAGATATGGTCTAATTGCATCTGTCAACACTGAAGACAGTTGTGGATGCACACTCAAAAAAAAAACAGTGAGGAGAATTTGACATTTACCTTTCTATGGAAAGAACTGACATAAACACAGAGGTAAAGAGAACACTGTGCAATGCAGCCTGGGGAGTGCTCACAGGGAGCAACGCAAGGCACTTCTGATGTGCATTTGGTGAAAACAGCATTTGGGGGCACAGACATGTGAGGACACAAATGGGTGCAAGAGAGTTCCATGTGAGGAAGGGAACAGGGCACTGGAGAGAAGCATTTACTGGCCCTGCTCCTCCTCTTGCTTACAGTGGGCACACATCAGGATAAATTTCACCCTGTCATTCCAAGCAGCTGGCCAAAACCATAAAGCTGCAATCTGTAAATTTGCTTAGACTTATTTTGTTCCTTGCCTCCCCCAAGTTAATAACTCCCCCTCACATACACACATGCACATTGGTCAGAAATATTAGACATTTCTCCCCTGCTCCAGCTCTGCTAAGTCAGGTAATCGAAGCTTCAAAGGAGAATCACAGTTTAATGGAGCTGTGCTTGCCAAAGAAGACAAAGGACTTTGATTAGATTTCTTCCAGCTTATTTACATGACTTATCTTTTTATAAATTCAACTTCCTTCCAAAGTTGATAATGAGATGCCTTGGAAAAAAGAAAGAAATGGAATGGTTTGTTTTGTCACAAGACAAGTGATTATTTTTGTGATAGACTATGTCTGGTGTAAAGTTCAAAAACAATGGAAGTAATAGTCTTTAGGCAAAACACATAACTGCTCCTGATAACAGTCTGAGAGGAAAAAATAGCAATTTTCAGAATTCTGCATAATAGCATGGACAAATAACCTTCCAGAAGCAGCTGTCATGGTTAATTTCTCCTCTAAGATATAAAAACAGGGATGTCTTTTTGATTAGATGTTATTCATAACTTTTTTTTGCATTTAATTTCCTTTGCCTGAGTAGAGAATGGACATTTCTGAGACAGGAGAGACCATTAACATACTAGATTAAAATGTTTCCAAGCATTTCAGCCCCTGTCATTCTGACTTGAACACAAATCTATCCAATTTCTCCACCATGGAGTCCTCAGAAAATCACAGGCATGCTAATATTTTCCTAAATTGGCCTATGAAGTGTGGCAATGAGCCTTGTAAATATTAAGATTTTAGTGAAGGAAAAAGAGTAATTGCATAATTTGAAATGATGATGGAAGTTACTTTCTAGGTAATAAGGGATACAAAAATAGACAAAAGGATTTGCCCTGATTTTCTATTCAACAGCTGGGATGCATGGGGAAGACTTACCCAACAGAACAGAAGGATGGGGACAGAAGATCAGAAAGAGGATGGAGCAAAGCATCCCCCTCTGCAGGGAGTCAGCTTCAACACTTAAACTAACTGCCTCTTTATGGTTTGCATAAAACCCTGACAATTAAGTACTCACCCAGGGCATCTGACAGTTTAATCTGGGGGTCTACCCATGTGAATTTATCCCAATTAACTACTACAGTTAAATCGTGTCTTAGTTGAGTCTAAATTCACTTGGGAAGCACTCACTTCTGGCCCAAATCTTTTCCAATATATACATCAACAAAGAAAAGGTTTGTATGCTTGAGTTTCCCTGAAAAGAAAATATATATATATTCCATGTCATTAAATAAAAACAACATTAAAGCAAAACTATGTGTGCAATAATTAAACAAAAATAAAAAGCCTCAGCATACTTGAGCAGCAAACCTATAAATAGTTTCCAAAGAGATTCTCAACATTTCTAAAAATAAAAGCTGTCATAATAAGAGCATGTTGCAATAGCAAATCTTTCTGGAAAAAGTTCTGAACCTCGTGTCTGTGAACTAGAGAAACTCAAGCAAGAATTTTTACAAGTCACTTGACTCAATATTATGGTACATTAACCTTGATTTTTATTACCGCTCAGCATTTTTGCTTTTGAACCAGACCAAGCCCCAGAAATACTGAAGGATACACATATGGGGGAGGGGAGGAGAGAAATGGGAGGATTTGGGTTGTACTCACTGAAAAAAAAGCAGTATGAGTTCTGTGCTAAAGACCTGAGTAGGCTGTCATTTTGTCTGACTGATTGGCTCCATCCATAATTAAACCTGAGCTTTTCTCCCCACGGGCTATGGATCCAAACTCAGCTCTGAGAACCGTGCAGGAAGCACAGCCTGGGGTGGGATGTGGGCTCAGCCTCACTCCATCGAGGCTAGGCTCCAGGAGGAAAGTAACTTGCCAAAACATCCATTTAACTGACCACCTCTTATTCAGTGGAATATCACGTTTGAAAATAAAGTTGCTAAAATTAAAAAGTGTAACTGCTCTGCCTTTGCCCTGATGGGAAAGGCAGATGTTGCCTGTAGCTCTTACCCACCACAACTTTATTCTCAATTTATGCACCACCCCCTGTTTTATGGTTCACCCTGCAGTAAGATACTAGAAGTCAGAGCTGCTGATTGCCAGTATGAACCTTGTGCTGATCTTTATAGTGCCTTGTACCAACAGCTTTTGCTGGAAAACAGTTCGGAAAATATTGGGCAATACTCTCCAGTCATTCCAGGGGGACCACATGAGAGCTCTGAATTAATCTTGGCCAAAAAGGAAGCAAAAAGGGAAATAAAAAAAGTAAGTGAAGATAGCATTCTTGATAATCCGTTTAATTTATGTGCCTAAATCCTGCCCTCTGATAGAAACAGGCGACCCAGTTGCTAAACAAATGCTTGAGCAAAGAATTTGGCGCCCACATTTCTAACCACAGGTCATGGCAAAGCAAATCATCTTCGCTGCCCTTGGCAGCACTGGAAAAGGTCATTTCCCAAAGATGCAGAGCCCCAGGGCTGTTCCAAGGGGGCCAGGACACCCCAGAAGCCCTGTGGCAGAGCACAAAAGGCAACACAAAGTAAGAGCAAAATCAATTCATCTCAGTCTCTTAAGGCAACTGTGTCTTTCACATCCTTCCAGGTACGATGAAGAGCTGCTCGTGTTTAACAGAATGAGATGCCAGTGGTGTGGCCAGTGCCCCAACCTTTCATCTGCCTCACCAGGAGTCTAATGATCTCATGATCATCCCAGAACCTTTCCACTTTGTAGATTTAAACACAATGCAGATGCCCTTTCCCACCCTATGTTTGCCTCCCTCCTGGCTCAGACACACCTTTGCATTTGTCAGCAACCAAATGTCAGAGTGTTACCATGGGACTCTTCTAGAACAAATATTTGAATTGTGATTTCTAGTAACAGAGAGCTCCTGCACTGATTTGTGAATGCTGTTTTTCTATACCATGTAAGATCACCAGTAAATGGGAAGGTGTTTGAGGAAGCCAAACAGCCTGGAGCAAACACACAGGCACCCAAAACTAGGAGCCAACACAGCAACAAATCAGGACAGATTTCTTCAGCCAAACTGACATGCGAGTGGTTCAGCTGTGGCTCACCTCGAGTGGAAACACAGCATACACTGAGTATTTCAGTGATGTGGTGAATGCAGTGAGGGCAGAAATGCAAGCCCAGAGAAACACATGGCTGGGTTTACAGGAGAGGCAACACAGTCTCATCTCAGTCAGCCTCCCTCAACTTCAACACACCTCCACCTATCCAAATATTTTTGAAAAATGCCTAAACTACCTAATGGTCAGCTGTAAATCCCTTTACCCATAGAAGTGTGCCTTTACTGGCCAGGAAATCGCAAGTGGGTATGCACAGGTGAAAATAAACAGCTGGAAATTCTAACTTGAATTTTTTTGCATTACTCATTTGTTGCTCTCTCATTAAGCTAAATGATTCAGATGCCTTCCTGTATGCTGGCTGGCGTGGTGAGGCAGTGAGACCGGACCTCCAGGCCCACCAAAACTCCCACTGCTCCAGAGGAAATAGCTCTGAGAGCATCTGTGCTTGGAGCTGATTCTGGAAAAACTGTTTTGCCGACAGTCCCATGGCAATATTCTCATTCACGAGCTCTCAGACCAGATGAGGAATAACTGGTGAGCTCAGACCTCTGGAAAGAGGGGTTTCCACTCCAGAATTGATGTTTAACAATGAATTTATGCCAGAATATCTTTTCCAGAATTTCCAAGCGAGGGAGGCAAAGTGGGCTCCCTGGATGGCTCTCTGTGCCAGTGAGACCTGCACTAATTCTGCATTTGATCATATCCACCTGAAAGAACAAGAACTGTTTTGACTGCAAAAGGAATTTTCCATAGGAACAGCAGGAGACAAATCATGGAGCCTAGACTTGACTGTTATAGTGGCCAGTACCCATCTGAGGTTCCCAGCAAGGACAGAGGGAATTTACCTGCACACAAATTTCACATTTTGGCCCCAAGGGACTATTGATACCAAAAAAACCAAAAGCCTTTCTGCCTCCAAAGCAGAAGCATTTGGGAATCAAGGGGAAATCTGAAAGCTCCTAACGAAAGGAAACATTTCTATGGAGAAACTCCTCGGTGCATGCAAATTAGAAGTGGAAAAATATCAAAGCACTGGAGGGTTTTCTGCAACAGTAGCCAAAACCTTGAAAGAAAACATTGTTAAAGGTTCGGTTTTTTCTCTTTTCTTCGGGGGGACTGTTTCTTCTGGAGTGGCCTACATTCTCAGGCCTGAATGCTCCCAAATTAATTGCTTTGCGTCCTCTTCCCTCCCCCATCCCTTTTCTTTCTCTCTCTTTAGCCTAGTCCCAAGCCAGTGAAGCCTTGGCCGGGGCTTCTAATGAACTGGCAGAATGATAAAGAGATGCTGGGTGGAGGGAGGTGGGGGACCCAAAGCCCACTAATAAGACCAGGATCCCCTCCTTACGTCGTGCCCCACTGCGGGGAAGCCATTAAAGACCCACAGAATAGAAGAGAAAAGGAAGAAAGTTCTTACAAGGAGCCCTCCCCTCCCCGGGCCCTCAGCAGCGCTTTTTGAGAACAGAGCTCTCGACATGGCTAATCCCTCCACCGCTTAATGAACTACAAGCTTCCCTTTCACTTGGACAAAAGTTTCTTTCCTTTCTCGAGCCTAATCGCAGACAAATGGTCCCCCCACCACCATGCCTGTTAAAAACCCATTCCCTTTTTTGAGGCTGCGAGGCAGGAGGAATGCCACTGGCAAGAATAGGTACCCTTGAAATGAGCTCCTTCTGCACTTCTGAGAGAGATAAGTGGGAGATGACATTGGAGCTATAATGGAAAAAATATTTTCACAAGGCAGCATCTGTTGTTTCAGTGGATGCAGCCCCGTTTTTGTTCCAGAATGCTTCTGTACATCTGTCTATATCTTTTCTGTCAGTGAAACAATTACTGCCTGCCCGCCCTCTCTCCACACACACATACATTACTGGTAGGAATGTTACACGGCTGCACAGTAAAGCTGCCACAGCCTGTGCCGAGTTTTGCACGGACAACAACTTTCTGCAAGGAACAGCTTTCAGTTTCCTTCCCAAATGAAAACACAAGCATGACTTGTAATGTTTATTACTTCACAATGTGTGGGGTGAGCTCAAATAATGCCAGTTCCATACAGGAACAGTGAGGTACGATGTCTGATTGCATACAGAATCCTTGAGCATCCAAATTTTATTTTGGTACATAAATAATTACCCTTATTCCAGGATAATAAAGTGTTTGTAGTGTTCACTTCTGCTAAGCAACAATGAAACCAGGCCATTTATTTTGGTAATGACCTTCCAAATATAGTATGAATCTTTTGTGTTGGATGTGGTTTTAGATGACCATTCAAGGTTGTTTTGTGCAGGTTTACACCACACACCAGCATTAGACCCAGGAATGTGCCAGGTCTGCCAAGCCTCTCTCCAGAGCTATGTCCCCTGTCTCACACTCCTGTGTGACAAGATGTATGTGCTTTAAACAAGTAGGAACTGTTTGAACATCTAATCTGAACTCCCATCTAGTCAGTGCTGCTGTATTTGGCAAAAGCATTTTCCAGGAAAGCTTCCAGAAATAAGCTGAAGACATCAAAAGATGGAAAATCCATGCTTTCCCTCAGCAGTTTGTCCCAGAGGCTTTTCACCTCCACTGTCTTTCTACCTTGCTTTTGTCCAGACTCACCTTTTAGCTCTGCTATCGGCTTATGCCTTTCTTTTCCTAAATTACAGAGCTGTTTAATATCCTGTGTCTTCCGCCCATGAAGTACTTGCAGACTGCAATTAAATCACCTCTCAATCTTCCTGTTGATAAGGTTTACAGCTGAAGGTCTTTAAATCTCTTCCTTCAAGGCCCTATCTTCATCTTGTCAACATATTAGTGACTTTTTGTATAATCCCCATGATACATCAGTGTGCTTTTTAATGCATGGGCCTTTGGTTGTGTTTAACATTCCTCTGTCTCACCACTGCTGCTCACGTGGCAAAACAACCTCTCAGTCCTAACATACAAGACCACACTAGATGCACACATTCAGTGTTTCCTTTCTTCTTACAAACCATCCCAGCAACAGCAACTGCAGTTTCCTGACAGGCCCCTGAGATACCCAGAGCTTTGGCAATGTCACCAGCAGCCCCGAGCCTGTCTTGGAACACACAGATGAATTTTTCCCTGTGGCTCTTGCTCCTGCTCTACTCTCCTACAACTACACTTCTGCCTGGGCTCTGGACAAACCCAAAAAATGCAGAAGCAATTGAGGACAGTACAAGCAGGACCAGCACCACCTTCAGAGCTGTGCAAGGTGATTCCACATCACCATGTAGTGCGGAACAGAGAGAAGCTGAAACCCGCTGGTGCACAAACTAGCTCTGTGGCTTTGAGCCCACCTTGAACTACCACATTTATCTAAAACAGGGGTGATGACACACATTTGGATGAATGAGGCTTTAAACTCAACTAGTAACAGCTACACAGAACCAGGGAAATGCGTTTTTGACAGAAGAGGTCTCTTCTAAGGGCATTTCCCATTACAACAACATTGAATTATGGCTCTCCTAGGAGAAGGTCTCCCAATTCCAGTGGCAGAACCTCCCTGATATCTGTGTTACTCCAGTAGCACAGAGCTTATCATCACCAGCTTGCAGCTGAATTCACACCCCAGTCCAGGTGAATCTTTGCCAATGTCTCCAAAGCACACGGGCTATGAGAAATGACAAGCAGTAGTACTTTCAACCACACATTTCTGACTCCCTGGTGCAGGCTCAGTTTCAAAGGGCTGGATTCTGCTCTTATTTCTCTCAAGCCTGTCTGCCCATTAGTACTTGCAGGGTCAAGCATGGGAGGAGGGGACTTCTACTCAGAAAATCAAGCAGCTACAAAACAAAAGGAATCTCGTTCAATTATTCCCAGCAAGCAGATTAAGCAATGAAAGCAACATATGAGTCTTTTGTGTGGTATTTTTGCAATTATGTTCATTTTTCCTACATTACTAATGTGCTACTAGAAACCAGACACCAATAATATGAAAACAAGGCAAAAAAATAGAGCCAAGAAGGAGAAGAAACAGTGGAAAATGCAAAACAGTAAACTATTCCTCTTAGCATTTGTTAAGTATCAGCAAGGGCACATTATAGCTGGGTCCCTAGACTCAGGCAGCACTGAACTAAGAGAGAAGCAGCAGATGGTGATGCAGCAAATTAGAAATTGATAACAACTGCTTGTCTGGAGAGCTTTGCTTGGGATTATGGACTTGATGGTAGAGTAAAAACCTGTAGTAACAGTCATCAAAATGTAGGCATCCTTGAAATGGGAAGGGTCCAGGATTCATGAAGATTTAATCTGCCTGTGTGTACTCTGCCCTGCCAGTGTTGGAGAAAGCAGATCGAAAGGTTTTGTGAATGTGTTACTAGAAAAAGTAACTAGATCATGTTACTGTTGTGAATCAGTGCAGCTGTGCTGGCACCAGCAGATCTGAGTCAAAATGTACTATCTGAGAGTCAGGCTTCAGAGACCAGGGAAAACCTCACAAAAATAGTAGTCTTTTAAAGGATTTACAAAAGATTGGAAATTAAAAAAACCATTGTGGTTTATGCCTGTTCTACAAGGAAAATCTAAAACTAATTTTCTTTGTTGTGGTTTGGTTTGGTTTTTTTTTAAAGACCACGTATATCTCTGAGCAGGTAGGACTGAAGCAGCTCTGACAGGTCTCACAGACCTTCTCTGCCCTTTCATAGAGCCTGGTGTGTGTGCTGAACTCTCCATGTATCCCTCTGGTTTCTGGCTACAAGAATTCAACACTTTTCTCCTCAAGGGTTGATAAAACAATGTACCACATTTGAAGGATGATCATCTGTACTGTTGAGTGCTTGAAATAGTGACTTGCAGCACAGCAAAAGAGAACAGAGAGCGCTGCCGCACTATTTAGTGTGTGGTGAGTGTCTAAGAAACTATTTCATTCAGAATTTCATTCACAAGGTCACCCTCATGTTAAATGGTTCTCAATTAAATTCCTGATAACTACCAGCAGCTACTAGTTTATCAGTGTATCTCTAACTACAAGGTGACAGACAACACACATAAGCGTGAACTGAAGAGGGCAAAGGCACTGGCTTCCCATTTTACTGGGTATAGCCTTTCCCTTGTATGACCAGAGGTATTTACAGAGCACAAGTCAGATGAAAGCTTGGGAGATGAGAGCTACTGTATCAGGATGGGCAAATGTGCATATATTTATCCCCACAGTCCTCCCAAGGACTCCCTGCGCCTTCTGCAGAGGATAGAGTTTCTTTACTGGGTGATGTCCAGGCATCAGCTTCTGCTGTTGGGTTTAATTAATGAAATGCTCTGACAATAAACTGCAGCAAGCCACATGCTGCACCCACCGTGCTGAACCAGTGCGTGGTTTGCACACGCATTTTTGAAACCACATTTTCCTTGATGTGCCTGTAATTTGACTCAGTGGGTCAGTGCAATGTGCACTAGATGAGATGGGAGAGTCCTTCACGGTATCACTCACATGGCCAAAGATCTGAAGCAAATCTATTAAACACATTATGTTATTCCAGATATTTAGCTGTGGAAACAAGATCAGGACCTGGCTTATGATCACAAGAAAAGAGCTCCTTATGACCTTTGTCTTCCAAGAGTGAAGGGGAAAATCTGCCACTCGAACATATATAAGGCTTACTGATATAGATTTCAACCTGGAGCAAAAAAACCCTAATGAGTGGGCCAAATGTTAAATCAAAGTAAGTATTTTACAGTAGTTCAGATCTGGGGTACCAGTTGTCAGTTCAACCACACATTGACCTCTTTCTATTCCAGCATCTTTCAACCACAGCGATGCAGGATTTCCAGTCTCTCTTGAGAATGCAAAGTTCCAAATAGCCTTGGAGCTTTACTGTATAATATAAACATATATACACATTTCAGAATTGCACCTTTGCCTCAGTATAATCCCAATTTGTCTACAAGAAACTATCTTCAAAAATTGTACTTTTATAAGTGTGATAAAGGGAATCGTCTCCCATAGGTGCTGCTCTGCATTCATGACGGAATCCCAGACCTCAGAAAGAGTTATCTTCATTGTAGAGGGCAAAAAAAAGAAAGTGAAATACCTGTCTAGTTTAGCACTATTTAATGCCACACATACACATATATATATATATATATATATATATAGGGGATGTGTGTGTGTGTATATATGTATGTGTATATATGTGTGTGTATATGTACATATATACATATATACATATATATATATAGTGTATACACACAGAATGCTGTGTGTATTTATATATAGCATTGCTTCATTTGACACCATTTTCCCTCAGTACAGGTTCTCCAAAAGCTGGCATTTTCATGCTGTTTGTCAACCAAGTAAGACTTTACTGAGAAATAAATAATGCATATGGGCTACCCCACACTAAGGATTTTTCCAATATGATTGGTGACATCAGCAGCAAGACCTGTCACCACTTGCAGCCATGGGGCAGAGTTAGTGGGTCAGATCCTGACATGCAGTGTACCCCACTGATGCACACTGGGAGCTGTGGGGAGGGAGTACTCAAGAGTTTGCTTCCATTTCCATGAGGAATAAACCTTGGCTAGACCGGCCAAGGTAAATACTGGCCTGCCCTCCCACCTGCCACAAAGGTCAGGGCTGGTGGGGACCAGCCAAGTGCTGGCTGTCATCTGCTGAACGTGTGCCATTCCCCATGCAGACGAGGCTTTTCCAACACACAGCTACAGCCAGGCCTGGCAGATGCTCTTTCACTGGCGATTCCAGCACTTTTGCCTTGGCTTGGCTTCTCCCCTTTGGATGGGAGTCATCCTCAGCTGCAGACAGGCAGACGCCTGACAAGGGTCTGCCCTCCAGGCAGGATGTGACCCATCAGGGATGACCAAGGGCTCCCTTTTCCATGGCCCCCAAGCCCACAGCCCAGCCCCAGGAAAGGGACAAGGCTGTGGTGCACAAGGGTGCTGGATCTACCTCGCTCCATTCATCAGATGAAGGTGTGAAACGTGGTCACTTCATCCACTGCAGAGACCACAAGGCTATGAAAAGAGCTGGCAAAGTTCCCTTTAAAGCTGCTGCTCCTTGTAATGAAGGCAAAAGGAATCTGTTACATGAAAACTCCGATGACAAGGGTCTTTCTGCATCGAAAGAAAATGTAGTAACTTTGTTGCTTCCACAATAAAAGCAGGAAAAGGATCACTTCTCTGGAGATACAAGTTAAATTTTTGTCTTCTTTGCAGGTAGAAAGGGTGAAGTTTCTCTCATCTGCTGAGCAAGTAATTCGTGAGTTCTCCCCTGGTGTAACACTACCCCTCTCTGCCATCACAACAGGGTAAAGAGATTCTAATTACTGCCCCTACTTGCTCTGCTTACGAGTTTTGCCTCAGAAGACAGGTCTCCCCTTGGAGATGGATTTTACTGTCAAATCCCTCTTTTCAGTGCCACTCCCACAGCACAAGATCACAAAGAAAGGGGATTGTTTAAACAAAACCACAACTGTTTGATCACAGCAGTGCTATCACTTATAAATGCTGCAGAATCTTTCAAATCTCCAGGTATTTATCTAAAAAAAAAAAAAAATCTGTTTCATGTCTTAAAGACTTTATTCCCTCTTCATCAAAGACTTAAATTTGGAAAATGAGAATGGCCCTTATATACATAACACATATAAATATATTATACTGCCCTTTCCATACATTACAGATCCACTCAAGCATTGGCTCATGCTGAAATTCTAAATTCAGGATCTAAAAAAATCCCAGATCCAACAGAACTAAGGCCAGTTTACAGTATAACATAGGGTAAACTGCAGCAGAGAAATTAGGAAGCCCTTTCTCCCCTGAACTAAGCAAAAATTCTAGCAAAGTCCTTCCTTCAGGCTAAATGGCTTTCTATCAGTACTTGTGTGTCATATTTGAATCAAGCACTATGCAAACCTTTAAGTCCATTGAACTAAACAAGGAAAATGTAAAAAATTAGAGAAAAAATACACAAAATGTCTCGAAATAAATAACTGTATGGCTATAGCCCAGTGACCTTACAAAGATGTACGTTAAAAGTATGGAAGAGCAACTAACACAAATCTCTTGAGAGGGATTTGAGAATTGACCAAATTGAAGAGTGGAGAAAAACATGTAGTTTCAACATTTGAAGGTTCTTGCTGCACTATTAGAAGCAACTTAATACCTTATTGAGCTGACTCAGAACATAGTAAGTTGAGTCAGATTCAGCAAAGTAAGATAGCTTTTGAATTATGTGTATGCAAATAAAATTTTGTTGGGATTTTGACAATATTTTAAAGAGACTCAGATATTTTCTGAATTATTGTATTTATAATGATTTAGAAATTCCATTTTTCCATCAGAAAAAGTTGCTAAGAAAAGTTTCCAAATGTGTTGCCTAACTTTGTTGGTTAAGGAAGCAACCATCTTTCTATTCACTGGACACTGGGTCCTGCTTTGAACTCTGGCTCTTAGATGCTCCCTTTTTGCCAATATAATTAAATACTAGAAAAAAATACACTCCCACTGCCTTGTTTTGCAACAGCTTTTTTGGTTTCTTGTGGCATATTACTTTCATCTCCAAGCCATAAGTCAATTTTACTTTCATGAAGCTTCTTGCATTGCCAGATAAAGAACTTGTCCTTGGATCACAAAAGAAGCTGGCAAGGCTTCCTACCCCTGGCAAAACTTTACTAAACATGGCTCAAATGCCAAATTTACTATGAAAATACACAGAAGAGAAGACTCACATTGATTTCTTGTACTTTAGCAACCATCAAATAGGTCTTCTGTGGCTAGCAATCCACAGGCAGGGGGAAAAGGGTTGTGTTTTACGCTGGGCTTCATTCTCATGGCACACACCTACTCCTCCAGGCAAGACCAGTCATTTTCTGGGCCTGAGGGAAAGTATTTGACAGTAACTGATGAGGATGAATGGCTCCCGTGTGGCTCCCCGAGCCAGCGAAACACGGTAACGCGCCATCCAGGATTTGTAATTCCGCAGCTTAAAGCACATTAGGAAAACAGCCCGATCGACAAACCCGCCACAAACACACAGCACATCGCTGCGTTATCGCACGAGTGGAAACAGCAAATGTGTCAGTGCAGTGATTGTTTGATGTGAAACCATGTGGAACGCCTCATCTGGAGCGCGGCCCGGTCGGCCCCTGTGAAAGCGATCCTCCTTGCGCCATGTTAGCGAACGCCGGGGCGTGAAATCCAACCTCCATCTGCGCTGCCGCAACCACGCTTTGTGCCCGCTACGTGTCAGAGTCTGTTTTTATTTTCTGGCACCTTGAGCAAGTGCTGGAGACTCTAAATAATAAGTGACACGCGGACACTTTGCTGGAAACAAGCACCTGGGCTGGGGCACGGCATTTATTAAAGCCTGACACGCTCACCCTCTGCGCTCTTTTGGTCCCTTCTTTTCTTTCCTTTACCACACCATTACTCATGTGCCTACTGGCAATGTGAGAAATGGAAAATGCTGCATGCCCCATTGGCCAAACAACTGGACCATGGTTCCAGAAAAACTCTCCTCTTTTATGGTCCCTTTCATCCTTCTACACAGCACACTGAAAAAAAACCACAGGCACACCTTGGTCGGCTTCCTCATCAGAGAAGACTAGGCACTTGTTTTTTCTTCACTGCATCAAAACCAGGGATGCCATACACAGGTGCACTCAAGCTAAAAGTGTATGTATGTTCTGCTTTAGATGAGAAAACAAATTTCAGGGGAAGCTAACTCCATCTCCATGGCCTTATAACAAAATGCAAAAAGCCTGAATTTTTGATGCATGTTAAACTTCAGAGAAAATAAGAACAGCAAGTGTGCACTATGAATTATGTTTTGAGACTTGTCCTCTGCAACTAACTGCATGACTAGGGAAGTAAAGGAGAAGGCATACTAGTCAGTCATTTCACAAACTCGAGGAGGTTACCTAGCACTGAAGTTTGTATTCTTGTAGAAAACAAATTTACCTTGTCAGCTTGACTGGTCTAGTCTATGGCATCCTAGTTTCTAGTACAGAGCAGACAAAGGTCTCACACTTCACAAATGAAGAACCTAAAGAGCTTTCACATTTAAGTGCAGACCCCAGTTCCTACAGCTAATGAGGCAGCAGGAACAGGAGGATGCAGAAGACTTGTGCTGGATATCTTGTGGGTGATCAGGACACTGTCAGCAGTCTCACTCTCCATAGCATCTCCTGGACTGAACATCTACCATCCTCTATGGAGAAAGCTGTGCCTGCAAGGGTGGAGGGACAGTAATGGCCATGCCACAGTGCACTGGGTAATACAGGACAGGATAAACATTTCCACACCATGGGAAGGAGGAAAAGAGACTTAGGGCTTTTACCTACAGCAAGCTCAGTCCAATGGGCTAAGGACGGGACAAGCCCAAAGATGTTTCAAGAACATCTACTTTTACTGGCAGATTATCCACTGCCATTAACAAAGACAATTATTACTCCTTAAACTTCTAGTAATAATATGTGTGGATTTAATTTTTGGGGTGTTGTTTATAAAAAAGACATCTCCAGGGATTACTGGAATAATTTCCCTGGGCACCTCATGCTGCGTGACCTTCCTGGTGGCACCAAATTGTCTTGGATTAAATGATGTGTGAAAGCAATACTAAAACATTAAAATAAAGCATACACACACACACAGATATATATATATATAGGTTCCCTGAAAAACAGGGAGAAGATTAATGATGAAGAATGTCATTAGTCTTTAAAAAACACAGGCTGCAAAAAAGTCAAGTTAAAGGAGTGGAACACCAGGGACTCATCAAGCCAAAATCAATAAAGCAGCAGTTAAAAATCCATTTACAGTTCAGGATAAACCTTTTGCTGTGTGGGGAAGGAAAAACCATCAGTGGTAGCACAGAAAAGACAGAAGCAAAACCAACTGTGGAGAATGTATAGCCTGAGGAGAGAGATGACAGAGCATAAACTGCATCACTGAGTGAGCAGGTAACCATTCAGCAGGATGATGCAGAGCACATCTATGTGAGTCTGGAAGACAGCAAAGCTTCAGGCTGTGACACTCACAGCTCAAAAGCAGAGACTTCAGTATGACCAGCTCAACTTGGATTCTCAGGCAAAATATGTGGCAAAACTGGCTAATGCATTTTTTGGACACAAGGAGAATCCAACATAAAAGTGGGTAGGCGATCTGGCTGTATACACAATAATATCTGAGACAGCATCTGGGTCCAGACTCGATGTCATGGCTCAAAAATTAAATTAAAAAAATGAGACCAAGAAAAAAAAAATAAAAAAAATGTAAGAGTAAGCCAAAAAAAATTAAGAGAATAGGAGGAAACACTTGTAAATGTTAAAGTATTCAATATTTCCCAATAGTCAGAAAGAAGACTAAGAAGTGAGTTAATCCTCCTTAAAAGATAATACTGCATAAGCAACACATAAAATTGGTGTCTTTGCAGTCTTGGTGAATGAGGCAAAATATCAGGCAGTGGCTGGTGGTGGGAGTTAACAAATGGCAAAGGAGAATTTGCAACATCATTCAGAAGCATCTTCACAACCTTGAGTAAAGAATTTTCCAACCTTTTCCTAAACACACACCTAGATGTAGAGCTGTAATATGGGACCAAAGAAGCCGACTCTTCTTTCCAGCAAATCTTCTGTGGATTCCTAAACCTGTCATTTTTCACTAACATTAACCTCTGCAGGTAGCAATGTTTAACACATTATTTTTTATTTTTTATTTTTAAAAAAGAGGGAGAAAAAAACCTCTCAAAAAACAAAAAACCCAAGCCCTAGTATTTCACCATTTTTCAAACAAAAATGAACCAGTGTAGCAGAGGTAGCAATTGTGATGACATTTGAGATTAGCCTATAATCCCATTTCAATCTTCCAGCTGGAGAGTGGAGACTGCATGATTTGAAATCTGTGAAGTTATTTGATTTTAAAGGCTTATGAGGCAAATAAAAGACAGTGTAGGCCAATGAAATCAAATTTACTCTACAATGTGTAGTATGCTGGATCCAGATTTTATACGTGTCCTCTGTGTGCTTACTCTGATATAAACAGTTACAGCAAACCAGAAATATGTGCTGTCTGTGCAAGATGGACTGGAATTCTGTCCTTGCTTATGTCTGATTTGCTCACACAGAAGTCAGCAGGATCAGCCAAAGGAAGAAAAGTTCTCAAGGCAGAAGGTATTCAACAACAACAACAAAAAACCCTAAAAAAATTTGATCATGAAGGAAGAAAGGTCATGGAGAGCAGGGTATGCATCTTTATATTCTTTGTATCATATTGTAGTGTGTGACTAGCTCTTGTCCACTAACTTAATCAGGAAGACATATTTTAGACAGTGACAAGCAGGAATGAATACAGTCAGTCTTGTTTTCACCACAGGATACAGAGATTGGCTTTGGATGTCTTTCTGAAACATTCATTTGCCAGGCAGAATGGGAGCCTGAGGGCAGAAGACTTCAAAAAAGAAAAATACATATATTCCAGAAGTCATGTAAAACACAGGGCTACACTGTCAGTTAGTGTAAATGAATGTAACTCCACTAATGAGAAGGAGCATCTACAGTGTAAGCCAGAGGAAGATGACAAACTGAAATTGTGCCCTTGGTGACATCTGATCTATTCACAAAAATATGCATGCCTTATGGGGCAAATTTTACTGTCAAGATTGTTTGGGAATGTGGGCAGCTACATCAGCTTGGAGAATCAGGAGGGGCAGGGGGAGTGCTCTTGCATAAAAAGCAAGATTAAACATCTCAAGAGGCAAACTCCCCCCTCAGAGGGGGTAGTCCTCAGAGGACAATTAACCCCTCTGGAGCTCTGCTTGAGATGGTCATCCCAGCCCCAGTTCTCATCTCTTGTGGCAAAACTCACATTAAAGCCATGCTCTCCTGACACTGTGTTGGCAGAAAATGTGATCAACTTTGCTGAAATAACCATCATGGCCATTCCACCATGAAGCTGAGCTGTCTGCCAAGGGGAGTGCAACCACAAATAGGGAATTTATCTGTCATGAGTGGCAGCGTGGTCCAATGCAGAGCAAATTCCTTGTCATTTACACATATAGCTTGTCATTTACACATATAGCACATTTTAACCTTAGCATAGTCACTGGCAAGTCAACAGTAACAGAAGGGGCAGGGGGAGGATGATTTATTTTTCCTTCCTCGGCTGCAGAGCAACTGCATATTTTCCTTGTCAACAGCTGTGGGTCATATACACTGCAGAGATAGGTAGAAAGATTGGGAAAACCCCACCCAATGAACAAGATGTAGGACTCCCAGGAATCATTATTACATGCTGAGCATGCCAATATAATGCTATTTGCAGCCTGCTCTCTAGGTCAGCAGAGATTCCAGCATCCTTTGTCCAAAACAGTTGTTCCTCCCCAGGAGCATGTGCAAACCCCTGTCTTTCTGCCATGCTGCCAAACCTGACGAAGGTTTTAACCACAGAAGGATGAACAGGTCTCACTCACACACCTGGTTGAAACCTGCTCTTCACATCAGACTATCATCAGAGCTGCTGTCTATCTTGCCACCTCTTTGTCATAGTAAATAATCACTCAGTCTGTCCCAATGAAAATTAAAAATGTAAATGACTGTGAGGGTGGGCAGGCCCTGGCACAGGGTGTCCAGAGATAAGCTGTGGCTGCCCCAGCCCTGGAAGTGCTCAAGGCCAGGTTGGGCAGGGCTTGGAACAACCTGGCCTAGTGGGAATTGTCCCTGCCCATGGCAGGGGGTTGGAATGAGATAGTCTTAAGGTCCCTCCCAATTCAAACCATTCTTTGATTCCAGGGTTTATAAGAATGTCATTTCAGCTTGCACAGTTCAGCTGATGAGGGGTAGCTCACCAAATGGCAATCATGTTGGCACTGTTCAACCAAAGCCTGGGATTTTAGGTTACCTGAATTCAGCTGTAAATCCACTATCTGCTTACTGATACGAAAACACAACTGCATTCAGACTCAGCCCTCTGCCTCAGCTTTGATCTGGGTAGGGCAGCAAATACTGGCAGCTGTCTGTGGACACTGAACACAAGTGCTGACCTAAACCATCTGAGACCATCTGAAATTGTGTTCAAAAAGGTATGTAAGTCCTTGCTTTACTCTAAAAACTGTCTTGAATTATTACGGCACAATTAATATTTGTGTTGTGATAGTGCCTCAAAAACTCTCTGTCAGGTCCCCACTGTCTGCAGAATCCCCCCAACTGGCTGAAGCTGGTGAGAACAAGAAATGAAGGTCAATTATTTCAAGTTCCAGTGAAATCCCAGAGAACCTATTTATTTTAGAACCCCAGTTTTAAGCCGACTTTTTCTGTAGAGAAGCTCAGCAGAAGTTGAGGTCAGTAGAAAGAACTAAATTAAATTTTCCACTTTCCTTCTTTCACCAGAGAGACTTCCCAGGGAAAAATAACAGTATCTGAGTGTCACACAGTGACCATGTTATCCAAGTTTTTCGGTCTGAGATTTCATTTCATGTTTGTAATACTGGCTCCATGAATGGCTCTTGGAGAAAATCATGTTACAAATACAAACATATCAGAAACAAATGCAGTCCAGCAGGAAACCATTTTCCAGGTGGAAAAGTAAGCACCTAGAGTACCCACAATAATTTTAATATTCACCTTCATAAATAAATAATATAAAATATTAACTGACAGTCATAGCAGTCCTGCAGCCAGGCTGAAATCTGATTTCAAACTAAGCTCTATGGAAAAGCGAGCAGCACTGCTGGCATGTCCACAACACAGGTTGGAAGGAACACCATAACCACTGACTGACACTTGACTCCTTCCCAATAACCTTCATGAATTGCACAAAAACAACATCTTGCTGCACCCACTCTCCTTCCACTCCCACTCCATGGAGAAGAGCATTGCATCCTCCCATGTGGACTCAAGTTTGATCCTGGCAGCCACACTGATGAGAGCAAAAAACCACAAAGAATTCTCCTCTCCTGGGCCAGGCCCTGAGCTGTGCCTACGTGTCTGGAGCCAGAGAGTTTCCTGCCTGGCTTTCACAATGCCAGCTCCTCTTTTGTTGTGCAGCACGTCCGACACAAGGAGCTGCGGATCTGCTTTCATTCCCAAAGAAAGATCACCCACGGAGCGGGACCTCTGGGTGCCTGGGGGGCAATCTCCCTCTTTCACTTGCTGGGGTTTATGAGGGCTATCTTCCAGTTTGCACAGCAAACACATCCCAATCCAAAGATCATTCAAGTCAACAGAAAGGCTCCTCTTGACTCCTCTTGCTGCCCTGGAGAGCAAGGAACTGTAGGGCCAAAAATAGGGTCACACAGATGACACAGCTCTCACCCCATCCTCACCCCCCATCCTCATCCCCCACCTGCTCCTCCAGGTCACAGCTTTGTAGCCACAGGATGATGTTTACATCATGGTCCTATTGACACAGGTCAGAGTTCAAGGAAGCCCAGTAAATCATGAGTCTAAATAGGGCAGGGCTGGGGCCAGGTGGAGGAGAGAGGGGAAGTAATGAGAGCAGAACCATGTCTTTGAAGAGGAACAAATGTGAATGTTTACAGTCCCCCTGGTGCATTCTCCCTGTGCTGAGAACATGTTCAGACGCTGGTTGGTTAATCTGCCTTCTGAGAAGTTGTGCTGAATGGCAAGGAGTTTATTCATGCCATCAACAAGATCTCTGCCTATGCTACTCTTTAAAAATTCCTAGTGGTGTGGAAGGGAGCCAGTGCATTAGTCCTGTATCTTCATATGCACTGTATCAAAACGTGTATCAACCATGCACTGTGTATTCCAACAAGGTTGGTGAAATCAAACTTAGTCCTGGCATACTGGATTCTTCTTAAAAAGCAGAAAGGAAAGAAAGCAAACAAGACAAGGGCTTGTTTCTGCACTAAACCACAGTAAATAGCTTGACAAGGTTTCACAAATCTTCTTTATTTATCGTTAATCTGAAGGCATCTTCTTTTTCCCCAGCAGAGGATGTCAGATCCAGCTCCATTTCTGGAGCTACAACATTTCTGGGTTTTCTATGCAGCCCAGAGGATATCAGATATTCCCACTGTCTGTAATTACTGCACAGTGAATTAGCACTTCACCCTGTCACTCACTGATTTCCTCTGCCTCATTAAGACTCCAGGAGTGTCTGATGAGAGCATTTAATTAAAGTGAGTACAAACTGATAACAAGGCCTTGTGATTCTTTTGTCCATCTGTTTGTTGATCAGTAATTAGCAAACTCAAGGGGACACTTAAAGACAAAATGAGTGGAGGGACAGTAAATAGAGAGAGTCAAAGTCCAGGTGTGGGACATTGACCCAGCAAAATCAATTTTCACGCCAAGAACCACATAGAAAGGGTGGATGCAATATTAGAAAAGCTTGACCTTTCTTCCTTTTAAAAACATGTTGACCATGTTTGAAAGACACCCGAAAAGCATTTGTGAGACAGGACAGTGATGTACACAGGCTTCTAAAAGGAGGTGTGATCTCACTGTTAGGCTCCATCCACTTAGCAAACATAATCCAACCTGTCTTCAGCACAGCCTCTTTACTGTTGCCTCATCTACACCAGAAACATTATACTTGCACAGCTTTATTTCCAGACCCTTCCTTGCTCAAACACACACAGAAAATTATCATATGGACCAAATCCTGCTATTGTTAGTAAAATTGATTTATTCCAGCTGAGCAGCTGGTCTAAGGTTTCATTTTCCCTGCAAGAAAGTCCCAGCAGATATTCACACAAAGAAAATGATGCCCAGGTAACAGCAACCCTCACTTGGCTCTCTGGCCATAGCCTTGGCTGATATATATAATTGTTATTAGAAGGCTGTCTCAGCAAAGAAACCCTGTGGGCAGTCAGCCTCACAGTCCTACAGCTTTCAGGAGCTTTCCTACTTGTCTTCAGCCTTTTTAAACCACAAACACTGCTCCTGATCAAGTTTCTTTATACTTTGTAAATGCAGCTACTGCCTTTTGCAGCAGACAGTGGTGG
Organism: Parus major; assembly: GCF_001522545.3. Taxonomy (NCBI): domain Eukaryota; kingdom Metazoa; phylum Chordata; class Aves; order Passeriformes; family Paridae; genus Parus; species Parus major. The sequence goes on from NC_031771.1 coordinate 62,839,990, forward strand.
CCTGACTTTGCTGTTCTACACTCAGACAAATTCTTGCCCACAGAAGCCGAAAGGTTCCTCTCTTGAGGCAACCACAGAGAAGTCTGTGGTAACAGACAGGTCTTTCCTACATAACCTGTACATTTAGATGTTGTAGCTGAAGGTCACAAGAGATCACAGGCACACCTGCACCACCACCTACCACATGGCACGACACACTGCCTAGATTCTTCACTGGAAATGCAAAAATCTTAGTTAACACAGTTTCAGATTTCCAGGCAACCACAGCAGGCACAACCAGGAATGCCCAACCACTCACTCCAGACTTTGGTGAAGAAGAGGGTCAATTGCCTGAGGTAAGCCCCAGTGTTTATGCCTGACTGCAAACACACAGAGAAAGCATCTTGAGAGATCCATGAGAAAAGTCCTAAAGAAAAAAAAAAATGCTGGCTCCAGCTCTGGCAATGGGAAGATCTTGCTGTGTGAGAGATACGCAGAAGGCAGATATTGAAATAATTGCAATGTCTCAGAACTAGGACAAGAGGCCTCCATTTTTTTGGTAGGGTCTACTGGATTTGGCTAGAAAATAGGATAATATTAATTATTCCATGAAAGTTAATGATTTTCCCTATGACTTCCTGAATTTTTTGGGGTTGCCTGTCAATTTTAACCATGTAGGACCACAGTCATTCCAATGACTGCTGGTTTTGTTATTTGTTATTTACTCTGTAGCTATTGCCCAGAGACTCCATTCAGGCCAGGAGCATAAAGCACAAGGTGACATGGTTATCCAAACAAGTCCGATGTCTGGTTTGTGAGATGTTGTTATTATTATCTTGTTGTTAGGTAATTAACCATAAGATGCAATGATATCAGTCATCCTTCCTGGCACCTGTCTGGCCACAAGAGTGATAAGCACAGCCCATGGTTTTGATTTTAGTAAGGGACATGCTCAATTCCCTCCTCTGGCTACCTGGAACAAAATACTTCACTCCTATCTGCATAGGAGAAAAACCTTGTGTCAGCAAACATAATTATCAGCACAAAATATGACATAATTTGTCCTTCTGACCAATGATTATTGCTTTAAAAACACATTAAGTGATTTCAGGTGTTTCACAGAAGCCCAAGTGAGTGACATGTTGACATTTTGAACTGTGTTGAAACTCTGTTGGCTCAGGCCTTCTGGAAAGCCAAGGACGAGCTTATCTCCCTACCTGTATAAAGTAAAAGTAGCTACCTTTACTTTTTCAAAAATAGTTTGTACCATTTGGTTGTTGAATTCTCTGCTGCTTTCCACTCCATTTATTTAGAGGCTGCTGCAGGTATTTTTCAGGACCCTCAGTAAGAGACAGGCCTGGATGAGCACACAGTGCTGCCTGCTCTGTCGAGGATGAAGCTCACCAGCTACAGCTGCTCGACTTTCCTAACACCATCCCATGATGCAACGTCTCCTGCTCAGAAATTACTCAAAAATCCCCACTTACAAAACAGGACACAGGAAGAGTGGGTTTTTTTTAGGACACCCAGGACAGCCTGGCACAACCACAGCTCTGTCAAAATATGTGTCCCTCTGTGGGCACAGAAACACTTCTGCATGGTTGAGTGAAACGACCTGACATGTTCCAAATAAGCACCAGCTGCAATTTTCTCTATATTTTTAAAATTACATGTGGCTCCCTCAAGAGCCTGGCAAATTGTCAAGACAGCCCCTAGACTGGTGCAATTTAAATGTCCTTAATCCAAATGGTATAAAAGGAAACAGTTACAGAAACTAAAAATAAAGGATGGTGCTGGGTTGATGGCTTTCTAAACGTCTCTTAAAATCCTGGGGATGCTTTCTGTAGACTTTTATTTTCAGGCAAAACTTTAAAAGCCTGAGCTGCCATCACTTTCCAGAGGAACTAGCTGAAAGGCTTTATTTAGAAGATCTTGTCAAAAAAGTTTCCTTTAAATCAGGCTGCTTAGTCCTACCTACAAAAATATGTCATTTTTTACTCATTTGCTTTACTCTCAGCTATTTCCATATGTACACATTTTTTAAAGGAGAGAGACGACAGAGCTACCTCCTAAACTTAAATTAAACCATCATAAAAAGCCTGCAGAGAAAATGCCAGCTTTGTGACTAGTAAAAACCAACACAGTATTTTCCTGGCACAGTGCAAATGACTGATCCAGCGGTTGTTATCTTTGAAAAATGCTCAAACTATGAAATTCTTGGTTGGTTGGCAGTTACCAAAAACTTGTGGGCAGAATCTGGCTTATGTGATTTGAGCACTGCTTAGCATCTGTCATGAGAAAGCCTTAGGCTGAGCTTTCCTCTTTTGCAGAAATGCCATGGAACTGAAAGAAAACCTGAAAGCACAAGGAAGAAGCACGTGAGCAGAACAGCTAAGATGCTACTGCTGAAGTGTTCTTCAAGTGCCTTTAACCATCACAAATTAATATGATCCTGTCTTCTTGGGGGTGATCAGATGACCTCTTTCTGTAAGTCTTTTCCAGCTCTTACATCTATGATTCATCCCTCTTGGGCAAAACATAAAACCAGTATGCTGATCATCCATCATCGTTAAAAATCTCACTGCAGTTTTTCAAAAAAAGCGAAGGCGTTTGTTCTAGCCAAATTCCAATTTGTGTAATTACTGTACACTGCATACCTAAAAAACTCCCCTTGGTTTGAATCACAGAAGCATTGCTCTAAAATATGTTCTAATCAGAGGAAACAACCTTCATTCAGTCTTCACTTTCTTGAAGACTGTGCAGTCATCTACCTGAAGTGGATCTAAAATCCTCTTTACACACATTCTGTGTAGTCCTACTGAGTAAAGCATCATACAAGATACTGTGCAGGAGAAAAATAAGCACTGTATGTGGGGCAAGCCATGGGAGTGTAGAAACAAGGACAGGAAAACACCTTGCACATTTTGATATGACTTCCTTCGGTTGCAAAGCTAAAAACTTCCATGGTGACTATGGGGCACAGACTTCCCAAGAGATCTCACCCTATCCTGGTCCCTCATGGATATCAGCTTTTCTCCACCTCCCCTGAGCAGGGTTTGGTCAGAAATGACATTATCTATGGAAGTATTTCCCTTGCCATTTTTGCCATTTTTCTTATGGAAAAGTGGGGGTTTTTTTTCTGTTTGTTTTTTTAAATTTTAAATTTTATTTTTTTGTCACAGAAATGATATTCTCACAGAAGATTCTGGTTCAAAATATAGAAAACTTTAGAAAAGAAAATTTAGGGCTTGTTCTCAGAATGACCAGTGCTCTAGTCTTCAAGAGCTTACAGTGGGAGGTGAAGGAACAACTTTTGCTACGAGCCACCCAGAATGGAGAGGTGGTGACCCTCAGCTGCAGTCCTAATGCTGCTGGCAGCTATGGAAAGGAATATTCAGCCACTGCAGCCCATTCTGACAGCAGAGTGAAGTCCACTGCTGCTCTCACAGCCAGTGAATTACATGGCACAAACCCAGCCACATCTCCCATATGCTAAACAGGGACATTTACTCTGTTTTCAATATGACAATATTTCCTCAGTGTTGTTGTTAATGAACCAGCACAGGCTGGGGTCCAGTGCTTTGCATTCTGTACAGACAGTATTTCTGTTTCAGGGAATTCCCAAGGATCAAACTGTTGGAGTCTGGGCACTTATGGCAGGGGAATACCACACAATGCTTCCCTGGGTGCCCAGTCCTGGCAGTCACAGACAGGAGATTGTGCTGGGCACGTCAATGTCCTGATACCCCATTCCTAAGGCCAGCATGTAAGACTCCATCTGAGGACACTAGCTCAGTGAGAGTAAGGTGATAATATGGTTACCAGCCATTGTACAGATAATTTCACAGCATAGCATCCTCCAGTAGAGATTCTAACCTCAAACACTCCTCAAAAAACCAAAATCCATAGGGAACAGAAATTATATTTAATTAATTCATTGTATTAAAGCTATAAAGGTTGTTAAATCCTCAGACCAAATTGCTGCTGTAGAGGGCCAACAAGATTTACATCACCTTAATTGGACTCACACACTCTCAACAGACCCTTCTGGTCTCTAATTTAACAACAAAATATGGAAAAGCCCATGCATGTAAAATGAATTTGGACAGAAAAAATCCCACAAAACTAAAATACAAATTATAAATGGAAAATAACCATCATAGTCAGGGTTTACTTTAGGCAGTAGAACTTTCTAAATTGCAAAAAGATTTTAACTTCCCTATTTGGTGCAGGTATGTCTGTGGAGGTCCTGTGTATTCTCCTCTTCACACTGAGACATTCTAGCTTGATTTAATATACTTTACAAGCCCATTTGATTGGAAAATTTCAACACATGCCTTCTATATGAGTTAGAGAAGTTTCCTGAGGCACCACTATATCTTCTGTCTGTGTGCAGGGGCAAACCTGACAGTCATTGTTCTCTAGCAGGTATATGTGTAGCTAATAGGAGAAAGCCAAATCGAAAGGGGATATTGAATTTTTGACAGTGTGTATACCTCAAACTAGCAGAATGAAATTAAAAAAGAAAATATTTGGGTTCCATATGAGAAAATAAAAAACCCAAAACCCTCTCTTGAGAAAAATAATATCTCTTATTAAGTTTTGGAAATGAAGGACAGACTTTTGATTATGGCACCTGGACTTGTAACAGAGGTGCTCAGTTTCTAGTTTCTGTACAAACTTCTTTTGGGACTTCAGGCAAGTTCCCTCACTCAGTGAAATGTGACAAGGCCTGTCACTCATTATTTGTCTGTGCAGTTGACTTACCCTGTAACATCATAGGGGTGAGGTCTATTTCTTGCTACACCTTAGAAAAATGACCAGCACAAAATGGCTTTGCTTTCTCTTGCCACCTCTGAGCACTCTGACATAAATGAGGAATAATCCCAAGGTATTTAAAGCTGCTTGGGAGAAAAAAGAAAAAAAAAAAAAAAAGGCTGACAGGGACAAGACAGTAATTAAAAAAAAAAAAAAAAGAAAAAAGAAAAAAAAACACCAAAAAACCAATTCTGAGGCAGAAATGTAGATTTCATAGCTTGGAACGGGCAGTAGATTCCTGGGATCGTTCTATCCTGGCAGATCCCCTTTCTTCAATCCCTCACTGAGGGTCTGTGGTATCACCTGCCCCTTTTTCACCCCACAGACCCACCTGTCTGCTGCTGTTTACCATGGGAGAGGTGTGAAACAGCACAAAGAAGGTAATTCCATAAGCCACATTTCCCCATGGTGTAAACTTGGATCCTGAAAAAAACACATGCAAGGTTTTTTCCACACAAAGAAAGCAGATTTCAAAACTGGAGAATCAAATTCAACCTTGCTATATTCCCAAGCAAATGGACAACTCAGGCTGGACTGAAGCTCAAGGGACTGCACGAGGCAGCTTTTTATCAAGGCATTTCTGCCCATCACACCACCACACTTCAAATTAAAGATCTGCAAAAGCCTTCACTGCATAAACCTCTATCAGGTTCCTCATACCAAACTGCAAGTGACAGAGAGTAAGTGGAGAGGAAGGGAGGAGAGCTAATGCACTAAGGAAATCAAATGCTGTGCACAACTGACACAAGCACTAAATATTTACCTCCATTTAAAAACTTCAGCTATTTTCCTTTTCAGTCCTATCAAATCACCTTCCTAATCGCACACACTTGTTATTTCTCCCCAAGGGCATGAACTCAGCTTGTAAAACATCTACTTGAGGAAAAGCAAAGTGTTGCTTGTGTGACATGAATTGCTGTGGAAATGCTGCTCAGGGTCTGGCCCAAGGGCAAGCTCGTGCCTTGGGCTCAGGGCAATGCTGCAGGCACTGTCTGACTGTCACTCCTTCCTCCCTCTGTGTCTTCTGATCAGCCCTAACCTCTCAGACCATCAGAACCCACATTTCACTCATTTCCTAAAGCACGAGAATTCTAATGGAAACCTCAGTTCAGCTGCTTTTACCTGAGCCTGAGATCTGCCACTTGAAATAAAGGGACTACTTTTTCAATTTCTATTACATTATTTTTGCAAGGAAATTGTTTTAGCAGAGGCCAAGCAAATGCTGAACCCTTTTCAAGCTGTGAAGATCCACAGGAACTGAAGAAGTTTTCTCCCATGACTCTTGCATTGTTTTACACAAGGAAGGATGACAGGAGGTCAAAAACAATGCAGGAACAGGAGCCTTTGGCCAACTTTGTGTGCTGAGGACTAGGAAGTCCCAATACAATTTGCTCTGCATTATACAGAGTATTACAGATTCTTTTCAGCATCCCAAATCCTGCTCCACCTCCTCAAAAGTGGCACACAGTCTCTAGAGTAAGAAAAAATTGCTTTAAAATATTTCACCCTGGCTGAAGTGTTAAACCAGGCTTCCTTCCACCACTCAAAGCTCACTGAAAAAAAATAAGCCCCAACCTTGCTGCAAAGACAAAATCCAGAAGAAAGTCTTTGAATTATCTGACATCCAAGACACAAAGAAGCTTTAAAGAAATAAACTGCTCTGTCTCAAGAATTAGACATAGAAATTAAAAGAAAAATACTTTAAAATGGTCTTGCGTAGTTTAAGTGTGACTCTGCACTAATGATGTTCTTAGAAACCTCATTAAAGAACTGCAAAGTACTATTGCTGCAGCATTAATAGCTTCATTGTTGTAGTATAAATAACTGTGTGAAATAATTCCAGATGTAATGCAGATGGAAAGGAAGAGGGTGCCTCACACCCCTTCAGAACTGTATCTTCAGATGGCTCTTTCCAGCTGAAATTTCCCATTCTGTGTCCCAGCAGTGGAGGTCTGCAGTGCCTTACACACTGGAAAAGCTAAAACGAAGCCCACAATGAATAATAGCACTTCTGTTTCAAACATTCCCATGGTTTCTTTAGAGATCTCTCTCTCCCTTCACAGATTCTATATTTTGTTGACTTTTCCTTATATTTAAACATCAGCCAGTGAGGAATTGGCAACAATTGTGGGACAGTTGCTTCTTCTCATCTCCTTTTCACCGGGGGAAAAAAAATAAAAAGAGGAGAAAAAGAATTTAAAGAGATAGCCTGTGTGATGAAGCCTAAACTGCAATCTGCACATTTTGGAAAGTATGGATCACGGTGTGATAGGATGGCCTGGACTGGAGGGGACCTTAAAGAACAACTGCATCTATCCCCATTCAGCCCTCCCAGCATCCTCTGTGGGCATGGCCAGAGAAAAATCACCCTTCTGCTCTGGAGAGGGTCACCCTGGTTAGATGTCCCTCCTCCCTCTGCAAGTGCTCAGAGGTGATGCTTCACCTCCACAGTGCACACAGGACTTGGATCAGCATGAAGGAAGAAGAAGGGATGAGGACAAATAGATCTGGGAGCCAGAGCAGCAGGAATCACTCACTGCATGGCAAAGAAGGAAAATCTGGCACAGGGATCTCTGCCACCTTAGACTCTATGGGTAATCACTTGGTCCCTTTCTAATCTTTCACACAAAACTCCCTGGCACAAACTGCCTGGTTTATTCACTTTCCTAACTTATTCTCTTCCATCTTTCCTAATACCAATGAAAGCCCAAGAGTCCCAAGAAACAGCTTTACCACCGCTTTAACATGAGCACGCTGCTTGCACACAGGAATGAGAATTTAGCCTGGAGACATAAACCCAAATATACAGCTGTGTATGGTATGCTGAAAACTAACCCAGCACAGAGAGCTGCTTTTATGGGCAGGATTTGTTTTTCCAAATGGGATTTATTTAAAAGAAAATTGAATGGTTATAAAGAGCTCACTCTAACAATAACACAGAAAATGAATCCAGTGTTCACTGCCGGCTTTGCTTCACAGTACAATCCAGACAGAGAAATCTTCTTGAGAGGGTCCTGGCAGCAATGACCTGCCCTGCAGAGCAACCCTTGAGGAAACAGCTGGGTAAAAACTGGGACTCTGCTAATGACTGAAATAAAGGCAGGAATTTCACTGGGGGAGGGTGCTGCAGTGACAGTGTGAGGAAGTGACTATGGGAACACCCTGTTTCAATAAACCTTTTTCATATCAATAGCATGGCAAGGAGACACATAGGACTTTGCTCTCCAGGAAACTGCTGGCACATTCCCCATTTCACCATCTTCATGAAGGCCAGGACTCCTTAAGTCCACAGGTACCTTAGCTTCCCTTGGTGCTCCAGCCAGTATAAAACTTCCTCTTTACAGCTTTATTTCAATTTCCATGGTATTTCAGTAACTTCTGTGGGTTCCACAGAAGTTTTTATCAATAAACCCCTGATGCTTTGTGTGTCAGCATAAGGTGTCCGTAACCTGCCCCACTGAGTTCCTTAAAAAGAAGCACTTGGGACCTTTTAACCATCATTCTCTTCAAACCCTCTTTGCTACCTGCTTTTCCCAGTGCAGGACAATGTGCTGCTGCTTCCTTTGTCCTGCTAGTCTCCTTCAGTATGAATCCAAGCAGGCACTACTCCCAGTCACAGCAGTTTATCTGACTGACTGAAGAACAGAAACAAAAACGGTTCAGAGCTGTGCCAGAGAAGGCTTATATGGGATATCAAGAAGGATTTCTCTACCAAGGGGGTGATAAAACACTGGAACAGGCTTCCCAGAGAGCCAGACAATGCCCAAACCTGCCAGTGTTCTAAGAGATGCTCTCAACAATATTTTAGCTTTTGGTCAGCCCTGAATTGGTCAGGCACTTGGACTAGATTGTTGGTGTAGGTCCCTTCCAATCAAAATAGCCTATTCTATTCTATTCTATTCTATTCTATTCTATTCTATTCTATTCTATTCTATTCTATTCTATTCTATTCTATTCTATTCTATTCTATTCT
>NC_031771.1:62848859-63021060 GCF_001522545.3 Parus major
CTATCCTATCCTATCCTATCCTATCCTATCCTATCCTATCCTATCCTATCCTATCCTATCCTATTCATTAGCCATGACCATTAATATGTCTGATTCCACTTGCTTCAGAATTCGAAATATACTTCAGTGACTAATTGGAGAGACCATCTGATGTCTTTCATCTGGGGCACATCAAAGACCTTTCTTCTCCAGTCAGGCACTGGTCTTCATTCAGTCCTGTCCAGGACAGTGAGCCATGCACTGTTGCACAGATGTTTTCAAGTCACAAAGCAGAGAGGGTGCAGAGACAGCTTTTACAGCTCTTACTGGAAACCTATTAAGGTCATGATATTGAGAAAGAGCACAATATGGCCTTCATATTTTAAGCTTTGGAAATATCAACCCTGGAGCTGAAAGATTATTTATACTGGAAGCTGACTACCAGGCAGCTGCCAGGGCAGAGCTAATCAAGGTCTATTAACCCTGACATATTCCCCAGCCCATCGTCTCCCCATGGCCTTCCACGGCTGCTTCATGGATAAACCAAGAAGTTCTGATGAAATACCAGACACAACCGATTTTTTTAACCTGTCCCAACTAATTCCATGCAGGGAAGGCACAGCTGGTTACTTAGCTCTTGTAGACAGAAATCTAGAAACGTGGATTAGTCCTGGGAGAACCTTTCCAGACTCTCCAAGAGCTTCATCAGCTTTTCCACCCCAGAGAAACATCAGCTTTCCACTCCTCCCCACTGATGCTCTAATTTTAATGCAAATTAGCTCCCAGCATATGCCATCACTGCCCAAGATCTCACTCACATTTCAAGCACATTGGAGCATCCTTTCCTTCTCCTGCACTCCAAGTTCAACACTCAGCAACCACCCTGAAATAGAAGTCTCTATCACCTCTATCTCACATTACCAAAGCTCCATCTTTTCCCCAGCAAACCTTGAGGAAGGATATCCTGATTAAAAGAGCCTGATGCCCCATGCTAACACAAAATTCATCAGATTCCACCCTCCTTTATTTTTATTTATTTATGTATTTTTTATACTTATTTTATTTGTATTTATTTTCACCTCCATAAGTTGACTGACCTGCTGGCCTTGAGTTGTCTTAGATTGAAGTTAAGATTGGATATTAAAAAAATTTCTTCACCACAAGGGTGGTCAAGCACTTGAACAGAGTTATTACTTGGATTCAATAATCTTAAAAGTCTTTTCCAGCCTAGACACTTCTATGATTCCAGTTTGGAGGAAAAAGAAGTCTGAGGAGCAACTCAACACTCTACAGCTTCCTGAGGAGGGGAAGTGGAGAGGGAAGAGTTGAGCTCTTCTGCCCAGTATCCAGTGCCAGGACATGTGGGAATGGATCCAAGCTGCACCAGGGGAAGTCTAGATTGAACACTGGGAAGCATTTCTTCACCCAGAGGTTGTCCAAACACTGGAACAGGCTTTCCAGAACAGTGGTTGATGCCCTGAGCCCATCGGTGCTTGAGACATTTGGACAATGCCCTTAGCACCACACATTAACTTGGCCATCCCTGAATTCCTCAGATGACAACTGCAGGTCCCATCCAACTGAAATAATCTGTTCTATTATTTGCTATCCCATTCTGGTACACTTTACAATGTGAAAATTAAGCAGGGTGTACAAATTATATGACAGAAGCAGATTTCTAAGACTGCTGTAGACAACTTGCAAGTTAATGTTTCTTTTACAATTACATTGGCACATTTGCTGAGAAATCCACTGTTACCCACTGCTAAGGAAAGCCTGTCAAACAGCTACCAGTGTTAAAAAGAGGAATTTCCCTTACTTAACCTTTTGAGGAACAAGAGGTTAACAGAAAAGGTAAATTGTAAATCTTTCCAATTTAGAAAGTGGGACCGTTTCAGCAATATTTTCAAGGAAATCTACAGCCAGTGTGTTCCCAGAATTAAAATGGAAAACCTGACACCTTTAACAATTTCCTGCCACTGTATAGCTGTCAGCATTGCATGGATTCCATCAACCCAAAAGTTAAGTTTCAAGGTTAGGAAACCTTTGCATTCATATGCTTTTGGGTTGTTTTTGTACAGTTTTCTTCCCTCTGCAGCCCCAAGATACCTGGCTGAGGAAAGGCAGCAGTGTGGGTTTTTTACGGGTTCTTCCTTTCCCCATAAAACAGGATGCAATAAAGACCTGAGCAGGGGACGTTTGGACCACTCCCACAGCTCAATTAAGTTTCCCTTCATGTCAAGTCACGAGACACAACTTTCACTGGGGCAGTGAAGAAGCAAAGTGTGGCTGCAATTAAATCCAGATGACAAAACACAAACCAGAGCCCCTCGACGATGAACACAGTCCCTCTAGGAGTACATGTAAGTCAAATATAAGGCCCAGGTAGAAAGTAATAACCAGTGGCACACATGGTAAAATGGTCTGCCTAAATGCAAGAACCAGGATTAAAATCCAGTTTTAAGCTCCTTGCCTCATGTCCAGTATGCTGTGCCACCCCTGTCTCTGGGGTAATGTGCTGACCATAATTCAGATTATGGAGGACTGAGGTGAAGTTACATCATTCTGGGTTCACACCACTCATGGATGCACACAGCTTTTACCACCTTATCAGCCTAGATAAACTTCTTGTAAAAGTAATTTCTCTATTTCTTGGCATCTTCCTCACATGTAAATCAAAGACAAATCAGCATCACCAAGATCATAATGAGCATTGAGAGTCATCAGCAAGGAAAAAGACCCCAATATTTTACTTCTCTTTCCTGTTTATTACAGAAAAAAAAAAAAAAAAAAAAAAAAGCTGGTTTTTTTCTGAGGTGTTCTAGCTTATTTAATCACTGTGAAGATGTTCACATGCCTGTGTCTCAGCCAGAGATGCTCAGGACACCAGAACACTACAAGTTATTATTTGATCACTTTTAATAACAAAAGCAGTACAACATCATAAACATGACCCAAAAAGCTCTCCAAAGCACATAAATCACTGAGAGGAGAAAAGCAGAGGATCTAAGAGGAAGGGAGCTCACAGGAAAGGAAGAGACTACAAGTACAGAAGATATTTCTATGGTGTTCTTAATTATTTTACCCCCACCATCCCCCACAATATGCTGCCTTTAAATTTTCTTCTCACAACAGAAAGAGCATTTGAGACAGGAGCAGGCATTTGGTTCAGCTGTCCACTCTCAGCCCTGCAAAACCACAGGGCACTCTCTGTATTCCCACCTCCACCGTGCTGGGCAATGACATCAGCCCTGCTCCAGGGAGCTGCAGGGCCAACAAAAATAACTGTTACTGAGCAAGAGCGCTGTTGCAAGGAATATTTTTGGAACTGTACTCCACATTCCTCCGAGTCCCCTGCTTCCTAGTCCAAACATATCATGGCCTAAAAATTCCTCACATTTTCTGTGCAGTGTTTCCTTTGGGCTCGCACAATGGGGCAGTTCTTCTGCTCAGCAGCAATAGTGTTCTGGAAAGGGAAGGGAAAAAATAAAAAAAGGCTGGAGCACTAAATAACCCTAATGGCAACCACAAGGGCCACAGTGTTATTTTTAGGTCAGAAAAATGATGCAGAAGGAAACAGAGTCACCTCAGAGGTACCTTCCACTGGCCTTTACTGAACAAAAGGCCAAAGAATTTGGTTATTTCTTCCATGTGGTGGTAAGGGGACTCACCTATGTTTGTGGTGAAGACACAGCTATTTAGTGGGGTTTTGCATGGAAGAAGGAGGCCAGGAGGATGTGGCATCTCCCTCTAACAGCACCTCTGGGACTGTGCAGAGGCAACATAGACCCAAAGCCTCCTCAGGTCTATGCTCAGTCTCCTCATCACTTCAAGAGGCACAAACCAACAGAGGCAAGTTCTAGGTTGTGTCCAGGCTGTGCAGCTGCCATTGTTTGCCCAGAAGAAAAGGCAGGAGGGCCTCCAAGATCCCACCCAAGTGACACTGTATGATCCCTTCCACTCCCACGTCCGTCTGTGTACTGCCATAAGGTCATTTTGGAGGCCTCCTACCAGAAAATAAAGGAACTGTTCAGAATGTGAACAACTATAAATATTCCAGCCTAAGCCAAGCATTGGAAAAAAACTCTTATTCCTTCTTCATATGCATTTCTACCAGTTTCTTTTCCCTTTCACTGGAAGAATGTCATTTTCCTTATTATCAAGGTAAAAGTCATGGCTGATCTTGCAGGGAGCAGTTACAAGTACCTTTCAACCCATGTTCTTCTCCAACCCTGTCACAAGCAGCACAATTTTCCCAGTCTTCATACCAATTTCTAATTGAACAGAAACAGGCTATTAAATATGTGCTTCACTAGCCAAGAGTTTCATTTTTTAGCTGCCCAGATAAGAGAAACAAAGCAAAGAAAAAAAAACTAATAGGAGGCATAAAGAGGCCACTTATTCTACCAGTGTTCTGCACAAAGTTTAGAAACTTCCTCTACCTTTTAGTACCTCTTACTCCATCAGTCCTTGATCAATTTTATCTCTTCAGACTCTGAAGTCTGGGACTTGCTTTCTGCTGTGCCCTAATCTCCCCACTGCCTGGAAGCATATGTATTTTTAAAATAATTGTATTTTTAAAGGTATTTGGATTTGCTGCATGTCCACAAACAGGCCAATTCCCATGAAACTGTTTTCAAATACAGGGAAAGTAAAGCAAATTCATTCTTTGGGGTGTTATAACTGAGAGACAAGGAATAGGCTGGGGAAATCAGTATTAAGGTGGAACTAATTAGTAATAACTAAAAGCTAAATGACAATGTAACCCACAGCCCCCTTGTGGGATAGTCTAAAATGGCTGTGTATGTCTGAAACATTTCAAGGACTTTTATTATCTGTTTGGTCTACCATTTTCACAGCTCAGATAAATCAGTATTTTCTACCACAGCATGCAGCTTGGTGCCCTGCAGAATAATTCCCCAGCCATAAGTTCCAGAGATACAGAAGCACACAAAATATGATCTCTTTTACTAGGCTAATAAAAATCAGAAAGTGTACTGTATAAATTTTATAGACCTCAAAGGTCTATCTTCTATAGGAAGAAACTGGGACTCTGGGCTACTGTCGGGCACCATAACACAGCGAAAAATATTTTATCGGCTGCTTTCAAAACCCACCAGACAGAAGTCACCAGCAAAGCAAAATAACACAACCATAAACTCACCTGGATCTTTCCTCTCTGAGGAGCTCTTTCACATTTCTGTTTCCACTTTCAGATTAACACTTGCAGAGCCACAAGGGAAAAAGGGCCAACCAGCAAGGAAAATAATTCTGCCTCTTCGAGCCTACCCCGAGCAGGCAACTCTATACGAGGAGAATGCAAAGCGCCAGGGCTCTGCACCGCCGTGCTGAGCCCGCTCTGCGTCCTCAGAGGGGTCACGGCTCCCTCCAGCTCAGCCGCTGCGGCCGCTCGGAGGACAGAAGGCACCTGCTCCCTGCAGAAGGTCCTGCTGGTTCAGAAGGGTGATTCAGGGAACCTACTTGTGATCCCATCCTGAAATGTACCGGCCCTTGAGGTGTAACAGCGACAGTGAGAGCGCTGGGGTATGTCAAGCACTGCCCTCGTGTGCTGCTCCTTGCTGAACCGGATACGAGAGGTGGGAAACCCAAATGCCTCCTGAAAACTCACTGCCCAGCCAAGATGATCTCCAAGTGGATACAACTTCTCCACAAAGTGAGGGGAGCAGAGTGTGAAAACACAGGAGGGAAGAAAATAGAAAGATTCATGCCATTTTTTTCCCCAGGGAAACCATGGTGCTGAGCTAATGCTTCTGTAAAGCTGAATGACTGGGCAAAAGGTGGGAAGAAGAATCCCTTGACTGTCAGATTGGTGAGAGTGGGAAGATGCTGAATACTGGAGATCTGTTGCAAAGGAAGACAAGTGTATTTGTTGTGACTGGCTTCCATTTATGTAATTTGCAACTAATCTGGGAGTCAGTCCCAAATTCATTAGCTGATTTTCAATGCTTCTGACAAAGGAACAAACAAAATCCTTCCCTGGATCTGTGGAGTGGAGGGAAACTTCTGTAACCTTGACAGGTTTGGGGGAGACAGAGAGAGAAGAAAATATTGAGATGAAGTTCCTCAAGTGAGATTAACCTAAGCAATCTGAAGTATTCTGCACAGGAGAGGCAGAGTCACACAGCCATCTTAGCCCAGGTTAGTGAGATGAGGAATCCATTCCCACAGTCCAGTGGAAAAAAACAGTGGGTATCTTCAGCCCAGCTTTAGTTCTACTTTCAGTGCTAAAAGACAAGTCAAATTGATCTGGCTCGTGACTTTGACATTTGCTCTGCTATCAGCATCAGCTCTATCTGATAGGATGACACTGCTTAAGCTGTGGTAGCCAGAGGAAATCCAATGCTAAGGAAATGGACATTCATTTAATGTTTATCTAGGATCAGCTCCACCAATGAATTCCAGATGTTGGCTTTAATTGTCGCATTCTGGTATGTTTAAGCAGCAGGAGCTCGTAAGGCCGATTTGTAAATCAATCTGGCAGACTCGTACTGAATCCCATCTCTGCCAGCTTTTCTAAGTCAGGGGATGCTCTTAAAATGTTAAGTACTTAACATGTCTGCAATGCAAAAAGAAGGAAAGTTGTTTTTTTAAAAAAATCCCTCCCCTAATGTTTTTCTTATTTTGCTCCTTCTGTCCTTCATTTCCTTCCCGTAAAACTGCAAGACTTGCCATTCCCTTCAGATGAGTCCAGTGAATTTCCAGATGAGTCCTAAAGCTAAGGAAGGCAGGTATCAGGATGCATTTCTGCAACACAGGTGGGGCACCCTGCTCATCATTCATGTACATTCCTGCTGAGTAACTCCACCAACTTCCCACCACAGCAATGGCAACTGCATGCATGGACTACATCCAACAGCAGCGTTCCTGATATGTGAGCCTCCAGTTTTCATAAACCAGAAAAAAATAAATTTGATTACTGCAACCTTGGGACTGTCTCAGTTCTCAGCTTCCGTACTCCTGCTAGCTTTCATTTAACTGCTACAGCTGACAGCCAGAGGTGGCACAGAAATGGCTTTCCTATTCTGAATCCCAAAGCATCACATGAGCTCCAAGTCAGACACCAGCAATCCTTGCAATGGTTTTGCTCTCAGCATGACTTCACACGTCAGCTGAATGTGCTGGACTATTGTTAGAGGATTGCTTATTGCCACAGCCAACTTATCAGTCAGCCCTTGCTTACAGGAGAGAAAACTATTCTAAAAAACAGCTTCTAAGTACCATGTCCCTGCTGACTAGGGCAGTCAATATAGCCCATTAAAATTGCTTTAGAAACCCGTTTTCTCAATTTCCTTTCAAAACACCTGCTTCTGAGAAAGCACCTTGGCATTCAACACATGTGAACCCTACTTACATTTTCCCAGGAATGTGTGCTTAGTACACACATTTTTCAAGAAGTGTCACTGGATGGTTAGGTAAGGTTTCAAAAGCTTTCAGCAGTGGCAATATCCATCCCATGGAAGTTCATGGGAATTCTTCAAAAGGGGTTGACTCAGCCTCGGCTGACTGCTTTTGAAAACCTCCCCTTTATCTTCTATCTTTGATGGTCCCAGAGATAAAATGCTGCAAGTTCAGTTTACCATCCTCCTTTAACACTACAGGCCTCTAAGTGGGGTCCACTTCTCCCCTCAACAAGAACATGAAAAGCATTTCACTCATGGCCTGAGTCATCCTGTATTTGAAGAGAGGCTTGAGAAAATCAGTGGCTGAAAAATCCACCTACTACTCAGAGCAGACCCAAGTATCAGCAAAGAGCTGGCCCTATCACCTCCCTTTAGCCATGGTTTAGCATTTGAGGCTGGAGAAAAAATCCCACTGCATTACAATGGCAAATCCCCCAAACCAGGCAGGGTGAAGTGAACAGTCTTGAAAATACCTTCCAAATCCATGGGGCCATAAACAAGCGAGGCCCAAAAGCAACGCCATCCCCAAAAGTAAAATCATTATCACTGTGCATCCTGCAGAGTGCTGGGGTGGCACCAGGTGTCATGTCACATCTGTAATGTAAAAAAGCAAGTCAGAACTCCATATGGGAATAAACAAACTGGTTATTTCTCCACAGGAAACAGGTTCCCTGTACCAAGTTCATAAAAGCTGGTACAGAGCTCCAGGGAGATAGTTGTCAATAAGAAAAGCAGTAAAATACTCTAAAAAAAGATTACAGCAGAACTAACAGGAATGACATGCAGGAAATTTGTTGACTTTTATCCCTTATGTCTGTAACTATTTTTGTGGTCTGTAGTATATGAGAAAAAATTAATAGATTTGGCCCTAAACACAGAAGAGTGCTTTGTCCAAATACGAGGTGGGACGGATCAAGTGAAACTTTTTTAAGAGTTTTCCCTTCAGGAGATGCCAAGGATATGACATGGCTTTGGAGGAACAGAGGTGCTGTCACAGGATCTGCAGTATTCCTTCCCTTGCTGAAGATGCTGAAGAGTGGAAAAAATGTCATTTATGAGCAGTGCAGTGTGCAGCTCACCCTCCTGATAAGTGTGGAGCTTTGAACACAGGCAGGGCCAAAAATTCTGAAGTTAACACAGGTCAAACAAATGAATAGCAATAACCCATAGAAGGCATGACTTGTGTATTTAAGATTTCACAGGCTAACTCATAGTTGAGCATGTCCATGATGCAGCTTTTGCCTAGAACGAGGGTAAAATGTATCCAAATCACTCCTTGGGAAGGGATATGAGATACACATGAGTGCTGGCAGTACTGAGGATGTTCAGTGGCCAAATTCCTCTCTCATGCAATTCCACCCATCTACCCCTGAAAGATGTTGCTCTTTTGTCTGTTTATCATGGCAAGGTCTCCAGGGGCCACCACAAAATTCTCCAAGGACAGAGGACCCAGAAAACCACCTCATCTTTTCTGAAGGTCACACAGGCATGTTTTTACAATCATCTTGGTCAGTTTCTCAGACACCTCTCTAGAGGCTCTAAAACACCATTCCAGAGGAAAGGGGTGATGGAGTCCCTACAGATGAAGACAGTGTGAGCAGGACACAGTTCCCATGTCCAGATCATGATGAGCACCTTGCTTGCATTTTAAGCCAGACACAGACCAGCTTCTCAAAATTCACCATCAATATTTTCACTTCCCAGAAGAGAAGGCTGCTCCATCTTCCAAACCTCATTGAAGGAAAGGGATTAACAAAACCACACTCAAACCAAAGCAGCTCACAAGAGACCTTGGCTGATACAACCCTCTTGATGCTGTTGCCACAACCTTCTCCTGGGTTGGAGTTTCTCCTGCCAAAACCCATGCCAGGGCTACCAGGAGGAGCTGCAGTGGGCCTGCAGTTGTCAGGAGACGCTGCAAACAGAGCACAAACACTGGGCTGTGCTGGGGATTGGGGAGGCGTCGTCCTTCTCCTCCACGAGATTCCTGGGATTGTTCAGCAGGGAATCCCAGCCTGCATCTGAAGTGGATCCAACTCCCCCAGTTCCCTGCCAGTGACCAAGGACTAGCCCCAGTTCTCCTCTCTCCTGCCAGCTGCACATTCAGCAAAGGTGAGGTGAAGATCCTTGCCTACTTCAGTGCAAAGGTCACCATAATTTGTTCCAGTTTGGAAAAAAAAACCAACACAAAACCAACATGCCAGGTCACACAGCTTCTCTTTAAGAAGAGAAACATTCAATATTGGACTGAAGAAAACTCAATGAAGAATTTGGTGGCAATGCTTTTTCCAAATCAAAATAGTTTCACAATGGAGGATTCAATGCCAAATATTTCAAAGCCTTTTGTTGACAATCAAGCAGAAAAACTGACTCAACTCAATAGTTCAAATGACTTGACTACGTTTTTCAGAGAAACAATGAACTGGAAGAAAAAAAAGCAATGAAATTCCTATGTATAATCTCAATTGTGTGATAAACAGACTTAGTGGCTTGGTTGGCATGAAGAGATCAGAAAACCCTCCATATTTTTCATTTTTTGCTCTACATCCTAACAACCTTCAGTGCGACTGTAAGAACTTCATATACACACACAGGAACAAACATATCTGAAGCAAGATCAAAGAAAAGAAGAAAAGAAGAAAAACATCAACCGCCTTTCTTGCACTGGATCATTGCAACGGAAAATAAAATAATTTGTTTCCCTTTAATTTACATGAAATATTTTCTGTACAGGCCTGTTAATAATTTAGCTTGATATTAAACAACAGCATTGTTTTCACTGTTTGTCTCCCTATTGTTCTGCCACTTGCAGTAATTTAAAACAACCCAGAAAAATCACAGACAGATGCTTTGTGCAGAGGACAGATGTGCTGACCCACACAGCACTTTAACAGCTACGCCTGCAAAGTGTGTTTATGTTCTTTGCTCCTTGCTGCATTTAAAAAGAAAGTCTTCTTTAAAACGTTAACTCCAGAGCTGCAAAATACATCACGGGAGTAGAAAGTGAAGGGGTAAATTCTGTGTTATCTGATTCCTTAGTTTACTGCTTATTTCTCCCCTCTTTTCCTTGGCTGCAGTGAGAGGAGCAGGTTCCATCCCACCAGTGCAACCAGAATAAAACTGACATTTTATGAGTGGAAACAGCCCAAGAATGGTGGCTTATGCTCTTAACATCCCGACATCTCAACCTCTGGAAGCAGCAGTGGCGCTGCTTCCAGTGGCTGCAGAACACCTTAAAAAGCAGCACAAGCTGACAATGAAAATAAACCACGGTTGCAGCACTGCTGGAGTCTGGCAGCCCTTAACAAATACAGCAGCGTCTGGGTGTTAAAATACATAAATCTGTCATCATTACCAGGCTAAGGGGTCGTCATCCTAGTCTCAAAATAAAAGAACTGTGCATAATCAGTAGGGCAGGGAGTTCAGAACAAAGTACGCCTTTTACAAACTCTCAACTGCTGATAGATGGATGTTTGCAAGGGACTTAATGTCTTTAACAGGGTACGTTTAAGAAGGAGTGTAGGTTTCAGAACTCCTGGGATTAGTACTTTTTTTCTCCTCTTCTTTTCCAATTTTATTGCCAAGAAGTGTATAACGTAAATACTCAGGTCTTCTGACTATGAAACCCACATTATTATAAAGATGGAAGAATCAAAGCCTTCTAGCACAATGATATTATTCATGATGGAAAACACAGAACATGTTCCTCCTCTCATCGAACAAAAATAAATTGGATTTTAAAATAGGTCTATACACTAATTTTCAGTAGTTTTGTTGATTTTTATTTTCCTCTTTTCATCTCTTTCTTAATGTGGATGCCAAAGACAGCACAGGAAAGGCAGAGAACCAGACCCTACAGGAATGTAAAAACACAGCTCCTCAGCAACCATACATTTTAACAGGCTACATACCTACATGCATGGATCAAGAGGCAGCATGTGAGCAATTGGTGCTGTGTACGTGCACTTACACATAAAAAAGCAGTCTCCAAAAACAACATTCAAGCTACACATTATAAACTGATCCAACTTGGCACTGGTAATTCTATAATAAATATTCTACACTGTGCTTTAATTTACAAGTGTGCCTTTTGGGTACTGCTCAGTTAACTGATACCAAAGGGAAAATCTGGCTAAAACCCCATTTTTTGTGGTATTTACTGGGAAAACTGAGGACAACAGAGCTGTGTGGTGGCACAAAGGAATGGGGCATGGTGCTCTGGCACAGATGCCCTGGAGACACTGTGCCCATGAAGCTCAACACAGCTTCAGTGGTCCTCTGAGTCCAGTGAGGCCATGCTAAATCCTTCACTCCCAGCCTTCAGCAAGCAGCAGAGGGAGGAGAACTTCCAAGGAAAAACTGTGAGGAGTAGGAGAGGACAGCAGTAGCTGAAGGAAAGTTGACAGAAAGACCCTGCTACTTGGAGAAGGTAAGTCATCTTGCATGCTTGGCTAGGTGGTATCTATCTCAAAGCTGCTGATGCCCAGGCCTGCAATTAGCTTGATGGCTTCTCATTACTTGGGGTGCTAGTAATTAAAAGACTACTATTCTGCAGTCACAGCAAACCTTGCCTGGGAATCCAGACCACCTTTGGAAAGCCTGCCTTCCACACATACTGATCACCTGCTTGGAGCAGGGACTGCCTTGGCTTCACCCACAAACTATTTCTCAGCATTGTGGATATGCAGATGTGGACAAATCTCTGCCTGAGCACAACAGGATTGCACTGTCAACAGAGAAATCCTGCCCACTGCCCATATGGAGGATTGCACCATGACAGCTCTGATTAATACAGTCAGAGGCAAGAGATGTTTTTAGCCTCAGACAAACTGACGAGAAAAACCCAACAGGAACACCACAAACTCGCTGGGATCAGAGCCTCTTTCTATTAATATCATTTAACAGAAGGAAGCCATAAATTGCTCAGATCAAACACGGTTTTAATGTCAGCCTGCCTGGTATTGTGTGTTGCTTTCATTCCCAAACAATATTCATGCAGCAAGCAGAGCTGCAGCTTGCTATTTGCACGGGTGTAGCAGCCACTACACACTCCAAAGCATCTGCAAAGGATTGTGGGCTAAATGCATCCATATGTCCTGCATGCCTGGGATTTACACGGGCTGCAGCTCTGGTTTGCCACAGTCTGCCACAGGATGGAGTATGGGGGGAAATTATATATCCATACATATATGTATGAATTTCATGCTTACATCCATGGAAAAAAAATCTTTTCATTTCCTTTAAATTGTGAACAGGTGTTGTCACCTTCTTAACTTGGCTTCTATGTTACAGCTTCACGAAGGGGGAAAAAGAGATCTACCCGAAACAGCGAGGCTTTTGTCAGCCAGAACATGATGCATTGATAAGCATACTATAAAGTTTGTTATAAAATCAAATGAAACTAATAAAACCAAACAAAGATCTTGTAAAAACTGTGGACATTATACAGCATTAGCACTGAGCTACATTATGGATCTGGACGTGGAAGAAACAAAACTGCTGCCCAGTTGTGGTATTTTCCAGCCTTTTACACCCGTTCACCAGGACCATCAGTCAAACCACTCAGTGTTACATTTTTGATCAGTCATTTTTAGGATAGTTACAGCCAATACTGGCACTCACATCATCACCTCTTTATGGAGGAAGCTTTTCAAGAACAAATTGTTATGAGCTATTGTGACATCAGTCTAGTGCAGCACTCATCAAAATGATGAAAACTAGTGAAATTGTTTCCCTGTAGCAATCCAACAATAGTCACACCTTTCATTTTGGCATATTTCTTTATCCTCCTCTCCTCTCCCAGGACAGCAGACATTTTACAGGACTCAACATGCTGTATATATTGGACAGGGAATTCATTGGACTCTGAATAGGATCTCTCAAATGAGGAGGAAGTGAAGAACCCCTGAAATTCAGGGAGTAGGAACACTGTTTTTAGATTTCTTTTCACATGCTTGTGCTGTCCCTGAGCAACATCAAGCTCAGTCAAGGGTGTGTGTCTTTATGCTAATAAACACTGAGAAGGAAGAGCCCTTGCTTGGGTGAGGGCATCATTAGTCAACAATGAGTCATTTCCAGTGGAAAAGGAGCTTCACTTCCAAGGGAACAGCTTTTAGCTATGAGTTTGCAGCAAAACATGAAAATACTGACTCCTCTACTCACTGGCATCCCTTCATGCTCATTTCCAGTCTCTTCCCACAGGCTGGCATGCAGGACTCCCTCACCTGGCACCACCAGGAAGGCAGCTCTTGTTAAGAAGCAAACCCCAACCTACACCTCCATGGAGGGTGACATGGTGGGTGACACCACATGTTGACAAGAAGTCCTTGTGCAATGATTCTAATGGCTGGGTCTTGGGAAGGATCCCCTTTTCTGCCCAGCTCCCAAAGGCCCAAACCAATCTGATCTTTAATTAGCAACACAACAATTACTAAGCATCGGTGGCTATGGCCAGATCCTCATCTGGTGTTAATCACCCTGCGTGTGCACAGGAGGCCACCAACGTAGATCCAGCTGCTGGATTGGGGCCTTAACAAACTAAACATGAACTTTGTTACTGTTTATTGTCACAAGGAACTCTTCATTTCCATATAATGACTGACTAATCATCATTAGCCATGATTATGTGGCCTGTGATTGTGTTAATGGTCCCACACTGGATGGACTGCCCCTTGCACTTCATGTTGAAGTAAATGCACTAAAGATACTTTGCTAACCCTATACCATGATCATCACAGGCTACAACCCCTTGTTCTCAAATGCAACAACTGCAGATTTTCTCCCTTTATTTTTGAAGTATTGACTCATTTCAATTTTTGCTTAGCATTAGCAGACCCTTGGTGCACACATTGCTGACTCAGTGTTGATTCACATCTTCTTGCTGAGCACATCTCTCTCTGCTCCCCAGAGCTTCTTAAGAGGCCAAAATCCAAACATAAATGAATTTGTCATGCTTTTCCAAGATGGTTGGTGGCACCTGACTCTGGGCTAGAAATGTTTTCTCAGCTTTTGCACTGTAAATGAGTTCTGAGACACGGATTGATGACTTCATTGCAGAAGTGTAATGCAAACCATGTTTTACTGTACTTGATTTTTTTTCACACAGTATTTTCTACTACTACAAGCAGAAAAAAGAATATAAGAATAAATATCCATTCAGACAAGGCCATGAATTTTTTCAAGATACTTATACTGACTGTTTAAACAAAAAATGGTTATTTTAATGCAAATTTTTTACACATGCCTGTTATCAAAGAGCTGTCTTTGGACAAGCTGTAAAAAAGCATAAAATAGCAGCTGGCTCAGCAGGAAAACACTACTTTAAAGATAAATCATCTGATGTCAGGGCAGATTCTTGAAGCAATCAATTGTAATAGACAGACAGCAGACATTTAACAGCAAATTTGATTTGTCTGAAAGTGAGATGTAGCTCAAATTCTGAACAGCCCATCAGCGGTTTAAGACAACAAGCTGCTCTGCCTTCTGTTCTCTGCATCAAGACTTTATTACTCCACAGCCCAAATGGGGCCAAGTGGCTGGGTGCCTCAGAGGGCCAGGCACCAGAGGGGAATATGAATTGGATAGATGATGGATTCTTCACCAAAATATTCCTAAAAATAAAATAAATTTAAAAATCCAAAGAACACAATAAACGACTGCAGCAGTCAGGGACATAAGGCAAGAAAAAGAAATTCAGGAGATGCTGTTTCTTGGACTTAGGTGTTGATTATTTTTTGTGCTGAGATGCAGCCAAGCAAGATGTGTCCTTGGAACTTTCCAAACACCAAGTGAAGCAAGAAGGTGACAGCCCCAAACCCTGCTCTTGCTGCTGCCTGGTTGTTTTTTTACCTTTGCTACAGAAAGCAGTAAGAAACATGGATGCAGATGTGAAAATAAAGACAGTTTGATCTTTCATCACCTGGTTGAGCAACTGATGCAAGAAGTATTTACTGGCAGCACCTGTAGCAATAGCCCCACATGTTGTAATGCTGGCACACCTTGCAGGATTTGGTCCACAATACCTCTGCAAGTGAAAAGTCCTCTGTGTTGTGTATTAGTGAAAGAGGTCATTATGTTACAGCATAAATATTTACCTATAGTCCTTCCTACAGCTGTTCACAAACAATATTCCCTTCAGAGAATGTCCAGACTTCTGGAACTCAGGATAATGTTTATTATTGCAGAGAGAGCAGTAATGGAGGTCCTCCAGCACTTCCACGTTAGAATACTTTGTTTTCTCAGTTATTTTTAAGTCAGTAAAAGCTCACCCATTTGGGCTAAGATTTCCCAGGGAGGGCTGCAGTGTGGCTCCATGTGTGCAAACTCAGTTTCTCCAAGCTGGCCACAGCTCGACAGAGGCTTCAGTTACACCACCACCTGCTATTTTTTTTCTGCAGAACATGCCTCCTTTCAGCACACAAGGTGGACAGTTTTCAAATAAGGAGTAGCTATTCAGCACTTTCTTTCTTCCTCTTTGGACTTTAGTTTCCTTTTAGAGCACACTGGCAAGGAGTTTTTTAATTATGCAGTAAAGAAACCGCAGGTTTCAACCAACCATCTATAAATTAAATAAAGTTACTTTTCACACCCTTAGAATTAATTCAGCTGAGGAAAAAAAAAGATAAGATTTCATGGGCATCATTTTAAATATAATTTTTGGGGAAGGTACAGCACATTTGTTTTGATGAGCCACACATAATTCTCCAAAATAAGGAACCACTGTACTTAATAACTGCAATGTAATTAAATACTGATTAAAGTTCCTCTTCCAGCATTTGTAAATCCGTCTGCAGTGTAATTGGCATCCCAAATCTTGTGGTGAGCCACAAAAACTATTAAGGATAACTAAGAGAGGAAATTGTAGTTTTGACTTATATTGGTAATCTGCTTTTACTGGCTTACATTTCATGCAGGGCTGTATTAGAGCAGGATTCCTTGGATCTCTGGGATCCAGGCCCTGCAGTCTGAGAAGATGGGAAAATAAGCAGGGCAGAAACCAATTGCTACCATCTGGGTTGGCAAAGCCTTTGTTGGAGAATGAAGATCAAAACCCTAGAATGAGAGAAGACTCACTTCCAAAAGAGCAGCTAGGAAGATGCAAGATTAGGAGGAAAAGACTTTAGTATGTGTTATGAAGGAGGAATAGTCTTTTAGGAAGGGATTTAAGGGGCTTAGACTCAACTCTATTGAGCCTCAGCTCCTATTTTATGTGGTCTTGGCCTAATCACCTGGTCTCTCTTTATCTCAGCTACCATCTGTAAAATCACTGTAATCCGTCTCATCTGCACTCTCAGACCAAGAGGTTCTCCAGACAGGCAAGCTGTAGTTTTGTCTACCAGACATGCAGAGGCACACCTAAATCTGCTCTGTCCGTGCACTGAGCTGGCTGGCTGCAATCAAGATCTGTCCTGAATCCACAAAGGGACATTCAAACAGTCTTATAGCTGAATTATTACATCTCACGGAGTCCAGCCAGGGAGCTCATCTCTGCCACGTCTGCTGGACTCCCACCAGTGTTGGAGGATCCACTAAACTTTTTATTCCTTTGTACAATGTCCCAGATTTTTGCTGGTTTTCCATATAATATTATGGAATACAGTGGCTAGTAGAAATTGAGATTAGTAAGAGTTACACAGCACTGAAAGCAGGCAAAGAGGCTGGATACCACTGAATTTAGTCACAGCTCTCTGTAGGATTTGGGTAAACCATCACCTTATTCTGCTGCAGTCTCCATGTAAATAACACAGGGGTGACAGCTCCTCACTTGCCAGTGGTGTGGCAGAGCTCAGTTACAGTTATACAGAATAACTCCAAAACCTTTCAATAAACTACTGAATATTTCCCAGATATTACTGATTAAATTTCCAGAATGCTCTCATGTCAATATAAATTATATTTGTTGAAGTCCTAGTGTTTCATGAATCATCTAATGCTGTTCTAGATCTAATATCTTAACCACCTTGTCCGTGTCTGACACCTGTGTGGTTTTACATGTTTGGTGTTAGCAGTAAAGCTGAAATAAGAGGGGTTTTTCTCCTTTGAAGGAGTGGGAAAATAGAGAAGCCATATGGTTCAAAAAAGCCTAATCAAGTTTGTGCTTTCCAGAGCACAAACAAAACAGCTCCATCAATTTGATCTTCGTCGTCAAAACTGACATGCAGTTGGTTTTAAAACACTGCCTCCTTCTCAAAAACCAACAAGGGATTGATTTTCTCTCAACCACAAGTATTTTCACCAAGATGAACACGAGCATCTGGTCATTGCATTAAATGTCTGGGTCCTTTGAAAGAGTAAGTCAGTGATACCTTGTGTTTACTTGCAGAGCTTGACAAGAAAGACACAAGGGGAACATTTGTTTTCAGGGGAAACTGCCCCAGTGAAAAGCAATCGGTTTGAAACGCTACATGAACACAACTGTACCACTAGAGACAGGGGACGTATGTAATCCATCAAAAATGGTCTGAGCAACAAGAATGCACAAGGGCACACTGTGAGACGAGGAAAGAAGGTGCAAAATTGTATAAGTATTGGGTTTAGCCAGTATTTACAAGGATGCATGGAAGTGAATGATACCTCAGCCCGTATGTCTGACACAGGTTTAGGTTAAAGTTACCCTTTTCTTGGCACTTGGGGATCACTATTTGTTTCCATAGGGCTCAATCTCACACCCACAGAGGCCAGTGGGAGCTTACCATTTCCTTCCATAGATAGATACCTGATGAGGCTCTAAATAAATAGTGTTTGTGCCCAGGATTTTTCAGTGCCAAATATAATGAACACTATTGTTCTTAACACAATTATATTTGATAATCCAGTTTCCTTGAGCAACTGAATTGGAGTTTTTGTCCCTATCTTTCCTGAATTCTAGTCCAACTTTTACCCTGTGCCTCCTGGCTTTTTGCTTTCATTTGCTACCAAGAATAGGCAGAGCCTTCTTTGACTTAGAGATACCTTGATGCCTCTGCCCTGGAATAATGGGATCTGGTTTGAGCTCTATAGAAGACACAGGATGTCAGAGGAGATCAAGGACTTTGGTAACCTCCAAACACTGCAAAAGCACAAGCTGGACTGAAGCAGTCTTCTACAGCATTCCTTTCTCCACTGCAAAGAGTCTGGAAAGCACACACTAAAGGAGTCTGCATGGACATGACTCTATATGACTATTTCCACTTCACCCTGTTTGTTCAGCATAGCAAAGAGAAATGGATGAATGTGGTTAAGAAAGAGGTGAGCAAGGAAAACTAAATTCTCAAACTACAAAACTATGATTTCCGCAGCTCTATCCCACTGATGCTACAGGAGACACCAGAGGGTTTCCTTCACAGAAACATGTCTTTCCAGATAAGATATTCACATTCTGGTCCCTTTCTTACACTGGTTGTGCAGCAAAGTGCATTCTCCAAGAATCACCCTGTTATCGGGTGATAATCCTCCATCAAGAAGCACCAAGTGCCCTGAGTCCACAGCAGTTTCCCCTCCTGCTGCAAACAGGAAAAAGGAGAAATAGAACAAAACCAGGTGAAGACCCAACCAAGCAGGCAGCTGCAAACTGCCCTAAACTCTGTTCTCACTTCCACCTTCACAGAGAAACAGAACTTTGTAGACCAGATGCTCAGGATGCTGATCAGGCAAAAGGTGAGCAAGATACCTGATCTCGCCCCCTGTTTTGTAACCCTTCCCTTCACTCCCTCAGCATTCTCTAGCACACTGATTTTTACCCAGCTCTTTTTCTTCTCCCAGCCAAGCACCAATGAGCACATTTCTGTGGCAACCTCTGCAGAGGAATCTCCGATTACCCAGAGAAATGTCTTTGGGAGCCTTTGGGAATGCTCAGCCCAGCAAGTGGCCCCAAAATCTCATTGCTGGGCCAAGCAAGCCTTTTGAAAACTGTCAAAAGCATTGCCAGTGAAACCCATGGTCACCGAGACAGTGCCTGAAGCTTTTTTAATCCTGCCTTCATCAAGAAGATTTCTCAAGATCCAAGCATCTCGCCAGCTCAGAGCTTTGTTTCAACCCAAATATTATTATTCCTGCAGACACCGTGCTTTGCAACTGCTCAGCACATGGATCTCCCCGCTGTGCGTTTTCATACGGGTGCTCCAACATTTGTTTTGAGAGGTATCCTGTTCCAACAGCAAACATAAAGATCAGTGTGACCTCTCCTTATCACACAGCTTTTCCTGTGTGGAATTCATTGTGATCTGGACCCCAGTGGCTATTTCATCATTTCTGTTTATGTGTAACCTTTGGCACTCCGCAATCTTATCTGCCTGCAGCCGGCTGCAGCAGAAGATGCGCGGCAGCACAGCCAGCTCTGGCAATCCTCAAACACTGCAAGGGGCCAGCTAAGAGTGGAGTCAGTGAATGATTAGCAAAGCAAATCTGCAATCACTGACAGCTACATGGAAATCAGCTCTCTCTGTCGCCCCAGAGCAGGTTATGGCTTTCCTGCAGCTCTACTCACCGATGACGATGAGGGTGTAGTTCACGTTGGTGCTGCCGAAGCCGTTGGTGGCTTTGCAGATGTAGGTCCCTGCATCTTCACTCTCCACCTCTTTGATTTTCAGCCCTTGCTGGAGGATTCGGAACCTCGTCCAGCCGCTGTGGATAGTCCGTCCGTCCTTCATCCACATGGTGAGGGGCGGGGGGTCGCCTTCCACCGGGCACAGGAGCTTGATGGTCCTGCCCAGCCTCACGGACTGGCGGTGAATCACTTTATCAGCGATCCTTGGGGGGCCTAGGAGAGAGCAGAGACAGGAACAGACATTATGACTTTTGCCAGTGACACAGCACTGATTCAAAGCCAAGTCAACAATCTGGCCATTACACTGACATACAGAATAAAGAGTGGCTTACTCAAAAAATCACTCACAACCAAGGCTGAAAATGTTGGCAATTACAGAGGGATACAGCAAAACCTGCAGCTGTAGCCTTGCCATCAGCAGCTCACACTAACCCACCAGGGAAACTTGGTTCTGAGGCTCTATTGCTTTTCCAAAATTTCCAGCATTTTCCTGTCACAAGAAGGAGCCCAACACACAAACTGTTCTGATGTATTTAGTAACAAAACTGTAGTTGTTTTAAAGTTAACACCTATACTGAAGGCAAAATTAGTAACAGGAGGGTTACTTACAACAAAACACTGCCCCACACCCACCAAATGTTTTAATTCTTTCATGTTGTATGCACAGTAATTCCCTTTAATAGTCACCATAAGGGCTTTATCTGAGACACATAAGCCTCGCACAGAACATTCATTGGGTAGTGCTTCAGTGAAAGATACGGCTTAGCCTGACATGTTAACATTGCTTATAGTCCAAAAGAGGATATTTTTATTAATCTCCTTAGTAACCCTGCCGGTTTGACCCACCTGACAAATATTTGCTCTTTGTAAAAGGTGATAATTTCATACAAAGGAAAGTGTCCCTGGAATGTCAGAGTAAAAACACTGTTTGCCACATGGTAACAGGATGCACTTGGACAGGCCAACAATCAGGAAAAAAGAAGTGATAAAGACTCCAGCAGTGGGAATGGTCTCATAGCTGAATTCCAACTGAAATTCCTTCCCAAGGCTCTGAAAAGTTGAGTCTTTTTCCTGCATCAGCCTTTTCTGCCTTTTCATTAATTGCACAAGTTGTCTACACAAATTGCAATAGCAGTGCTCTTCCCAGAATAGTCTATTAATGGGTGTGATAATAAGTGCCCTGCTCTTGCACAAGGACAAAATGTTTTGCTAAGGATTGCTGATGCTGAGTTGCACCCAAAACCCACAAGATGTTTGTGGGATTTGGAACTGTTCCCTCATATTTTACTCCTGTTCCTAGTGTTTTGAAGGATTGGACCCACAGGGGATAAACTGCAGGGCTCGTATTTGCACTTCCTCATGACTAATTCCTATTATTTAAAAGTCTGCCTGATTTTTCCTCAGCATGACTAAGGCAGTACATACAGTACAGCTCCTGAATGACTCCAGAGCTGCAGTTACAGTTACTCATGTTGAATCACACCCATGAATTTTGCAGCTTTGCTGGTGAAAAGAAACACTGCTCAAGCCGAGAACAGAGTGGTGAACTAGCTTGAAACTTATTAAAGGGTTTAACTAAGAGGCTGGTTAAATCAATGGGTCTTAGACACACTCAGATTCTGATGAACTTCTAATGACCTGAAGTAAGGACCTTGAGAGCACTTATTCTGAAAAAGTCAGAGATAACAAAGATAACAAAGAAGGCAAAGATAACACCCACCCCTTCACATCTTCTGCAGTCACCTGTGGGACAGCATCTCAGAGGTGATCATATCCTCCCATACTCCAAGGGAACTGGCAAATACACCATGAGAAATACAGCCTATCCAGGTGTTTTTAAGAATTCCAAACCACCCTTCTGTTCTTCACCTTGTGAGATTTCCAACCATCTCTATGGATGGAGAGATAACCCCAAGACCTTTTGAATGCTGACACAAATTGCATTGCGGAATATTTTAAAGTGAAAATATAAGTAAAAACAATGAGGGCCTGTGTGTGTCGGCTTTGAAAAGGTAGAATTCACAAACACTGAGTGAGAATCCAGCCCTGAATTCAATTACACTTCCCTACATGATGCCCTCACTCACTGCAAAGGAGCTGAAATGCCTAGACAAGTCCACAGACTTGATGAAATTCTGGGTTGGCCCTTGGAGAGGTTCCTTCTGACCCAGAGCCCTATCAAATCAAGCCAAACTTTAAGAGTAGTTTCACTGCGACCTGCTTGTGAGCCAGGATACCACTTCATGCATATTCAAATGACAAAAACAGATCTATAATTAGTACTGGGGAAAAAATGTTTGGTGCAGGGCAAGCAGGGACAGTGGAGAGAGAGCACCCTCCTCCCAACTTGGAAGGCTGCTGTAGGCTCCTTCAAAATCCCTTTCCTTCCGACATTCAGGTTGACTCCTGATGAATTTTGAGACCTGGAGGAATCAGATAGTTTCCCAGTCACGTCATGTGCTTCTCTGGGGCAGGCTGCACAAGCGGTGCTCCTGATGGCACCAGAGTTGCCTCTGGACCTGTCACATGTTTGGGTCAGTGGTAAGCTTGGTCCTCCCAAATGCCATTTTCCTTTGACTGACCTTTCATTCTGAGGAATTGTTGGATCAGTCCCTGTCACAGGATCTATCTGCAGACCTTTATGACATTTTGAAAAGGGTGCGTTTCTTAGAGCCATTCTGCCTAAAAACTTTTGCGCAGCTCTTCACTAGCTCCTCCAGCAGCTTTCTCAGGAACAGGAATAAAAGTCTTCCCTCACTCTTTTTTCCTGCTGTGAATTTTGCCAGATACAGCATGCACTTCTCAGCAGTGCACAGCTCTAGGCAAAGACGGTAAGGCCTTGTTTCCATTCTTTTAGTGCTGTAAATATTCCCATTTTATTACCTATCATCTTTGCATTAATAACTTTCTGCTCAAACTGTACTCTCTGGAATCAGTGTTTTGATGTAAAAATCAAGCACCATGATAATAATTATTACAATATCATAATTTCCTACTGTGTTTACAAAGAACCACAATATAATTCAGCACCTTTACATATGTCAGAGGCTTCAGATGCCCAGGCAAGCCAATGGTAGCTGGACATCCTGAAGCTGAACTGTAGCAAGAATAAAATGTTGATATCATCACGGATGTCTGTCTCTCATGTACAGGCATTCATTGAATCTTATTTCACTACATATCTGTAGAGCCCCGCCTTGGGACTGCAACAGTGACGGATGAATGCTTTTCCAGTCAAGAAACACTTGGCACATCTCACCATTCTGCACCATCAGAGGCATCAGGGGAGGCAGCAGAGCAGGGTAAGTTTGTTTTGCAAAAGGCCCTCTCCAATACCCTCTGGGCAATGGGTGCTACTGACATCTCACACACTGTGTAGGCAAAAACATCTTCCCCCTCTGAATCCAGATATTAAACTGCTCAGCACCACTCAGGTTCTCTTGGCAATGAATGTCCAGTTCATTATAGCAGTTCCATCTCCTGCTACACGAACAGAGCAAAAAGATGTAGCAGAAGCATGCTGAGTCTGCCGATATCCTGTGTGCAGCACTGTTAGTGACAGGAGCTCCCCACCTTCCAGAACTGGCCCACAATGTGCCAGGGGGTGGCCAGGAGAGCAGAGTGCCCAGTTAGCTCTCCCAAGGCACTGATTTGGGAGTGTCCCTGGTGTCTGACCCTGCAGGGCTGGGGCACGTCTGTGCTCACAGCTGAGCACGGCGGTGTGGGAGCAGAGCCCAGGACACAGCCCTGCAGGCTGGATACATTTCTACAGCTGCTTAGCGAGGCAAAATCCCAGGAAAGCACCTGCTGCTTCACCTACAGCTGCCAGGGAGGTAAAAACAGGCTGAACCCTGGTTGTAGCCACTGACTTCCCATCCCACACTGCTGCCGGTGTCTGTCCCGTGCTCTAACACAGCATTAAAAGGCAGATGAAATTACCCCTCAAGCAGCCAGTGTCACGATCTCTGCCATTCCTGGACTCCAGCTTTGTGTTGTGTGTGAGCAGAAATTATCTAATTGAGTGCAATACCCTATCCCTGCTCACTGTAGGGCTGCTCTTGCCTGGCTTTTAGGCAAGGCAACACCCCAAGAACTGGAGAGCAACACCATGAGGGATCATTCTGAAACCTGAAAACATTTCATTAAACCAGACTGTTAAAACAGTGAGCTCATATATTTACCAATGCAAAATTAATGTTAATATATATAATCTCTCTGTCTAGGGGGAATGAATGCTGTGAACTGCCACGTGCCTGCACTCACGGACCAGAGCTCCAGACTGGATCCTTTCAAGGTGGAGTAGGAGAGAGCAAGTACCCTCTGGCCCTGAGTGTAAATCCTGGAGGAGTCCCTACACTGTGCTCCCCCCAATTTCCTAGCCATTAGGCAGTGATTCTTGGAAATAGCAGCTTTTTTAAGTGCTGAGAATCTCCAATCTGTGATGTTCCTGGTAAGTAATTGCACAGCAATTACTTCCTGCAGCATTTTTTCATGGGATATGGGAGAAGGGCATGAAAACAAGGCCCTAGGTGGATATTCCATCCAAGATTTTTAGGCATTTTGGTAGTCAGAAGGGGAGAGGGAACTCTTGCAGTTTTCCACCAGGCAAGGACAGCTCTCTATGGCCATGGGGCACTGCTTTTAAGCCCCATCACAGAGAAGAGGGCGCAGCTGGTTCTGCCTGAACACAAGAAGTTCTCTCAGAAAGTTAAGCCCCACCTCAACATAAGCCCAGTGGGGTCAGGTTTTCTTAAGTCTCCCTTGCCCTCAACTCAATAATTTGAGGGAATAAGTTCTTAGTACTCTGGCTGAGGGAGAAGGGTGGGATTTGACATCTGCGGATGTGACTCGGAAAGAAGTGATGAGAATGCAGCTGCCTCCCCCCCGTGCTTCGTTGTTATTCTTTCTCCAAATACAAACTAAATATAACTTTGCCCCATAACATTCAAATCATTTTAGTTACTAGCAGGGATCATGCCTGGAGTTCCAAGGGCCAGGGTGCAATCACGCTTAAAATATAATTTAAACAATCCAGAACCTACATTTTCCACCAAGTTATTTTCTTGCTTGCAGTTTCCCCATCTGCAAATACATATAAACACAACCAGAAAGAAACCAACAAGCCCAGCCAGATGCCAAGTTTTCTGTTCAAGATCATATAAACCCAGTCAAACATTAACAAGGAAATGCTGTGATCACCTCATTTGTTTTAAATATTTCTGCTCATATACATGCAGACAAGTGTGCAGATTTATTTGCCTCATTTACGAATACAAGCAACTGGAATCCCCATTCTGTTCCATTATATAAAAGACAGACCCTACACCTGTCTTACTGAACAGCTGGGCAATTTTCAATTTATATCCACTATCCTACACCACAGAAAAGCCCCACTTGCTGCTCTGCTGCTGACACTGCTTTACTAGCATTCCTGCTCTCCTCCCCAGTGCCTTGGGAAGGGATAGCGCTTGCCATTTCTTGGCAAAAAGAGTTATGTAAAACCCAAGAAAGCCTCTTTTGCTTTAGCAAATAGCTATTTCCGGGAAGCAGCAAAAACAATTTCTAGAAGTGTATTTAAGACTCAATAGTGGAATAGCCTGGAGCTTCCTGTCCATATTTCTCACAGTCAAAAACACACACACATGTAATTATATTTTCCTGGGCTGCATTGCAAAGTTCATGCACTCGTTCAACTCATACATGTAGTAAACATGATTTACAGCTCTGTGTGAAAACCCTCTAGATATATGGTGTTTTGATAGTGACTCAAACCCAGCACTATAATTTAGTAACACCTAGCAGTGAAAGCTAAATTATTTCCCACTCCACATTCCTAACTTTCCATGAACCCCTTTTTACTGCTAACCTGGGGAGGAGATACTGCTTCTACAATTGTTTGGACTTAGCCCTGCTATTCCTTCAACTAACCTGCACACTGACATCAAGCTTCACATATGGTGAACGCACCCGCACTGACCCACGTCCTATGAGACCATTTGCCATCATACAGTTCAAAGTGAACTTTATTAACACATTAAACATAATTACAAAGAGGAAATTCCAAGGAAGGTCAACAAGCCCGGACAGTTTCTTGGAATGGAAAGTAATTTATAATATCCACATACTGTATTGTAAAGTTTATAAAGAAGTTAAATAAGTTTTAAGAGCCCCATGGGTTATGTATATTTTATTATTTAATACCAAACACATTCACTTTCCATGTAGATAAGATTTCTTTTGAAGTGCTGTGTTAGCAAATTAGCAAACTAATTTACAATGAAGCGCCCAAAGAACCCATCAACACATGGAATTAGCATGAGGGGCTGGGGTACCACAGACAGTGTATGTCCAAGGAGGAAAATAGAGCTAAGCACAGAAATGTTTCACTGAAACAGTGGGATGAAGGAATTGGACAAAGGTCACCAACCAAACTGCTCATTTGGTGTAAACACAAATCTCTTACACCAAAACTTGAGCCAACATTTGGCCTTCACCATACTTATCACTGCAAAACCTGAGCTTCCTTAGTCTTTACTGCCGGGGCGGTTTCCCATGCTTCAAAATGTCCACAGGCAGCTGGAAAGGTCCACCTAAAAGCCATGTTTGAAACATGCATCCAGAGTTGCCTATCTTGGGGTACCTGCTGCTACAAAGCTGGGATGGACAACTCCTGCTTACAACCAGAGTTTAATCTTCTCTACAACATTTTAACCCTCTCTGCAAGACCAACATGAGGATTATGCACTCACACTCTCTGCACATCATTATTACCATTATTTGTATTGGTATTTGGGCTGTAATGAGGGATCAATGGACAGAGGCCTGGCTCTACTAGGACAAACTCTACCAAGGAGCAAATCCCACAGGGAAGGCTTTACAAAGCAGTGTTGGGAACAGTTTCAATCATCAGGAGTAGGTGTTCCTGAAAGAGAGGAACTCTTGGCTCTCTGCACAGTTGGAAGCCATTACATGGAGAGCAGAACTGATAAAAATGCTTTTTGAGAGAGATAAAAGGATGAATGTGTTGCCCATGTATCCCATTAACTAATGGAATGAGCAGTTCAAAGGACTGGTGAATCCAACATCTTTTCATATTTTCAAAACAAAACAGTTTGCATTTCCAAAAGGTGTGTGTTAGCCAAGTAAAGTAGGGGTCAGCGTGGGGGTAACTGGTCCAAATGCTTTGGTATGTGACATGAGGAGATGAGATTAGATGAGCTAATGGGTCCTTCTTGGCTTGAAAACATAGGCGCCCACAGACAAAAACAATGCTTATCAAAAACAATCACAAGATTAAAGAAAAAAACAACAGCATCTCTGTAGAACAAAGACTCTGAGCAAGGAACACAAAAACACCACAAGTATTTGTTGACCAGTCCTGATGGCTGGTCAGGCTTAGATTTGGAAATCATGGACTGTTTGCTGGAGCAAGCTCCAGGCTTGGGATGCATGGCTCAGCCCAACAACCTGATGGAGAAAACAGCTTTGCAGATCCATTTCACAGCAAGTGAAGTGCCAGATTTTCCCTTTCTTGCCTACCTCTGTGGTAGGAGTTGCTTTCCTGATGAAATGCATATTTACTGATAGCACAAAAAGTACCTGCCATATTTTTACATGAGTAATAACTAGCCCCTTGGGCAAAGGCTGCCAGTAAATTTCCTACTTTAGATGTTCCAAAACTAAGAAAAATAGAATATCTGGAAAAATGTTCCATTTAATTAAGTGCCCTGCATACACATTTCACTGACATTTAATAAAATAGTTATTGTATGTTAAACAATTGGCACTTGATTATTGCTTAGATTTATTGCAGTTCAACAACAGTAGATGAGATACATATCTCTTAGGTGGTTTCTAAATCCTTTGAGCACATGTTTTCAATAATCAGTTGGTATTTATTTAACATGAAATTACCATCTTATTAAATTAAATGTGCATGGGTGACGTTCAATTTCAATTGTTGCCGAACGTTTTTTCAGCAGCAAAAAACAGTAACTTTATCCCTCAGGTTTCGAGGTAGCAAACGCAAAGGAAAGTTAGGATTACTTCAAATTACTTTTGAAGAAACAAACTTCATACGCTGAAAAGTTTCTAGTGTGAAAGAAAAGATATTATTTACTGTTTCTCAAGTGCTGCCAGTGGGCTTAGAGTGAGCCAAAGGAGGGGACTAATATTCCTACTCAAATGCTAAAATTATTCAGGTATGCAGCTCAATGGTAACCAGAAAAATTCTTTTAGAGAAAAGTACAACAAAGGTGTGTTGGCGCACACACCCACACAATCTACCTCTTCCATTCCCATTCAAGAAGGCAAGCCCATCTAAAAAAATGGCATTCCTAATTTGTTGTTCCTAATGTCTTATTTTTTCAAAAGGAGTGCCCTGAAAACATGGCTTCAAGGTTATAAAATTAGAATATTTTCTTTTTTCTTTTTAGTTTAGCTTCCGATTTCCAGGAAGTACAAACTGCCTAATTCTGGAAGAAACCTAAAAATCCTCTGGCTTGAGGGAGGATTCAGAACCCAACTAAAATTCCACAGCCCCAACCTGCTCTCTCCAAACCTAACCCAAACCTCCACCACAGGTCACGGAGGGACCATTCCTGCAAACACAAGACATTTGTTTGCTTCCCATAATCTCTGGGAAACAATCCAGTCAGGCAGCCCTGAATTACCTTCTGGGGTGGACCTACCCAAATTTTAACATAAATACCATTGTACTATGCCCTTCCAACTGTTTCCCAACCATGCAAATCCTGCTTCATGAGCCCAGTGGATTTTCCAGCCAAATCGCCCACATCTTTAAGACTTTCAGTAAAACAAACCAAACACTCCGCAAGACTCAGTTTAATTCACTTTTTCTTGTAATACAACTCCCCTTCAAGCCACCAGCAGTAACCACATTCCAAATCCCCAGGCTCCAAAGATAGGTGCTTATTTCTGAGACAACCTGCTCTGATTGTTGTTCCCTTCTTTGTCCCTCCTCCCTGCATGCAGCATTTTGTCACCTATCCACTTGATTTGAACAGCTCCTAGAAAACAGGATGCCCAAGTTCACATTTGGTGACACGGGTTCCCCTTGAACTTTGGTGGTCAATGTTTAACCCAGTCTGAGCACTGTGCATGGTTTAATAAGTAATGAGACGTTTCCCTTATAGACAGGCACTGTGCAACCAGGAAATTGTAAATGTCATTGTTTGTGTCTGCAGGAAAACAGAAACCACGATGGTTGACTCCGTGCCACACACAGAACGATGGGAACACAGACCTTTAAACAGTTTGCCCTCCTGCTAGTCCACAGCAGCAACTTTTCAGCCATAGACTGACACAGGAGCCTTTTTCTCTCGTATCCAAGGATTTTGTTTTCCTCAAAATATTCTTAAAAATCTTTTTTACCAGAATTCGCTGTAAGGTACAAAACCGGAGAAGACTTTAAACTCTTCCATCCACTGCTGGTTCCTACTGGCCTTTCCCAATAGCCAGGATGGATAAGGTGTGATTAGTGCCCTGAGGACTCAGAAGAAAACCATCTTGAATGCTCACTCGTGATCATGAGACGCTGCCAGAATATCCCTAAGCCTTCTGCTGTTGGGGAATCAGTGGCAGTGCCCTGCATGGTGAGGCTGCTCTCAGCCCTCGTCCCTGGGGGGCTTCTATGTTTGGTCACCACAAAAGCGTGGTAACAACTGTTTGATGGTGACCACAAAGAGATAAACATTGTGGTATTTAAGAACTGGAGATATTTTCAGAGGCTTCTCTAGAACAGAAAGCATTTCCAGCTGAATGGCTGCATAGCAGGCTTGATATGGAGCCTTTGGCAGAACTGTTTTTCTATGAGAAAAAAACATTTTTGTCAAGACACAGAACTTTACCTGGTTTTCTCTTTCAAAGAGTTTTTCCTGGTTTTCTCCCCTTTTCAGCTTGAGAGATATTTTGCGTAATAATTTTGGCCAATCAGAGTAAAACATATGCAAGCAAAAAAGTTGTGATTTTAAAAATATATTGATTAAGCAATGGTAATATTTTTTTAATTGGTTGCTGTGTTCCTAAAATATGAAAACAGTTTTGATTTTAGACAGTAATAAACAAATATATGTATATGTTTGTGTCTATATTTATATATATAACTGGTCTAGCTCTGGAAGAAAAATTAAAAGTAAAAAAAAGAAAAAAATCTTGTTTTAAAAGAAAAATGCAACACACCTTTAAGTCAGCAGCATTTTAAAATCCTGCCTGAAACCATTCACTGTTGCCCTACCAAAACCTCCCATAGTAGGTATGATAAGAACTGGCCCTTTCTCTCTGAATTAAACTCTCATCATAAAGGTCTACCTTACGTGTTCCTACATCAGTGTCTTAACCCGGACCAGAGACATGCTTTAAAATTAATTTTTTGATCTTCACCACCAATTACACTTTGCTTCACAATATTAAGCTGTTTTGGTGCCTGGACTGAGTTGCTTTTGTTTGAAATTGAGCTGCAAGGGGCATTTAGTTCTCAGGATCAGTCTAAAGCTATTCTGAGGTGAAACACTCCTTTGAAATGGGGGTGCCACATCCTCAAAACCAAATGTTTTGCTTTATAGATCCAATCTTCCCAAACCCCACCAGCTGCTAATGTAGACAGTCAGCAACTGCTACCTGGGTCCTGGGAAAACAAAAGCAGAAGCTGTCCTCTGGCACTTCCATTAATGAGCATTCATTCTACATGACCAGACTGGAGCTGATCCAGAATAAACTCCCAAAATGCCTTTAGTGTGAACATGCCCTCCTTAGCACCAAATACTTCACTTTAAGGCTTTGCTCCTGTGGTGCCATTCTACAATCTAGCTTATGTACACACCTGTACATCACTTCCAGGAGGGGAAAATACTTGAATGCACTTTAAAATAAAGTTTTACCAAGGTTGATTCATTGAAAGCCTACATTTAAACTCAAGAGACACCAAGTCTCCTGCATAGGGAAACTATCACTGAATTCTTACAGCATTCCCATCTGGTTCCTGCTCTTCAGACATTGAAACACACACAACCTGATGTAAAAACAAAACACACTCACCAGGACAGAGGCAAGTGCAGCTTTCTCCAGCCTGCCTTCATCTGGGAGAGCTTCAAACAGACCCACTTCCTCTGCTCCTCCTCTGGTTTGCTCACAACAGGGGTAGTGCACTCTTACCTGGCTTTATTAATTTTACTATCAGGAGAGACTGAGGGCTGGTTTTTCTGTCAGACTTACTATGTCCAGTTGCACCCCTAAGACTGACAGAGGCTGTGCTGTAAAGTCCTGGGACTGTCCACCTTCTAAAATCAGATAAAATCAGATTTTAATTTAATCTGGTATGTCCAAAGGTTTGCTGCACCCCTTGCTGCTCAAAAGCTGTTTCACATCACCTGGAAGAAGGTATTCCTCCTATACCTCTATTGCACAGGAGTGTGGCTTGTGTCAGGATGAGTGGTATTAGCAAACCAGCACCTAGCAGTGGGTATATTCTGTCAAAACTGAACCACTGAAAACAAACATTTAAAATATAAATCCATTTAGAGTCTCCAAACTATCCAAAGGATTTGGAAATACTTCTCCTTTGCTGAAGATCCCACATCGCCTGTCTTTTATTCCTGACATCTGCATCAGCAGCAAGAAGGTGCTAATTATTAAATAATACACAAGCAAACTACCAACCCCCTTCTCTTATCACAGCCTGCTGCTTTATTTGAGCTGCCCAAACTTCAGCAGCTACAGAGACACACGGGAGTTTTGCTGACACTGACTGCCCCACGATTTCAAGTGACGCCATTCCACTGGCGGGCTGTGCACTGGAATGTAACATCATATCCAGCAGGTAGATAGAGCCACTGGAATATCAATTAATGTGCAATCCTATTACCTCAGTGTCTGGTAATGTGCAGCCCCAGCTACCCTCCTGCAAGTGGAAGGGGGAGAAACCTTGAGAGCACAGGTGCTATCTAGGAAAAGCTGTGCACAGAGAAATATTGTCTGGCCGCGTGACTGCGGAGCTGCCCCGCATCCCGCGGCGCACGTGCGGGTACCGGCACACGCATGGGGCATCAGCTGTCAGCAGGAATTCCTGGCTGAACACTGAAGTGCTGCCACAGCCAATGCACATGCGAGCAGCTTGTCCACTTGCATAAACGTTTCTGGGCTTCCCCGTTCACAGAAATAGGTTTTACTGTTGAAGTGATTTGAACTTGCTCTTGAGGGAAGCCACGTCAGGAATCACCCTGTGCTGCTCACTGGCATTTCTGAGCAAGGAGTCAAGAGGTCACAACCCAAGGTCAGAGAACAGCAGACATGCAGGATCTCTCGCTGTACCTGAGGCTGGAGAAATCAGCACGTTCCTAATCAGCCTCTAATCCCCTAATCTTTATTGCATGTAAATTCCAACCCCTTCCCAATGTCTGCGCCATGGTATTCTCCAATCTGATCACGGTGAAACCCCATTGGAAGGCTCATCGATAAAAGATGGAAATGTGTAAAATTGATTTGCTGTATATCACAAACAGCGCCGCAAACCCCTCCAGGGATCAAAGAACTGCCATCAAATAGCAACAAATACAGAGCTGTTAAAAACACTTCTTATCTAACAGTGTGACTATTAGATGTGACTATTTGACAAAAGACAAAATTCACTTCCGAAGGGAGAACAGTGCCGCATTGTCTGACTGACAGGAAAGGATCAGTTTGTGACTAAGGCAGAACAGGCAGTCTAAGAAAGGTCATCATTTAAGGCCAAACTGTAAAAGTGTGAGGGCAGAAGACAAGAGGGACTAGATGCATGCACTCTGAGTCACAGTTTACTCCACCAACAATCTCAACTTTACTTCCAGAAGGTACAGAAGGAGCACTATTGGCATGGAACAGCTGGTCAATTATTTTGTCATTTAGCATTTCTCTTGATGGGAAGCAATAATCATTGGTAGGGCTGAGCAAAACACTTCACCTTTTGGTCCTGAGCTCAGTCCAGCTTTACCTGAAATGGCTCCACCAAGAGGGTCCAGAGCTTTGGCCCACTGGGAACAGCCTGGACTCCATTATTATAAGTACAGCAGTTTTTAGTGTTGAAAACAATGAAAATTTGATAATGCTTCTAAAAAATAAAAATACCCTGGCAGGCTCTCACTCTCCTACATCACCTTCCTATGGTGAATATAAGTGAAACAAAGCCTCCTTCATGTAATCCACAATAAGACACAGAAAAATACTAAATTAGAAGAAAGCAGAGGCCAATCCAACTCCTGTGTTTCATCTGTTGAGGGGAGTTTGACAGAAGTCACAATTTTAATTTTAAAATCTTGTAATATTAGGTACTTGTTTCTTACAGTCTCTTTTCAGAGGGCATAATCCTGAAGGAGAATCTCCTGTTTATTTAAACATGAAAGGAATTTTGTGACCTTTGTGATTGCGGGGAA
Organism: Parus major; assembly: GCF_001522545.3. Lineage (NCBI taxonomy): Eukaryota > Metazoa > Chordata > Aves > Passeriformes > Paridae > Parus > Parus major. The sequence continues at coordinate 62,882,207 of NC_031771.1, forward strand.
TCACTAAATGCCCTGAAAGCAGGGAACAAATAAATAAAATCCAATTTGTTGTAACATTCAAGCTATTTCAGCCAGAGTACTGGTTTTTGTGGGGTTTGACCGGGGAGTGTTGAACACACAGGATTAGTAACGTGAACATTTCCCACGGATGTGTCCCATGTGATTTGTTTAAGCATCTCTATGACATGCATTAACTAAAGGCTGCACTGGCTGTGGGATCCAATAGCTGCAGGATCTGAAATAGCTTATGCTCCATTCAGCATACAGGAGATTTTAAGCAGGTGTCTCTCCTAGAGGAACTGGTACATTACAATCAACAGGAAGCTGGCTCATATTCCCAGATGTTTGTCATTATGGGAAGCAGGGAGATGTGAGGGTCAATAAAACCACACTGCTATTCTTGCAGCACCTAGAGTCCAAGAGGGACTTCAGTAGCTCAGCTCTGCCATTGATAAAAGTTTTACAAGACCTCTGCTCCAAACAGCCCTGAAATCAAAGGTCTGTTTACTTAGCCTTTGCTTGCTGGGCTTTAGGATAGTGCAAGGAAGATCAAAGCAGGGACCTCGTTTAACATGTCCAAGTACACAACCAGCAAGTCTGTTTATGTTGGATTCCTACACACTGAGAGTGCTGCTGTCTGTCAACACTTCAGGCTCATTTTCAGCAATACTGGGTGAGGAGGGAAATATTCAGAAAGACCCCACAGATTTTGGTCCTGCTGAAACAGAAGTGAAAGTCAGAGTGGAGAGGTCTGCTTGTTAACTGTGACTGCCAAGGTCAAACACAAACTCCTTGCAGGGAAAAGGAAACCTTCATAGGTCAGAGATCTCTGGTCCCTGCTGAAGGGCTCCACCATTAAAATGCAGATAGAGTCTGCACAAAGAGCTGGAAAAGAATTCTGGCTCTGTATAATTTGGTTCTGTACCATTTGGTTCCATATTATTTTTTATTGACAATACACAATGAGATTCGGCTTGGAGCTGGTAAGGGATGACACCCTGAGCACCTCATGCACAGAAAGAGGTGCAACAGCCACCAGCAATTCACATCTCCCATTGATACCCATACAACCCCACACCAGGGATGGGGCAGTTTGTAATGACAGGAAATTTATTAACAAAGCTGAGTTTCCAATGGCACTACATTCTGTGGAGCTATTTCCCAGGGTCTGTTATGGGGCAAGAATCTGATGACATCTTCATTTATTTATTTGCTTGTTTGTCACTCCTGCATTAATGTCTCTCTATTTAGAAAACTCATCTATATATTTAGAAAAGGCTGAAGATTTGCAATGGGCTTCCCCCTCAAGAATGGTGACAGTGGGATGCAGAACAATTACAATCCCTTCTACATGACTTCCCATTTTCACAAAGTTTGAACTTAGCATCTCTCATATCACTCCTTCTCAAACAATGTGTGTGAAATTGGCTTATAGGCTTAAAAAGCTACTGGAAGGGATGGAGATGGATTGACCCTCAAAAAATGTCATCACATGAATTTCATCTCTTTAGGACACCAATGTAAAGACCAGCCAGACATGGATAGGTATGGAAAGGGTGCTCAGAGAGAAGGAGGCAGCTGGTATTTAACTTTGGAAGTAGGGCTCTCTCTTTGAAAGATTTATCTGAGGATATAACCCCCATCTGGTATCACAGCAGAACCTCCAGCAGAAAATCAAATAACAAACGTTGAGATGGATCCACTTTATGCTCGTTCCTTTTACTTTTCTTTGTCTTCTGTTGAAGTTTCCTAGGAAACCCCTTTCATGTTCTGAGCAATGCTGCTCAAACTAAATAGAAACTTGGGACCTGCAAAAGGCTGTAACCAGTGTTAGGAAACCAAGTCTCCCAACAGACAGCTCCCTCTGGAACTGCCTCCTGCAGCTGCCCTGGAGCTCCCTCTGAGATGCCCAAAAAGGCAGAGACTGGCCCATAGATGAGCCCAGAAGAAACAAATTAGTATCTACCCACTTCTTCCCTTGGCTTCACAGAGGAGTAAAACTTTTTAAGTTAAAAAGCTGTAAGGAACGTGGAGAAAATCTCACAAACTGTGGGCTGGAGGAGCCCCATTTAGGTCTCATTCCCATCCATCTCTCTGTACTATCTGCAGAAATGGCCCTTTAAAACAGAGACAAATAAAAGGGAAGAGAACTTAATGGATAAGGTACTTTCTTAGGTCCTTGAGTCAGAGAGCAAGGGTCACACAAGGTACCAAAGTGCCACAAATTGCACAAAGCTGGGGACACCTTCCTCTCTTGAGATGCTGTGAGGACACACACCAGATTGCCAGGCACCCTGTGATCACAGGCAGATGGGAACCTAGATGGATATGCAGGTCTTAAGACTCACCAAAGAATCTTCACAGTTTTCCAGGGGAGATATTTTCCATAACACAGCAGTTCAGCCAGTTTTGCTCCACCTTATTCCACTGCCTCTAGTCAAAATCCTCATCTACACTCCTAAACTGTTCCCTCCCCCTCCTCCTGGCTCCAGTATCCAATCCCTTCATACACTTGCAGACAGTTATTGTCCCCTCAGGTGTCACTTAGCCAAGCTATACATATACTTACAAGCAGCTCTTTTAATCTTCTCACATAAATCAGTCCCCCCAGTTGTCTGATACGATCATCTGGGCCTGTCTCTCTCTGTCTGGACGAAAACCTTGCCTGTCTCCCTGACATCTCCTGGATGTCAAGCTGTCAGCTCAAGCTCAGAGCTCTTAATCTTCCTCCCCCTCCCCACCTCCTTCCTTAATTGCTGTGGACACTGCTACTGTCCTGCCTGTCGCTCAGGCCCACAGCCCTGGTGTTATTTTTTGCTTTGCTCTCCCTCTAGCTCTCCCCATCCTGGCTCAGACCCTGAGCTGAAGTCTTTCTGCAGCTCCTTGATAAGCCCAGCTCTGGCTGCCCATCCACTCACTTGCAGTTTGCATCCAGACTCCCATCATATTTCATCAAGACTCCTCTGCTCCAGCCTTGGCAAAGCATGCTTTTGCCTCATCCAGATTAATTTTATTCTAGGCACTGCTCTGGCCACGTCTCCCTCCCCTCTCCTCACATCTACCTTCCCTTTTCCCTGCCACATCAAACAGCTGCTACTTTTCTTCACTTTTCAAGGCTCCTCCTGGCCTCTTTCCAATCACTGTTCTATCACCTCTTCCTTACCAGAGGTCCACCCCCTTCCAGCTGTGCCAGATGTCCAGGCTCTCTCCTGCCTTTTTACATTTTTCAAAGAAAATCATCATAGGTGTTTCCTGCCTCGTGTGGGAGCAGCTCCCCATTGGCATTGACTGTCTCCCTGTACATGCCCCCCTGGACCAGAAACCCACCATCACTGGTCAGCAGCCAAGCCTGGCATCCTGCTGCTCCTCATGGCCAACACCATCAAACAGTTAAAAACTAGAAGAAGAGGAGATTTAGATCAGATGAGAGGGAGAAATTCTTTACTCATCATACACTGGAAGAGGCTACCCTGTTAAGCTGTGGCTGCTGCATCCCTGGAAGTGTTCAAAGCCAGGCTAGATGGGGCTTGGAGCAACCTGGTCTAGTGGAAGGTGTCCCTGCCCATGCCAGGGAGTCTGGAACTAAATGATCTTTGAGGTTCCTTCTAACCCAAACCATTCTGTGATTATAAGATTTTACAATCTCACTGCTGCTTTGCTCCACCCATCTTCCTGCCATCCTCCTTCATCTCACACCCCCAGGTAGCTCTTCAGGCACAGCCTTCTTGTGTTCACACAACACCTTGCACAGTGGGGTGAAGGTCCTGAGCACAGCAGTGACACACACAAATCATGCTAATCACAACAGCTTCACTAGCATCTCTCTGCTGATTATCCTCATTTCTGCATCCATAGCATTAACGTATAATTGCATTTTAACAAGCTTCATTAGCACATTGCCTTAGTAAAGCTTAACACAGCCCAAGCACCCAAGGAAACCTCATGGTGCTTTTCTGCTCAATATAATTTTCAAGGCTTCTGTAACCTGATTTGTTAGGAATAACCTCAGGGCTGTGAAGCTTTTCTTCTGCCATCCAGTAATTAAGGAATAATTTGTCACGGAGCAAGTCAAGCTGCAGGGCAGGAAGGCCCTGTGCAATACAATGAAGCTGTGCAAACCAAAGTCCTGGGTACAGGAGCAAAGCAATCATCCCTCCTTCATTAGCCAGGAGCTGGTGCTCAGCTCCTGTAAATGCTGCACAGACCCCTCAGTAATGCAGCTCTTGCTGCAGGCAGAGAAGTGCCTGTGTGCACCCTGCCAGCACACACTGGCTGTGGCTCTGCCCCTCCTGTACTTTTTCTGGACATGGTGCAGAAAGGTAAACAGCCCCTTGCCAAACCATACTGCTGGCATGAGCTGTATGATGGAATAGGATTAAGAAACAGGCTGCAAAGCTTTTTTAAGAAAGTTTTATGAAGCTCCAAAGGATAACTGAAACTCCGTATTTTTTTTAAAAATAACCAGCCTGGGAAGAAAAATGTAAGTAACTTAGGAATATGACAGATTGAGCACAGGTAATACATTTATTGAATATGATGGGTATTTCTGTCTGGCTAAACCTTTTTTAGCCTTAATACTTTTTCCAGTTATCTCAGTCACATAAAAGTCAAACACTTTCCCAAGCATTCCTGGAAAGATGCTTCCTGTTTTGGTGAGGAAGAGAGGGTATTTTTAAGTAAAAAATGATCTGACTATGCTGACTGTGTATGAATCCCAGTCACAAAACCAGAAGTACTTTCGCAGATGGAGGTTGTTACCTGATTTTTTTCCCTTAGCTTCCATAGTAACCAGATTAAGGAACTGCTGGCAAACCTCAGTCACATTTCCAAAACCATACGTAGGAACAGTGTGGCAGGAATAGAAAGCTATAGGATATCAACTGCTACATGGCCCCAGACAGCTGTCTGTGAAAGCAGAAATCATGGGGTTAATGATTCTTTTATACTTTTCTTTTAGTACTTGCAGACAACTGAGGACTGGTATGGAGATCATTGATCATTGCTGGAAATTCTCCATGCAGAGAGACACGCTGATCTTCTGAAGTGTCAGCAACACTCAATTCCCATTAATTTTAAGGGAGCTCAAAGTTGTAAAGCATTTTGTAGGGTATTCTAAATTTGTAGACAGATAGGCTTCCATCTCACTATAAAACAGGTTTTCCTTCAGCAAACCCCTCTCACACCTCTATTTATCCATGCTTCGCAATTTTCCAGCTTAAGCACATAAAGAAAAAGAAAAAAAATAAACACAGTTGCCAACTATCTGGTATTACAATAGTCGATTCTTAAGGAATATATACTTCTCACATCCTACTACCATTATTTTAACATTCAGAGGTAAAGGAAAAACTTCACCCATCCCCACCTTCTTCCCCCTTAAGCAGACAAATAAGGCATTCAGCTTGTCTGAATTTAAATTTTTATTGGAGTTGGTCCAGCAACCAGAGCGCATTGCTAGAAGCCAAGGTCCCGCTTCCTTCAATACACCTCCTTCATTCTGGCTCCCTGCTTTTGTACAGCTTTGGTAATCTCAATCTGTGGTCAGGGATAGGATAAAATTTCAGCTATTTCCCCCCTCAACTGCACAGAACAGGGCTTGCTCTTAAATCAAAAGCCCTGCACCCTAAACCTCTGGTTAAATACTTAACTATAGGCAAGTCTTTGAAATCATCACAGGCTTCTTTTTTTTCTTTTTCTTAGGTATAGTGCTGAAAACCACAGAAGTGGACCAAGATCTTGGGAATATCAAAGGAATTCAGAGGCAACTGGGGGCAGGGGGCTCATGGGGTGGCTCCCCAGTGCTTTCTTGACCTGATCTTCTGAAACAGATGGCATTACCAGTCCTCATCAAAAATGTAAAATTTCCTCTCCTTTTCTCTAGGGCATGAGAAAATATTGTTAACTTTTCTGGAAGCATTAGGAGGAGACAGTGACTGCAACCCAAGCAGAAGTCACTTTTCTGTCATTGCCTTGGTAAATGACCTCCACTTTCCTGCACAGGTTGGTTTGGGCTCCCACACACCTTCTCCTGATGTTTAGATTTTCCTCTCTCAGTACTTCTCTTTTTTCCCTCTCATTCCCTCTTCTCTCTACAAATAGCAATTCAAGAACCACAATCACCCCTTCACTTGGCTTCAGGTCTCTTGCATGGGCTAAAGTTACCTCCAATTCTTCAGCATGGTTTGGGGAATTTATTTATATTCCGTGTTCTGCTGATAGACCCCATGTCTTGCCAAGGGCTCTCATGGGTATTACAAAAGGAACACTGACAAATATTTATGGAACCTAAAGTGAAATTCAAGACACTGCTAAAATAAAGTTTGCTTTAGGTTTTTTGGGTTTTTTTTAATTCTCCTGAAGAATTGACCCGGCTTTCTTGGCAAAAAGACTAATCCAAATGCTATTGGTATCTTAACAGCTCATAAGAACCACATGCTTCAAATAAATCCATTACTATCAGACATGCTGAGTGGTTCAATTAAACAAATATGAAAATAGACACTTCATCCTGCTTTAACTAAGTGGGATCATTTCACTCCTGAATCCAGAATGACAATGAAAATGATACAGTATTTATAGAGCAGCTTTTTATCCTGAAAGATCCCAAAGGATTACACAGACCCTGCTTCACACACTACCGAGATGCTGCCACTTCCAGGGAGGAACACATGAGCTGTCCCACAGCCCTGAGGAATGGCACATGCCAACTTAGGCAGAAAAGAGGAGCAGAAAAGAATTCCACATTCAGCTGAAACTATAGAAAGGAATTTAAGCAAGCAGAATGGAGATTGTTTAGGCTGGAGCACATCCAGCACAGAGGAGGTATAGTGATCTGGTGTTTCAAATACAGAAGTTAAGGCAAAACAGCAAAAAAAGTGCTGGTTCAAACTATCCAAAACCCAAAATTTAGGGAAGAAGGGGAAAGGCCATCTTGAATGTGAACCAATTCATTCCTTCCACTTCATTTGTACAGGGAAATTCTCTAGAAGATGTTCTTGCTCACTGTTCCCTTCAGGAATACAAGAACCTAAGGACTAACAATACTTTACATAGCTTCCTGACCACGTAAGGATGACACAGGACACCCTATGAATTAAAAAAGGCTGCTTCAAAAAGCTTTGTCTGGTGGTTTCACACACATCAGAAAGAGGAAAATTCTGGGTCCATCTACATCACACATCAACTGCTGCCAGAATCCCTGCTGGCATCTCTGCCCCATTTCACATTAGCTGCACTGCAAATATTACACAGCCCATGGAGAGAGAGAGACTTGCCCAAGGCTGCCCTGTGAGTCTGTAGCAGCTCACCAGGAATGCAGTTTTGACTCCCAGTGCTCTGCTGTGACAAGCAGGTGATGCCTCCCCACTCCAGGATAAGTTCCCTCCTGTGAATCCATGGTCTGGCACGAGGAGCCCAGCAGGCCTCGGTGTACCAGATCAACAGGTGGACAAAAATTTTCCAGTAAAATTTTCTTTTGTGCAAGACAGAGAAGGAAACCACTGATTTATGGAGCAGCAGCATGGCAGGTCATGGTAAAACAGGGAAAATCCATCACTTTAAGAAGTTAGGGACACGGTGACATGACATGAAGTCATGTGGGCTCACACCAAATGTCAGCTGCAACTCTGAGGGTTCCAGCAGGAACAGGAACCAGCTCAGGTGAGGAGCTCAGCCTGTGGAATCAGAGAATCAGAGTCACAGAACAATCTGGGTTGGAAAAGACCTTCACGATCAAATTCAACCATTAAACCAGCACTGTCAAGTCTGCCACTAAAACCATGTCCTTACATGCCACATTTGCACATCCTTTAAATCCACTCAGGTATGGTAAAGAGAAACATCCCTCCAGCACAGAAGTGTGAAAGAAATACAACTGTGCCATCAGAGTTTTTCACCTGGCACACAGACTAGCACTAGCATGAGTCTCTGTGCAGAACAATTAGCAGAAAGCACCAGTCTTACAAAGCTTCTTTCTTTTTTCCAGTTCATTTAGCCTGAAGTAGAGCAATCAAGACTCTTCTGGCAGGACATCACATTCTCAATATGTAACCACTTAAAGGAAGAGGACAGCTATTGCAGAGAGATGTCCCAGGAGAAGAAATCATTGTACAAGTGAAAGGGATTTCTTTGGAGTGACTTTCAAAATAATGTGAAGCTGCTCTCTTTTTTTTTTTTTTCCCTCCTCTGTTTTATCTTTTCTCTTTTTCTTTTTTCTTCTCTTGTCTTTTTGTCTCTTTTTTCCCCCAGGACTGTACTACAAACCTTTCTTTTTCTTGTCAGCAGTTGTTCACAATCCTAATCTTCTGTGGTTTCAATGACATACGTAAGGCAGATAATCATGTACTGTGAGGAGGAAGCGAGTCACTCCATGGCTGTACAACCTCCAGGCACTATTTTTTTTCCTGGAGGGACATGGAAAGAGCAAAATGAAAATACTCAGACTTGAGATATGAGCAAAGAAGGGAGACGTGGCATGCTGTGTAAAGGAGAAGACTTTCAGTGGCTCTACAAATTGCCAACAGCTAAGTCTGTTCCCTTTATTTATACTTATTTCAGGGTGCTTTCAGTGCTCACAGAACTCACATCACAGACAGCAGAGGGAAAAGTGCATCTATACAGAGATTGTGCATTTCTCTGCTGTGACAGGGAACCTGCCCTCAGGTATGACAGAGGAGGAGGATACAGAGTTCAGCCCTGTCTGGCTTGAGATCGCACAAGACACGGAACAGCAGAACTCCAGACCCACACGGCATTGCAGAAAAGGGCTGTGGGATAAATCATGGCTAAACAGGTAAGGAAAGCAGGTGCCAACTCTGGTTTGGGAGGTGCATTGGACTGAGGCCACCAGCTCTGCTGCTGTTTTGGAACAAGAAACCCTCTATTTTCACCCTTGAGCAAGAGCCAGGTTGGACTAAAGGGCAGCAATCTGACCTGGAAAAATCTCTGTGCAGCAGCCTTAAGGCAAAGCAGCCCACACAGCCCACGGGACCGAGGGTTTCGTACAGAAGTGACTCCAGCCCTCTGTTCCTGTGTGAACACGCTGCTCGTGGTGAGTAAGCCTGTGTCATCCTGCAAGCCCAGGGTGTTAGGAACACACCCAGCTCCAAAATGCAAAAATGATGGTGAACATTTGCAACGCCATTCTTTGAACTGCAGCGCAGGGCTGTGCACAAAGCCAGGCGCCTGCAGGACACGGCAGAGGTGTGGTGCTAAGGGCTTCTGCACGGATCAGCAGCCAAAATGTGTGCCTTGGAGAACCTCTGGCTGGTGTTCAAGGAAAGACACCAAGCTTGGCAGAGAGAGTACCTTCTCTCTCCCCCTCTCCCAGTGCTTTAGAAAGGTACACTGTGCTCTGGCTGGTGCTGATGCACCTCTGCTGATACACCCACGCAGCAACAGCACTGCTGCTGCCTGCAGAGCCTGAGTGCTCCTGCTGACCTTCCCACCCAGCTCCTCTGACCCTGGAAATGCCCAACAAGCCGCCCAGGCTGTGCTAAAATGAAGTGGCTGTTGCTGGAAATGAAGGCAAAGCGTAAAGGGCAGAGGCAAAAGAGGATGTTTAAACAATGCAACAAGTGACTGAAGAGACTAAAAATTATTTAAAATCTATTTTTATAAATTAAAGGAGATTACTGCAAAGCTTGGCATCTCACAGTTGGTTCCTCTGCATACAAATATGCACGCACACATGAACAGCATGTAAAAATGCTGCATTTTATCCTATCTCTTTGCACATCAGGATGTGACATCAAAAAATGTGCAAAAAATCCATGTGTGTATTGCCACATATTTCATGAAAGTAGAACTTTAGCACTGTATTAATGAAATGTGTGATGTTACTCCACAGCCATGAGGGCTCTCTCTCTGTATCATGAAATACATGGCTATTTTAGCACATGCAGAGCCTACTTTCTGCAACAGCATGACATCACCAGCCCCACATCCAGAGAATAATCATGGCCTTGTCTACACTGCAAAAACTGGCCCCATAATTCAAAAAAACCCACAGTGCAGTTCAGCCAGTAGCAGCAAGAGCAGTGCTCTAATGCAACACTGGACTTAGCTGTTTTCAGTGTTGGATCATCTAATTCTGCTCAGTGGGGTAAGAAAAACCATGGGGAAAAGCTCCCACACCCCAAAGACCCCTTGCCATAGTCTAATTGTGGCAGCCATGAAGAAAGTGAAGGGAAAATGGTTTCACAGCCCCCAGATAATTCTGTGAAATGTCAAAAGAAAAATTCTATTACAAAGAGGGGCAACAAAAAATAATGACAAGTAAGAACCTCAGCATTCTTAAATTTTAATTCTTAAAATATCTTTAATCTGTGAACATTTTTCTATCCGATCACATGTTCTATCAACAGTTTGGGAATGTTCCATTTCAATCCTGGCAGCTGCTATTCATTTTTTATCTTTTCAAGCTTTTTTCTTTATAAAAGGTAACCTAAATTGTAGATCAAACCCAAACTATGCCAAATCAGACAATCTTACATTTCATTTGAAGAAAGTAAATGGCAATCACAACCTCCCTGGGAGACAATTTTATTCCTACCATTCTTTATTTGTACAACAATTAGCCTTTTTCTGATCCAAGATAAAGTCCCCCAGGCACAGTTGTGAAACATGATAATAGCCGAGTGCTGGGTTTTTTAAAATGAACCTGATGAATGACCAAAATCAATCATTCCCTCAAAACTTTAGCTATGATGAGCTGGCATCTTGCACCCTGCAAGTGTTACCTCCAAAATTTCTCAACTAGACCCAAGGGTGATATAGGAGCATCCTGAACTTCCATGTCTCGCAGCAGTTCATGGGTGTTATATCATTCCATGGTGCTTCCACAGCTGTCCGCTGGAACAGCCACTAGCTGCTCCTCTTAAACACAGAATACGTAAGATTTCATGCACATCAGACTTCAAAAGGCAAAAGTAACCCCTGCCCCTACATGGCAATGTCAATGAGAAAAGAAATTAAGTGAATTCTTGCACGCCCAGAGCCAATGAGCTGTAATGCAGGGCAGCACACCAGCTCCCCGCGTCAGCCAGCGAGGAAGAAACACACCGAGACCTCGTGCCAGATGTGCCTTATCATTTCACTGGTATGCAGCAATGGATGAACACACCAGCAAATCCACCCCTTCCTTCTGCTAAGTCCCTATCCCTCAATTCCCTTCCAGGGAAAGTGAAGCCACTGCAAAGTGACCTCCCTTGTGCCGGCACCTGGGAGGCTGCCCCGAGCAGAGCTATCTGCGTGGCCTCCAGGATCTTCCATTCCTCTGCACACATTGCTTCTGGCATCCAGATAAAAACAGGGAGAAGACAAAGCATTTGTGTCTGGAATTCCCTGAATTTCATTACCAACCACCAAGGGCTTTGCCAGGGACAAGCTCTATGGTTACTGCACAGCCATGCTTTTATTTTGGGGTGCTAAAAGGGGTGGATGTGGGTGACACTGGACTGATGCAGACAGCTGAGACACACAGTGCCACAGCACTTGTCCTGTTCTTGCAGTGCTTAACCTATGTCAACTGCTGCCATCTCCTTCCAGACCTGGCAGTGACAGTAATTCGGTTTGGGGAGGTGTGGGACCTGCTCTCCCTCCCCACCTCCCTCCCACACCTATCCACCTTCCCTGCTGCTGGGTTATGTCAGCCCAAAACCTTCTCTGGGGAGGAGGGACAACAGCTGGTTCTCTCCAAACCATCTCACCCAGTTAAACAAAAATCTACAACCCATGTTTACATGCTTTTATTGCAGATGGGGCCGAGGAGGAGTGACCTCACCCTCCCTTGGCTGTGCTGACTTTAAAAAACTCCTGAAAAAAGGTGACTGAACAAGAAGGTGCCATTTGTAGTCCTTAGTTTACAACAGCAGAGCCAAGCTGGTAATTTTAAGGCTTACATAAAAACCATCCAAGATGCCAGCTGTGCTCTTTTCACCCTGAGTTAATGGTATTTAGTATGTTTTCAAGCAGTCACAGATTCTAGTGTCATGGGATAGCACAAAAGGATGAACCTTAAGGAATTTTTTAGCTGTTGTGTTGACAAGCTTGTAGAAAGCTTGAGAATTTGAACACTTAGCCAGAAAACAAGTAACCAGTGTCTAAATGCAAATTTTTAAATGTCTTAATATTCTTCTGAGTATTGGAGACTGAGTCATGGTTCTGGGAAGAGTAACATTACAGCTTTATGGTCTGCTGCAAGACTTGGCTAGGATGAAATCAGAGGTTTTCTGTAATTACTTGGAGCCTCTGTTCCCTCTGTGGAGGGCATGGTCCTCAGTGAGTAGCAGAGGATGCCTGCCTATTAAATTCACATTAAATTAATAGAATTAACTGCTTAACTGTCTTCACAGATCAGGACAAGGCAACACATTTAAATGCCTCTGCAGATTTAGGCATCTATTATTAAACATTTGAGTTTGAAGGCTTGGACCCCAACTTCTCATTGTCGTTTCTTCCCTATCACTTAGGTCTAAATTTAAATCTCTATCTCAACCACAGCATTAAGAAATTATTCTAGTGCCTGTAAAGTAACCTGAAACTGAATGAGATGAGCAGTGGAAGAAGTATTTTGTACCAGGGACATAACAAGGTAGTATCAGAAGAGCAATTCTTAGGCAATCCCAAGTAGAGTCCCTCTAGCAAGACACAGGCATTGTAGTGTGAATCTGAGATCAACAGATCAGCACTTGGGCAGGTCAGGGCTTTAGGGGCTAAAGCTGTCACAGATCACTCGAAGACAACATGTCAACTGTACTTTTTCCTGTCCCCTGACCTTCCACCCTCTCCTCTCCTCCCAAAACTTAAGCAAGCAGCATTTCTGGAGGAACTCTGGAGGAACAAAATCATTTTCTGATGGTCACAAAGCAAAGTATGACAGGCTGAGGGGTATGGCAGGGATTCCCCTTCCTCCCCGAGCCCTTTCACTCACAGATCTGCAGAGCCCAGGCTCCAGTGGCTCCAAGTGCTCTCTGTGCTATTGTTCCCTGTAACCCTCATGCCTATCAGCTTTTAACCAGGACATTACACATTTGGGTACACCCCCATACCACCATCCCACACAAAAGCTCCCCTTCTCTTGGAACAGAACCCTCAATTCTGTATCCCCACAGCCTGGTCCTGCTGTAGCCCCCTACACAGCATTCACATAACCCTTGTTATTTATTAACAGAGCCATATATTTCCTGCCAAGTATGTTTCCCCTTCACACAGCTCATGGGGCCATTCAGCTCTTTGCCAAGCAAACCTTTCAAATACATAGTGTTAAAACTAAAAGGGCCCTTGTAGTTGTGCAGTGTTGTGAGGAGAAATCTTTCTTCCCCGACACACGTTGTAGCCCAGGTACAGCTCCAGCCTTACTCATGGGGAGCCAAGGGCTAAGTAGGGATATTGCTGCTGTTATTCCAGGGCACAGGGAGCAGGGTGGGGGCACAGGTCCATTCCCAAGAGGACAACTTGATGGCCTGGATGTGGCAGGGCACAGTCCACCCTTATCAGCCAACAGTTGGGAGACAACATGGATTTAGACCTGGGTTCATCACACTGGATGATTCTTGATTTTGCAGGAGACATTGCACTCAGCTCTGCAAAATCCCTGCTCTTGGATCTGAAACTGCTCTGGAAAAGGGGCACCAATCTGACACACATGGCACAAAGTGCTTCACAAAACTCAAAATTTCAGGCACCACTCACCTGCAAGCCCTCACACAGCAGCAGCTCAGCCCGTGCAGGAAGGGATTCCTTTCCTGTAAAACTCTCCAGTAAGAATTATCAACCTAAAAAGCTCTTACACAGGTAGGAATCTCAGCAGGACCCACCAGGCTGCTTCCATTGTGCACGGAGAGCAGGAGGCAAATGGCACTTTGATTATCAGTCATCTTCCTTACGCTCACAATCAGGAGCGGGGAGGGGGTTTTCAGTAGCACTGGATGGCCTGGCAAGCACGACTGGTGCTGAAAGACGAAGGGACTTTTGCTCCCCAGCCAGCCAGCAACTTCAAAGCCTTTTTCATTCACTTGCTGTTACGGCAGTACACACACACACAAACTGCTGTTAAGGTATCACCAGCCTTGGCGGAGGTCAGAGCTGCCTGACGCAGCTACAACTGCCTGCTGCAAACACAGGGCAGACAGATTTCTAAAAGGGTTTTTATCTACACACAACTAATGCTCTGTGCCCAGCAGAAACCCTGCAGAAAGGACCAGGAGAGATTTTGTGCAGCACATTATGCAAGAGGTCGGCCGAGATTACGGCCAACCATTTCCAGCTGCCTGCGTTTCAGTCAGAAGATGCCAACTTGAGGGGAAGTACAAATTTGGGATGGAAAGATATCAAAACTGATCTACTGTAAAAAAATGCCTTAGGACTAGGATGGAAATTTGTGTTTCTCAGAACAGCCACAGCCTAGATCAGAAAAATCTCATTGCAATAAATCTGTGTCAATAAGACTTAGGTATTTTCTCACAGCTCTAATGCACACATAGATGCACCTATACAGCTTTCCTCTCTTCATGCCCTGAGGAATATTGACTTTATTAGAATAATAAAGAGCTCAAATAAGTGAGATTGGGCGAGGATCACTTCAAACTAGCTTAGCTGGTAAGAACTAACTTCCCACCCACCCTAGTGATTTCCCTTCCACAGAACAGGCTGGTGCACCTTTCTGTCTCTTTTGGATTTTTTCCCTGTGAAAACATCACCTAATTCAAAAATACAATGATAAAACTAGAAAGCTTTCTTGTGAGAAGAAAATCCAAATGATCCTTTTTTCCTTTAGAATCTAGGAAAGATGTTTCTCACTTCCAAAGTCTCATGATCAAATTCTATAGTGGCTTTTATAGGGGAGCTCCCTGCAGTATCAAGCCCAGTTAAGGTAAGATGCAACAGCTAAGTGAAAGTCTCCAAAGGAGAAAGGGTGAACTGTGAAGAGCACTATTATAATTTTGTACCATGAGAGAAGAAGAATAAAACAGCAAAACACGTTAAAACTCTTCTTAGGTTGGTTGTTGTTTGTTAGTTTTCCCCTGAAGCGTTAACAAGAAGAGAAATGAAGATAATTGTCATGAGGTTTAAGCCCATGGTTCCCTTTAAAAAGAATATTCACTGTCTTCTGCTCTCAGAAGATTTCCATTGAGCAATTGAATGATGCTGTTCTGAAAGCCAGGACTCAACCCGGTTAATTGTTACACCTCTTTGTGTTGCCTTTTCTTTCAAGGAGAAGCAGCTAAAGGTTTGCAGGAAGGAGCCTCGGGGCTGCAACAGATGTCACGAGCCACTTCCTACAAATTAGAAAAGGAAAGTCACCCCCTCAGGTTAATTATGGGGAGAGGCCACACACGGAGCTGTGTAATGAGCCTGTGGGATGGAGAGAAGGCAACTGCTTCATATTGGATTTCAGGAGGCAGAGCATGAAATCTCTGGTGCTGACTGCATGCTTTCACACTGCCAGAGCAATGCCTGCTGCCCGGGGAGGACACAGCTCCTGTCTGGGGCAGGGAACAGAGGGAAGGGAGGACAATGACATTGCTCAGCCACCCTCTGAGGACGTCTCTTGGCGTTCCTGCCCTCCCGGGGCACAGCACAGGGACTTTGCACCTGCCTCCCTATTTACACAGGTGCAAGGTACTTAGACAGCCATAGCCTAAGGACCAAAGTGTAAAGACAGGGACTTGGCTGACCTGGATGTTGTTGTTTTCCTGGTGGGATGAATAGGCCAAAGTCCTTTCATCTTTCTCTGCCTCATTTCCCCATCTATATAATGGAGATGCTGGTATTTATATTTTTCTTATTCTCTCTTTTTTTTTTTTTTTAAATGAAGTGGCTAGATTTTCACCAAGGGAAAAAGCACCAGAACAATCCTAGCAAACATCATTACCAAAGAGCCCTGTAACAGCACAGGTTACGCCTTTTTTCTCTCTTCTTTTCCACTCCCCCCACCCCAACAGGTTCATGCAAGCCCATCTGGTTTCTTGAAACTGTGTCCTTAGGTATTGGGTCACTTTAAAAAGTCACAGATGCTTGTTTAAAGTAAATTTGTGCACTTTGTATCAATTGTAACTCAGCCTTGAACGTCAGCTGAAGAATCAGCCTCACGTTGCCTTCCTCTAAAATATACATTTATGGTCAGGTTAGCATGACCTGACAACAAAACCAACAAGGACAAAAACAACCCTGAATTCACCAGCTAGAGTGCTATAAGATTTATTTTAGTGGGTGGGAAATGGCTTGATGTTTATTTAAACTAGGATTCGCAGATGGGGGCCAGGGGGTGTTTAAGTGACAGTTAATGGGTTAGTCTACAAAAAAGGAGAATCTGGGCAAAAAACTGAGCTACAGCTTCACATGGGAAGGCATCTCCCAGAGGAGAGGTCACTGGGATCCAGGACATGCTGCACAGGCATAGCTGAACCTCCTACTGCCAGGATGGCCTCGGGTAGCTGTTCCTGAAGAAGCAGGGTAAGCACTGTGTGCTTCAATGAACTCATGCAGTGGCCAGAAGGAATGGAAAAGGTCAAGATTTTCAGGCCAAGAGGGACATTTTGTTGACATTCCATCTTGTGGGGGAAAATAAAGTGAAACGTTTGGGGTTTGTTCCAGTGCAGAACAGTTGAGGGTTTTTTGGGTGTCAGAAAAGCAATGGAAGATAGATCTGCCATCCTTGGGCAGCTGTAACAACAGCTCCTCCTGTAGCATCTTCCCACTTGGGTGCACATCACCTCTGATGTATTTGTTGATGAATCAGAGGCTCAAAGAAGAGGCTAAGAAGCAAAATTTGAATCATTTCACATCTCTCATAAAGCATGACCAGTGCAGAGCAACACAGAGTGCCCACTGACAAAAACACTGAGCACTGCTTTGTGGCAGTGGATTTTCATCAACAGCTCTCTCTTCCAAGTGCACAGGAGGATGTTCACACTAAAAATGACTACTGGCCAGTGAATGTTAGATGTGTTCCAATTTTTCTACACTCAGAAATCCAATCTCCAGACATGAACTGACAGTTTGCATGTCATCTTACTCTCCACTTCTTCGAAAACAAGGCACGCCAAATCCACCCTAGCTTCAGCAGGTAGATGAGAGGCTAAGAAAAACTGGTTTTCTTGAGCAGGATTAGCTTGAGGTGCTTCTGAGATAATCTGTCTGCCTTTCAGGCACTGTCTAAATACTCAGAGGCACCCATTTGTCATCACTGCTGCATTATCCCTGCCAAATGCATCGTCCTTGCATGATGGAGCTACCTGACCTGCAGGTTAGGAGTTTGCATGCCTCCTACCTTGCATGTGCTACCTCCTGGGGAGGAAAAACACGGTTTGTGGTCTGCCTATGACCAGCTGAACAGCAAGACTGCTCAGATATTGCAGGGAGACACATTGCTGAACTCTGATCACTCTGTCCCAACAGCCTAGAATGGCACAAGCTGGATTTCAGGTATGTGGACAGAAGATCCAAAAAATGACAGTTCAGCAGGGCTGAAGGAGCAGTTTCAGTTTCTTGAGGCAGATAGGAGGGGTAAAAACACCACCTGGACAGTTATCAATGTCCTGTTAAGAGCAACAGGATAGCAAGTCAGCCTGGAAAACTAATAAAAACACAAGTCCTGCTTGTACCAAATTTTCTTAGGCTCAAAGGGTTTCTCTAAGATTTGAACAAATAATAGGATCAGAGGGTTTTGAGACGCTCCCATCAACTCACATAAGGAGCTTGATTCAGCCCCTAGTGCAGTCAGTAAGTTTTTTAAAAAGAAATCTCCAACTTAAATCCAGCTATTGTGATTTACACCAGCTGAGGATCTCTCACCCTGCCTGCAATGGGAACATGACCAGGCTGCCTGCCAGCACTTCTGGCTTTGCTGCAGTAGGAGTGACGTTCAGGTATGCGTGACCACTCACCATCAGATTTCTTTACAATGAAAAGCTTTGAAGTCAGAGCACTTTGCTCTCCTTCCACAAACCATTTTCACTCAAAACAATAACTATTTAAATGGGAGCCTCACCAAAGCCATTTCAGATTATTTTTTTATTTTTTTTTACTTCTTTGGCAGTGGTAAAATACAGTTAAATCACAGAAAAAGAGACACCTACATCATAGGCTGGATATCCCAGCACTAAACTACTTCCATTTACTTTTGGTGCTGGGAGAGAAGACACCAGTGGCTTCACCCAGTCTTACACTGAAACCTAGAATAAAATTGAACAAATTACTCTTATTGCTGAAAATCTTGTTACCCTCCTCCCTACAAAACCCACTAAAAGTTGTCTTTTCATAGCCAGCGGGGCTGCTAGAGGCTTGAATGTGATTTGTGGACCTCATCCTGCCTATTCAGAGCAAAAGATAACACCTGCGGGAAGCAGGCGAAAGGTTAAAACCTGGTACCTCTGTGTTTTCCTAAGTGCAGAGCTTGGCACCAGAACAGAGCCTGGGAACAATGGCAGGAGCATTGTGCCTGTTTTCTTTTCCCTTAAAGTAACATTTTTGCTGCAGTGTCATCTTTCTGCTCAGCCAAGCAGGCGCTCTGGGTCAAATCAGCTGCGTGAGCCGTCAGCAGATTTTTCTGGCCCTCTCAAAAGATCTTCAGGCATTGTACTAAGAAGCCAAATCGGTGAGAAAACAGGGGAAAAAAAATAAAGAAAAGTGGACAGACTGCCCACACGTTTTACCGGTCAGGCGCTCGCATGACTGTGAAATAATCAGCATTCTTTTGGTGAAATGCAGCAGCTTTAAACCAGCAATCTGGCTTCGCTCTCTGGAAAACAGTGTGCTTTCTGGAAAAAGCTAAACCCAGGGTATTACAGCCTGACAGCTTCAAAATTCCTCAGACCTCCCGCAGGAATCGCTCACAAAAGAGCAGGCTGGATGTCATCCACCCATCCCAGGGCTGGATGTCAGGGAAACAGACCCTCTGATGGAAAACCCTAAGGGAAGGCATAACTTCCACTTACACCATCTTTTATGTTTTGGCTAAGTGGCTTGTTTACAGTTGTTGGATTTAGGCGAGGAAGGCTTCACCTCTCCTTACAGTTTGTGTATTGTAGCTTTGGGGCCTGTTGGGTCACTTCCCAAACAGAGAAAATAGGAGAGATTTTCCTAGAGTTCTTTCACACATTTTGGCAGGGATCCTGCAGCAGCCACGGACACAAACAGCACAGAGGACAGTCCCACTTTCACAGCCCTTTGCACAAACCGTACCCATTTCTGGGAGGCACCATGCACCAACTTTGCAGACAGACAAGAGGCACTGAACAAAATTCATCCCTATTTGCCAGGATTTCCCTAAATCATTAAAAAAAGGACTAGCATTTTTAAACTGAAGCAACATTTTTTAAAATAAATAGCATTTTTTTAAAAACCCACCCTTTCTATACAAAATTTCTTCAAGGGCTATTGCTATCCCAAACAAAAGTAACTGAGGAGTTACATATGGCACTTCCACACATAACAGCTACCACAAATCCCTGTGGTTGTGGCGAGAATCAACAGATTGCTTAAATTGATGAAGACAAAAGTTTAATTGCTCATAATTTTGCCACACAGAACCATTTGGGCTCAGACTTTCCAATGCCTGGGACATATAACTCTATTCTTATGAGATAAAAATAGGAGACCATCTAATTAGAAATTCTATGATTTGGCATATTCACACATGAGCTGAATTAAGACAGAAAAGGGCATCTTCAATTTTCTGTTTTGCAGCCTTACTAAATTGTCCAATTTAATTTTATGTATTTGTAAATTTATTTAATTTGGTAATGTGATGGTAAGTGAATGCTAATTCCTGGTACTTGACGAGCAGAGGACTCAATCATTGTTGTGCATTAAGTAACAGAATATGGCCTTAATTTCTATTTGTATGGTACTAGAGGAGTAGCCCTCAAGCTTCCTTGCTGCCTCTTCTCATGTGAACTTCCTGCAGCCTGGACTATAGTGAAAGCCAGATAAAATCATTTCTAAAATGGGACAGAGGCCTGAAATGCAAATCAGGGGAAGAAGTCGTCAGAAAAGGGGTCTTCATACAGACTTGGTAGGTTATCAGGTCTTTACCTGCCTGGTAATCAATCCTGGTGCCCGATCAGCTCCAGGGGATGGACCCAGGAGGAGCACAAAGGCTCTTTATTCCCTCTGCTCATGTTGTGACTCTGCTGTAAAGCCTGGTTCTCTGGGAAGGGCAAGGTGGAGCTGGACATGGGGCCTATCAGGTGACGTTAATGTTCAGTCAAGATATGGACCTTGTGTTTGAATGAGACAGACAGTCTTTGAAGAACATAATCTGTGTTGCCAACAATGGCTGGAGTGAAAGGAGCTCGCTCTGGTTACCTCAGAGGATGGACTGCTAAAGCAAAGTTGGATTCTTATCAAGATGTTGGGTTTGGGTTTTTTTAATCATTGATTCATATGGTAATGGCTGTGAATACACAATGCAATGTCTTCAAAGGGAGGAAACCTAAGAAGGGTATAGTTTCACCCAGTTCACGTTAAGGTTCCACACTTTTGTCCTGTGTGATTTTTTTTTTAAATACATAAACCCTGCTATCCTTGCAGGGACAAATTCTATCCATGTATTTTCAGATTCCCTCCAATTCCAGTTGGATCCAGGCTCACCAGCAGCAGTGAGAAGCAGCAGCTCTCCTGGGGTGCTGTGTTTCTCAGATTGACCTTAGCTCTGTTTACCCTTGCTTCCAAAGTTTGGGCCAACATCTGCTAAATAAACTGCTGAGTGCTGGGGTGATGGGGACAGGGAGGGGGGTTAAAAACAAATGGGATTGTGCTGAAATGAGAGAGCAGTAAGAGGAGCTCTAGAGAGACTGTTGTGGGTCAGCACACAGAGGCAAATCCCTTTGAATCAATAGAAAACCATCTTCTGACATCTCTGACCCAGTTTTCAAGCATGCAGAACATAGCTATCCAAAGTTCATGTTTCCAGTTCAGAGTGAAGCACTCTCCTAATACCCAGACAAGCCACACTGCTCTTTCTTCTGTTTCATCTCCATTTCCAGCACACTGGAAATACCCATGCAGGCAGCAGTAGCTTCACCCATACAGATTGGTTAAGGAGGGCTGTAGCTTATATTCAAGACAGCAAAATCTCTTTTCTCTTCCACCAAAATTCAATTTAATCATCCCAAGCATCATGGCAAGCATGGGGGATAGAAAGGTGTTTTCAAAGCTGATGGTGTGTTCACTCCAACACATCACAGTTTAGACCCTCACTACCACCGATCACAGCATTTCACAATCACAGTTCCTCCCTGATACAAGAGGTGTCTGTCTGTGTCACTCAGGACTCCAGGTCTGTGCAGTGGCCTGCTCAACATCACTGGAACAGGCTGCCCAGGGAAATGCTGGAATCACCATCCCTGGAAGTGTCCAAAAGGCACGTGGATGTGGGGACATGGCTTAGTGGTGAACACAGCATGGGTGAACAGTTGGACCCAGTGATCCTGGAGGTCTTTTACATCCATAACAATTCTATGGTTCCATCCTGTGCTTGTGCTTCCTTAGGCTTTTGGCAAGGGCACACTAAACAAAGTTCATCCCTCCTGGCAAGTGTGAGGACACTCAGCAGGGATCAGATGTGCAGGTATTGTCTCACATCTACAGCCTTCCCAATCTGAAGGTCCCTCCAGCTAGGCCACCATCCAGGCACTAATCCTCCCCTTATTTACCAGCAAAGTGCTCCTTAAATAACTATATCCTCAGGATTCAACATATGCCTTTAAAGCATCAGGATTAACATCCCTCAGAAAAAAAACAACTGGGTAATATGAGAGCAGATATTCCCATTATCAACATATCTACATATTTTTTAATCCCAACCAGCATCTGGTCCTGGTATTATCTCATGGCAGTATGTTCCAGAGCTTATCTGGAATAACTTTGCTTTTCAGCACCTTCAAAGTTCCCTGAATATTTCCTTGTTTGTCTGTCAGGCTGCTTTTGGCTTTCTGGACAGCTCTGTTCATACTCAAGGCATCCAAGAAACAGATTCCAGCTCCTCTAAGACACCGAAAAGAAAAAAGAAGGCAAATGAGGCTCTCCTGGATGGAAAGCTATCCGATACACAGCATTAGTGAAATCAGCACAGTGTCATCTGAGGTGAGCACAAGACCAAGAAAACAATCTCAGTACCTTACAGGCCTCTATAGCAGATCTTGAAGCCCTGAGAAATCCAAGGTGGCTAATTAGCCAAGAAAATTGGGTAAAATGCAACATTTCTTAATCAAAGATGCCAGCTAACCGTGAATCTGCTTTTGAAATGAAGGCTAATTTTCTACACATTAAAAGGTGGTGCTGAGTTTGAACAAAGCACCATTGGCTCCAGCCAGTCACACAGAGAAACTGGGTGGAACTCATCTTGTCTGAAAGAACCTCACTGAGCCATGCTGGGAATTATCAGTGAGCAGGAAGAGATGGGGACCAGTAAAGTGAACTGGTCAGTGCCTGGGCAGGAATCCACCCAACATCAAGAAAAAATATCAACCTCTAGGAACCTTCCCTAGCAGAGTTCTTCCAAAAGGACACACAGGGTAAACCTTGCTAAAGGAAATCACTAACATTTTTGGCAGAGCATAACACAGTTTTTAGAAGCTGGAAGGCTCTGTCTCAGCGCCTCCAACCCATTCACCACTCCAGGCACAGAGCTGGATGCCACAACTCTGGCTGATTAGAGGTAACCTGCCATTTTCCACTGGAAGCATTTATATGAAGCATCATTATCCTTGTTTTACACCTGGGAAACTCACCCACATGCTGGTGATGGCAAAGACAAAAGGTATTTCTCTCAGATCAGTCAGGAAAGTGACTGATCAAAGATTTAAATGATGGTTTGTTAAGTGCCAGATGAGAACGGTAACCATCAGTCTTTCTCTCCCCATGGCTGCACCCTTAAATTCCTCTACTGGAACGGATCTCACGTGCATCCATCCTACATTGGGACATTTAAGGGTTAAATAGGGATTACAAAGCATTTTCTCTGCTTGTGGTATAACATTCAAAATCTATTACAAATAAAAATTACAAAGGAAGCTCTACTGATAAATGTCACAGTGAGAACTCCCTGAACTACATTTGTAGTCAAAAACAGTAAAATAGCAATCTAAGTCTGTTCAGTTCACCTTTAAAACAAGAAAACTAGAAAAAGGAGGGAGCTGAAATCTGTGTCACTTGATAGCTCCTGGCAAACTCTTCCTGGCTTTATGGTTATGCTTCTAAATCCTCTCAATTTAATGGTGTAGGTTTCCCTATTTTTAGATCACAAATTAAGGCAGCTCTGCTTTTTGCCCTGCATTATTTTCTAACCAGACCACGATTATTAAACTTAGCAGGCAAAGAAGCAAGAGAGCCCTTTAAATAAAATAAAAAATAAAAAAAAAAAAAAAGCACTGTACAAGCAGAATAACCACACGGCTGGAGAAAGAAAATCACTCCCAGGGGCTGACAGACCTCTTGAGTTTCCACTTCAGTGGCCCACGAGGCAGCTCTGCTGCTGGGACTCCCGAGGCCCCGGAGCTGCCAGGACGTTTGGCGACCGACGGAGGAGCTGCCTTGGCACACGGCTCCCCTCCAGCACAGGTCACCCACAGGTCTGCGCTGAGTGTCAGCCCACAACACTTGGGCTGGACTGTGACCAAGGAGCCCCCAGTTTAATGCAATAATCAGGGTGAATCTGGCACCTTGCTGCCCCTCATCTCTGCCCGGCTGCAGCAGGACTGGGGGTGTCTGCACGGGAGGGCACGCTGTCCTCCAGATTGTTTTGAAACAACAAGAAAAAAGCTTATCATAATCCTCCTGGCAATTACAGCCTGGCTGGCTGCAAAGTGCAATGCATTTATCAAAACCTCCTTTGAAGGCGCTGAGGGAAGTGAATTTGAAGCTGTTGGGGACTGCAGGAGTAAGAGAGCCCAGCTGCTCTCGGGGAGCCTGAACCGAGGCGAGGGGGCAGAGGGAGGAGGGAGAATTTCCCTCTCTGGGACATGCACGTTTCCCATCAGCCTGTGTGGATATTTCAGGATAAATAACACGTTATCTCTCGCCGTGTGTCTCTCGAAAGCTCGGCCGATTACAGCTGGCACGCTTAGGGGGCTCTTCCTGCAAACTCTGCCAAAAAATTAACCACTCCTGAAGCCATAAATCATCCCAAACCAGGCTTCCTCTGCACTCATCCCCACCAATGTGAGAAAAACCCAAACCCCCCACAAAACAAAAAAAGAGAGAGAGAAAGTTGCCAGTTTCATTAATGTCAGGAGGACAAAACTGGCAGCTTTTGCCTTTTTTAAAACATGCATCAGCATGAGCTTCCCAGAGGCAATTCATACACAGCAGTATGTTGAAGGGACTCATCTACCCTTGCCATACACTGAGGTTCTGGTTCAATAGCGTGAGGCAGGATTAAAACAAGGTAGTCTTGTAAAAACCATCAAAAGTAACTGGCTGGAGCACAATTGCCAGAACCTCTTCCAGCACAGACTGGGTGCTAGCATCTGATTAAATTTTCTAAACCCCTTTATTTTCCAACCTGGTGCCTGCTGCTCTCTCTACAGCCCTACAGACCTTTGGACATGCTTTTCCCTCTCCCTGCTATTCACAATTACAAGTCTCCTTTACAGGGCAGGAGGAGGAAAATTGCTCATGATGCTCTTTTCTCATCTGGTTCTCTCTGTCCATTGCAGGCATGCAAACCTTGGCCACAGGACATCCTCCTTCTCTTGGAGCAAGATGATGTTCCCTCTGAGCACAGACCATATCCCTGGGTTTTTATGCTGTAATGTAAGTGCTGTCCCTCCAGCAGGCAGGGAGGTGGATCAGGACACCAAAACTCCCCTGCTTTAGGGGAAGGAGCTGTGTCCAGCCCATGGGGCAGCCACCCAAAACTGCTACAGCTCTTTGCAGAAGCTTTTTGGCACACGCAAACCCTCAGCACAAAAAAACAAAAGGAGTGTCAGAATAGGGAGTGAAAGCCATGGGAGAATGGGAATAAGGAGATGGGAAGGTAAAGATGTATTAAAGATTAATTAATTTGCCCTGAGCAAACTGTCTGCACAGAGCAGCACCCCTGTGTCATCTCCCTGCATCTCCACATCCCCTTCCAAAACAGCTTTTCTCTTCTGCAAGGCTTTGTTCACCAAAACCACTGAACAGTCGTTGCCTTGAGTATTATTTTAATCATTCCCAAATGCCTTTCCTTTGGAGGATTCCTGCAGAGATCCCAAGCTGGGTTCTCCACCAGAGTAAATCAGCCCAGCTACTGTAGCTGGGCTGCTGATTTAACATCTCCTAGAGACCCACCCTCCTCCCAGCCAGCCCCACTCCCTCTGCTCACCCTGCACAAGCCCCGTCTCAAAAGCTCCCGGGAAAACCTTGCTCTGCATCCTCCCCTACACAGGGCTATTCGTGGGATTTAAGGAATGTGGTCAATATATTGCAATGAAAAGGGGCACTGTACTGAATTTATAGATGGGAACATTGCAGGGATGAGAGCCGGGGTGTAGTGGCCTTACATCTGTGACAATGTTACGGGGATGACAACAGCAAAAACACTTTGATCAATCCCGGAGTACAAACGCAGGTTTATATCCTTGCCATCTGGCAGAGTATCATGTTAAGAGCTGAGCAGACAACAGTGGCTGCTGCTACACAGTGTACCATATACCAGTAAAAGCTGAATGGATCTGCAATAGAGCACACTTTAGAAATAGCTGTGAAAGGAAAATCTAGGCCACTAAGTGCTGTTAGAAACAATGTCCTTATATTTTTTTCTCTTCCCCTTGCTATTCTCTCTCTCGCTTCTGCTCTTGAGATTCCTCTTCTGTCCCTTTTCCCAGCACTGGTGGCTGCACAGAGAGCTGTCAAGTGAAATGCTGAACCTAAAGGTTGTGTTCATTTAACAAGCATTAAGTATGGGTCAGGAGGGGCAGAGTGGCAGCTGCCCTCACAGCTGAGGCCATTCCCCCTCCATAAATGCTGAAGCACAGCATCCCCACAAATGGAGGAGGTGGCTGCAATCTCTTCTTTCCTGCTTCTTCCTCCCCTACTCAGCACGAAGGCAGACCCACATTGACCCAGAGACCCATGGATAAAACCTGGGACTAGTGTAATCATTGTCTTTTGCACTTCTGCAGAGCTTCTTCAGCACAAGACACTTCAGTCGTTCCCTGAGCCTTGCCCAAAGCAGCTACAAACTCCCAGCTATAACAATCCACCACTGCTCAGTGGTGAACACTGCCCTGCAAACATCTCAAATGCAGATGTCTCAGCTCAAATGCCTTTTCCTAGAAACTAAGTGGACACACTGCACTGCACTTCCCACATGCCAAAAGCTCAGACACATGCAGGAGTGCCTTACACGCTGCTATTTAGGCTGCCAAGAAGACTATGTATCCATCTGATGGGCATCAGGAGGAACAAAAGCTTCTTTCACTCACCAGTTCACCAGAGCTGAAGGATATTTGCCCAAGTTAGTAGCAAAGGCAGCAAGATACTGGTTCCCAAAAGTTGGTTTCAACACCAAGACCACCACTCCTGCGTTATTTAACCTCACAGGCCACAAACCTCAACCCAAAACATCATTCTTCACACCAAGCTGTACAAAATGTCTCAGCCACCAAATAATCACACAGAACTGCCAAGAGGGACTCTGCAGTGACGCGCTGAAGAAAACACCATGGACAATGGCACGTCTTCCACGAGACCCCATGGGATCTCTTCTCTGTTTTGGTATGCATTTCCCATTAAATGAGTAAGATTATTAACCAGCAATTAGACAGAAGAAAAATTTAGCCTACCAGTCAGGTCTCATTGTTACTAAGCTTTCCTATCAGGAAATAGAAGGGTCTCAGAAGGGAAGCAATGGAAATGATCACTCAAAACAGCTGAACAGGCTGCTAGACTAGACACTACAGGCAGCAGTCCTGACCTGGCAGGAAAACCCAATAGCCCTATTCTTCCTCTTTGGCATCTGTGATCCTACAATTGCTCAGTCATTTCAATAAATCCTTCAGCTCCTCTGTCTGGTTTCATAGTTTTATGGGCTCAATTCTCAAAAGAACTCACTGCCCATCATTCAGGCCAGCTTTTCATCTTCAGCTGCAACTGTGATCTTCCCAAGTGTGCTCAGCACCCAAAAGCCATCTTTGCAAAGTCCCAGGGGCAGGCATTACCTTGCCAAGACCCTGAAGCACTGAGTGCCTATTTCATGGCTGCCTAACTCTTCAACAGGAAGAAATGTCTGCATGATGCTCTTATGGATGTTCACACTGTCAAAAGGGCTAGATACTATTTTCCCAAAGTAACTTGACCCATTTAAAGAACTTCTCCAGGGAAGCCAGTTGAGTATCTCTGACATCTGCACTACCACAGACACTCTAATATTAACCATTCCCTTTATCTCACTATATTTTTGCTGATAGCTGAACTATGCAGTGCAGTGGTTCTGGCATCCCAGCAATGGCTAGTTATCAGGAGCAAGAAAGCACGAGGTCTGGGAACTCACTGAAAACATTCAGAGGCGATACATGAGGGACTGGGAGAGATTAGACAGGGCTTGCTGGGGCTCCAGGAATTCCTGCAATTCAGGGGTTATGTGGCAAGATTTCTTTTTTGCATGGTACAGCAGTAAGAAGCAAGACAGAATTTCCATTTCTCTTTAAAGGTGTTTTCCCAAAACTGTCACACATATACAGCTTTCCCTGGTTTTTCTTCACTGTTTCAGCCAGATGGGGTACCCAGGGCAAGTCCCTGGATTAACAACCCTCATGTACACTGGAGAGGCTCAACCAGGCTCTCGTTTCACCAGGAGCTAAAAACTTTGGAGCCAGACTGACAACATCCACAGCTGCCTGCCTGGCAATTCACCACTTAGAAAGGGCTAATTAGTATGAGGTAATTAGTTTCAGGCAAAGAATGTTTGAAAAATAATCTGTGTAAGGTCAGCCATCCTACGTTTTGTTCAACATACTTTTTTCTTCTCTGCTGCTGAAAGAGATCCCAGAAAGATGATGTAAGACACCTAAAACAGGCAGATGCTGGAGATTCAGAGAATCAAGTGTTAAATATACTAAAATGCCTAAAGATGCAACTTCAACCCTAAAGGCTTCTGATGTAACAGGCATATAAAATGTGAAAGTTTCATGGATGATGCTAATTATCCTGAAAGCTAATCTCCCTTTCCCATACGCCTCCACACCTAGGTTCTTGCTTTTCCAGGGGAAAAAAACAAGGCAACACAGAAGCGATCCAGCAGAAGACAGAAGTGCTGACAACAAGGTCTGGCCAGAGTTGTGGCTGAATTCATTTGCCACTGGGCTCCTGCCCGGTCATGGGGCAGCTGTGAAAACAAGGCCATTGGGAAAGCACCACGTGAAGCCAGAGTGGAAATGCCAACACAACCCCAAAGCAACAGCAGCCAACCTCAACCACAGACACCACAGTGGCAGCTTTCTTGCATTGTTGTTGTTTTACCCTAAAATAGCCTGTAAGATAAACAGAGCCAGGGATTAGCTAAGTGCCATCCTCTCTGATACGTGCTTGGCCATTATCTGCTCCTGACACCTAACATCTAATTGCAGAGCAACACCCCAGCAGGACAGCCTGTCCCAAGAGGGACTGAATGGACTGACTGGAGACTTAAAAAAAAAGAAGGGAAAATAAAGCTTGCTGGCATATCCAAGAAATGAAAAGGTTGTACTCCAGCAGGGTTAGCATGTCAGAATGGGGATTTCAACAGCAACAGCTCTGGAGAGGTTGGCTACCTCTCAGAAGCACACCCAGATTCCAAACTTGGGTCTGGTAAGGTTTCCCAGCCACAAAAATAGCCACATGCTCCCTGTCAACAAGACCTGGGCTCTTCCCTCTTTCCTTCCTGTTTATAACACATCTTCTCAAGGATGTCAGCAGAATCAGCAGCTCTCTGTGCTCCAGGGACAGCGCCTGTCTCACCAAGGAAAAAATCTCCACAGAAAAAAACAACAGGGTGAGGTAGAATTATCACTCTTTTGCCATCTTTTTTTTTAAAGGGAAAAAAATAAAATAAAAAACTGTTAATTTCAATGATCCTGTTTGCCAAGCAAACATATGAACAACCTGATCAGCACAGTGGAAGAGCAACATACCAACCCTGTGGGCTCTGGGACTGACAAAAGCCATCCCTGCCCTGAATGCAGGACTGAGTCCCCCATAAACATGACACTGTTTAAGCGTTTGTTGCAAACAGAAAGGTATCATATTTGGGAACTTCATGTTTTCCATGCTGTAGAGAGAAAAATGTTTGGACAGAGACACCAAAGGGAAGGCTGTGTGTCTCCACAAGCACCACAAGCAATGCACAAGCACACACAGCATCAGCTAGGGACAAACATGTAGCCCCCTTTGTCTCTTTTTTCTCTCAGTTTACTCTTATTTCAACTTTTTCCCTGGAAGAAAGTTATAGTTTATCAGCCATCCAAGATGCAGGGTCAAGTGTCTCTCACCCTTCCTCTTTTAAGAGGGAGAATACATTTCATTCCAGATAAGAGATTTGATCATGGGGATCCATATCCTGAGCCAGCAGCCTGAACTCAAGATGAGGAGCACCTCACTGTCCTGCTCTTCCTGTGTCTTGGCCTTTTTGGAGACCATCCCTATTTACGTTTTCTTCTTACACAAGTATGTTGGTCTCAATAAAAGTGCCCAAACAATTTCAGGAAATCTTCATTTCCCAAGAAATATTTCCATCATCTCTCATGGTAACTTAACTTTCTCTAAGTATGCACAATGTGAGCCCAGCTGCATTGAGTGTGTTGTGTAAACCTGGTGAGACTGCTGAAGTCAGCAGATGTGGTGTGGGTTTGCAGTGCTTTCTTGGAATGAAGAACTTTGCCTTCCATTTATCACAAACTTCCTTGCTAAAGAAACACTCTTAAAATGGCATTCACATTTTCAGTAAATGCTTTAGAAAAAGAAACAGAAAAGACCATCAATTACCAGGAGGAAAAAAAATACCCTCCCTATGCATTGGCAAAAAAAAAGCCTATAACCCAAGTTTTGCTGTTCCATTGACACAAAGTTGGACTCATCCTGATCTTGTCTTTAACATGACTGCACAGTCACTTTAATTTAAACAGGCAGCACAAAGCTGTTCTCATGCAAATAATATACAAATCTGCCATGATTTGGTAATACTTAGCTTAATTTGACAGCTATTCATACCATCAGACAAGTATTGATTATAAATAAAGAATGAGAAACTTGTGTTTAAATCCTAAGCAATTAATAACTAAAGACAGACAGAGGCAGATGAAATCTGTCAGCACATGGAAAGGATCCACTAATTGCATTGCACATAAGTTGCAAAAGTAGACAGCTTTTACTGCTTTGTTTTTCAGAAAGACAGACTTACAAGAGTGCTTAAAATGATGATGCTTATCTGTGGCTGCAGCTCCCCCCTGAACAGGACGATGCCACATCTGCCAGGCACCTTTCAGGTGTCCTGTCCCAGCTCCTCTGCTCCACAAGGGAACTGGGACATGATCAGCATCCCCCTCACACTCAGATTTTCCTCCTGTTAGTCAGGTGACTTCCCTGTTGAATTAACTTCCTTTTCTTTAATGTCTCTAAGGCTGAGCTTTCCAACATAAGTCCCATTTGTATTTAATCTCTACCTCTATTTAACTTGTCAAGGCTCTAATAAATAAGGACAGCACTCTTGGCTGAAGGTTTTCCTCTGATCTGCTTGGTCCAAACAGGCCCAAAGAAGAGGATATAAATCCCACAGTTCACATCTGGGAGGATGCAGCCAGCAGCAGGGCACCCCAGCCACACATCACACCCACCACAAAGCCATGGAATCTGAGGGTGGAAAAGACTTCTGAGATGATCCAGTCCAACCCAAGACCCAATATCAGCATGGCACCACATCCAGTCTCTCCCAACACCTCCAGGGATGGGGACTCCACCACTGCACCCCTTCAGACTGAGACAGCAGGCTCCAGCACCCACCTTAGCCTTGCTTGAAGGTCACAGTTAAGCCCTGAGAGAAGGAAGAGAACAGTCACATGGTGAAAATGGCCACTACACAGGTTAAGTAAAAGCAGTTTTGAGGACTGCAGGAGGCTGGGATGCTGGGTTCACCACAGTCTCCTCTCACCTTGGAAAGAGACCACTTTAGAGAGTCACTCCACTTGTTTTTTTTTAGGAGCAGGAACTGACCCCACTCTTTTGGCCCTCTTGGAGCTGCTTTGCCTCTGAGGCCTAATGCTGGCACAAATCCCATAAACACCAATTAAATGAAAGTGACACATGACAGGACAAGAGCTGACCCTGGCCAGAAACACCATAAAGAAAGGCTCCAGCTGCAGTGGTTGAGAAATCTCACTTTTATTTGACCACACTTTCATCTCTTTTTTCCCCTGAAACCCTTGGTGTCCTCACTGCTCACAGCTCAAGAGCTGGATCCCAGTCACCAGGACCTTCCCCCATCTGTCCTCTGTCACGTCCTGCCACAGGCCCCCACTCTTGCCATCCCCACACACTCAGGGCACATCAGCCCTTCCCACCTTGTGTGCTCCATCTGCCATGTCACACCCTGCCCAGCCCACCACCAGCCCAGCCCCTCGCACACTGCAGCAGTCCAGATCACTCACTCAGCTGACAGAACAAAGAACAAGCCCTTCTCTGCCTCAGCTGCCGGGTTTTCCCCCCCAAACCTCCACAGCAGTAGACATTTATCTGAAAAAAAGTCACCTTTGAAGCCAAAACCCATCTGGGGGCTGGATGCTGGGAAGAGGGGCCCTTTTCTGTCCGTGTTGTCCAGACGCTCCGGCAAGCAGCACTATCTCAGCTTGGCTCCCTGCTCAGCCCCAGGAAAACGTGGCTCCCCTCTTGACTTGCTATTTAAAACCTGTCCCAAGCCTGGCGCACGGTGGTTTCAGATTAACGAGCTGGAGCCATCGGGGGCGGGCGGTGTCCCTGTCCCCTGCCCAGTGCCAGGTGCCCCCACAGCAGAGCTCCTGCCTCCTCCGTGTCACACCAGCCCATTTAGTTACTTTCTGTTTAATTTAAGGAGGATCATTCCCTAAAACCCATCAGAAGCTCCAGCTGCAGGGGAGTGGAGGCTCAGTCGGATACAGTGCATAAATTTAAGGGCTTATTGCATTTACACATCCCCTCTCAGCACACTTTACCAGAATAGTTCTTTATCTGCAGACAAGGTTCGTTGACCCAGGCTGGATGTGGAGCCTGTACCAGGGTGAACAACAGGACTGAAACCACTTGGCTCCCTGAGTTGAGTCCCTCCTCCCAGCCTGCTCCCTCTCAAGAGCTCACAGCTGCCCAGCCCGCTGCTCAGGGCACTGGAAGCCTCCTCCATCAGGAGCTGGCACAAGATGGGTGTTTTGTTTCACATACCATCTCAGAGATTTTGAAATCTGGACCAAAGTGAAGCAGCAGCAGCAACACCTGAAGTGTGGAAATTGTCTTACAAGGAAAATCTTATTTTCCTTTAGAAAACAATGGACGTGTTGGAGCGAGTCCAGAGGAGGCCCCAAAGATGATCTGGAGCATCTCTGCTATAGAGACTGGCTGACAGCTGGGGATGTTCAGCCTGGAAAAGAGAAGGTTCCATGGAGACCTTCTAGCAGCCTTCCAGTATCTAAAGGAGATTTATAAAAAAAATTTATAAAAAAGGATCTTGGTCAGGTAGGTAGGACAAGGGGGAATGGCTTTAAACTGAAAAAAGAAAAGGAGGAGAGACTTAGATTAAATGTTAGTAAGAAATTCTTTACTGTGAGGGTGGTGAGGGTCTGGAACAGGTTGCCCAGGCAAGCTGTGGATGCTCCATTCCTGGAAGTATTCAAAGACAGGGTGGATGGGGCTTTGAGCTACCTCATCTCATGGCTGGCACCCTTGCCCAGGCAGGGAGGTTAGAATGAAATGATTTCTAAGATCCCTTCCAGTCCAAGGCATTCTACAATTCTATGATGATTTCAGTAGGATTGTTTATGTCTCAAGTTCAGTAAAGCCCATCCAACTCTGGGAGACACTTTAATTTCAGTGTGATAGAATTGCAATTTCTGAAGGAAAATAGTTATTTTCCTTTATTTTTTTTTTACTCTTTATATCACAGGTAACATAATTACATACACAGAAGACTGTATATTTGTCATTCTTTGATGCCCAGGGCAGTCATTTGCAGTGATGTAAAACAGGTTAAAGCCCTGTCACATGGACACAGTAAGATTTTACATGACTACTGTGGCAGCTCCCCCAAGATCCCTGTCAGGACCAGAACCCCAGGCTGAATGAAGTACAGTGCAAACACACAAAAAGAGAGAATGTCCAAAAGAACAGACGAGAAACAAAACAGGAGGATGAACAGAACTACGAAATCAATTTGCCACAGTTCCACGGGAGATCAATTCTAGGACCAGGAATAATCCCAAGGGCAGGACACACCAAGCTTTGCACAGGTTTGCACAACTGTGAGCAGACACTTTAAAATCAGACTCACCACATAGGGAAAGATGGATTTGGGGCACCAAGAGTTGAGATATAGGTGCCAAGAGCCTCCTCTTTACAGCTCACAGCTGCACCCCTGCTTACTGTGGCAAATCAGCATCAAAAGAGCACCATCACTAGACAGTGACATCATTTAATACCTTTCCATTCTTAGTGCACCTGGCCAAGAAAAACAGCAGGCATTTTATGTTGATTTGGGATGCAGGTCCAATGCTTTCAGGATTTAGCTGTACTGCAGGATGAGAAGCCTGGGAAGACCAGTGTTGGGTAGAGGAAAAGAAATAGCCAGCAAGAGGATTAACCTAAACAATTGCAAGAGGACTGACAGTGATGGACCTTGGTGATAAAAACCAGGTGCAAAAGACAAAATTACTTTAACACTCAGAAGCAACTCAAAAAAAACCCACAGGAACATGGACAGACATTTATGTTATCCTTGTGTGGACACAAGGCAGCAACGTGCAGAAGGTGAACAGCTCAGGCTGTAACCATCTGAAGGGCTCAAGTGACAACCCCCAAAGCTGCTGGAGAAACTCAACTACAGTGGGTGCAGCCTCTCAGCAATCTGCAGGCCCATCTTGGTACTTCACATTTCACACCATGGGATGTGTGCTCCTTTCCACACACCCAGCGATGCCAGCACAGCAATGAGGTGACATCATGACTCAGGCAATGCCATCAAGTCACAGCACCCAAAGAGAGGGGCTGGAAGCTAAAGGGACAACTTGCAGAGCTGCGCCAGCTTTTCTCCCTCCTGATGCTGTTGGCATATACTAAAAACACATGGCTGCTGTGGAAGATACCTGAATGAAAAATAACAAGTAAGTACAAATAAGGATTTGTACTCTAACCCTAGGAGCTGCATGACTGAAGTCAATGAAAAATCTGGTCTATGATCCCTACAAGACAAGTCACATCCTAGACTAAAAAGACACCATCAGGCCCAGCAGAGCTGTGGGCAGAAAATCACCATGACCTTCAAGTCCATCACCAGGTGCTGGCTCTTTTGTGTCACTTCAGATTCAGTTGAGGAGAAAAGGCATTAAATCCCCAGCAGATCTGTGGTTTAGGATTCCAGCCATAAAAAGGGAGGGTTTGCCTTACTTATTTTTACAATCCAGTCATATATAAATAAAGAATATAATCTGCTTTTGAGGATTTAAAATCTGTGGATCTCGCTGTCCATTTTAAGGTGCTTGGCTGGTAGCATCACTGGATCTGATGTGCCAGGTTGATTTTTTTCCCCCTCACCTAATGTTTTAGGGAGGAAGGAGCACAGAAACCAACCTCCTGCACTCAGGCACCTGTGTATAGAGGGAGTGCCTTCCACCCAGGGGTTGGTTTGTAACAAGAAGGAGAAGAAGAGAGAGAAACTTCTCTCCAAACTCGCACACCACCTGTCCAAGAGGTCAGCTTGCCTCTGGCTGGCTCTCTGGCACACAACACACTGGATTTGGGCTGTGAAACTTTCACGCTGCAGTGCATCTGTAAAAATAACAGCCACCAGAAAAAGGAAGGGGGAAGGTCCGGGTATCCTGCAAAATGTAACTAGCAGGAATTAAAATGTAAAAGAAACACCCTCTGGGGTCTTCACAGAAGCTATAAACCCAGGCAACTGCTTTGCCAGGTGTTACTGTGCAGCGCCTGCTGTTAGAAGTGACTCTCTGCTGGCACCTTGCCTGCCCCATCTTCCCAGTGTCCCTGAGCCCACTGGGCAGGCAGTGCTGAGCTGGCCAGCCGGGGAAGTTATTAGCCAGCCCTGCTCAGCAAGGGCAGCACTGGCGCCGGGCTTTGAGCAGCTGAATGAAGTGTTGTCATTTCCCAGCTGGGAGTGGGAAAAAGCACGGTGCCGCTTCCTGATGCTGTTATTTTATTTTGCAGCGGCTTCCCCTTCCCGCTGTCTGAATGTCACAGATTACTTCACTGCTGTGCGAGCCTGGGAGAGGGGAGCAGAGGGGGAAGGGAAAAATCTGGCAAGTGCTTCCCAAGCTGCCGGCATCCCCCATGCCCCAGCGGCTGCACGGAAAGCAGAGGCTGGAAGGGATGGGTGGCAAGTTCACCTTTTGGGAAGTAAGAGCCAAGCACAGGTCAGTAACACACCTGCCATGGTCTGCTAACACCCACAGAGCTCACAGCCCTCACTCCCATCTCTTTAACCCCTCTGCACCAAGGCTGGGGATCTCTTGCTGCCTCAGGAAATACAAGCCCCAGGCTGGCTGCTTTTTGGAGCCTGTCAGCAGCGCTCTTTTGTCAAGCAGAGGCCTTCCTGTCGAGTGATACAAAGTGCTCGCTCTCCTTTTCCCCTTGGGATCCGCACACGCTTCCTCCCAGCCTTTGTCAGCCCGAGGGAGCGGGGCAGCTGGCAGGACTCCCGAGAGCCTGGCAGAGAGGGACAGCACTCTGCACAGCCCACAGCTCACCCCTGCACTGCAAAGGGCCTGGCCAGGGCAGGCAGTGGGGAATTGGGGACACCAGGCTGGAGAATGGCAGAGATCTGCAGCGAGGGCGATCAGAACAAGCACAGCCACGCCATGATTTCATACAGCTTACAGAGGGCTCCATCCCACAGCAGGACTAAGGGTCCAGCCAGGGCTGGAGTGAAGCTCTGAGAGAAATAACAAGAATAAGAAACAAAAGAGACATGGCATGATTTCCCCAGTGAAACAGCAGTGAGAATGTCAAGTGAGCAGCAGCAGTGAGAAGGTCAAACTCTCGCAGCACACAGGAGAAGTCTCTTTCACCAGAGCATCCTTGTCCTCACTCATCTCTGAAATTTTACCTAGCCATGGCCCTGTTTTGGGAAATTGACTCCATATCTGCAAATTGACACAGCTGGGGTAATCTAACACTGAGCTACAATGCTGTCACTACCAGCTAGGTCATATTCTCCTTCTCTTGCTGCTTGGTTTGGTGGAAGCTCTTCCCTCTGTGCCTTGGACTTGTAGAGCAGGGACAAGGGTGCCAGCTACCTCTGTAAAGCATTTTAAGACCTGTCCACTGCAAGGTGCAACACCCATTAATTTCAACAGGACTGTTGCCTGAATAAGGCAGCACTCAGAGCTCAGAGGGTAACCTGAGGCTGCTAAAATCATCCTTTGTTTTCAGACAAAAAGAAGACGTAAATGAAAGTATTCTGCCTAATTTGTTCATTTTGAACAAGATGAAAAGGATAATTAAACAGCAGAGATCAGGGCAGCATGAAATACCATCTTGACAGTCTTGTTTGCAGGTTCCCCATATAACTGTCATGTCAGAAACAACTGTCATATCTACAACATCTAGTAAGAGCTGTGTATGAGGAGCAATTAAATTTAAAACATTTGTGATTTCTAAGCTTAAAGAGCACATTGAAATCCCTGCAGAAAATGCAAAAGGTCAGACTTGATGGCAAAATTAGTGTCCCAAGAAAGCCTTTTCTGATTGCAGTGGAGGTCCTGAATCACATTCTCTGAGGGAGGGGTAGACCAGAGCAGGGCAGGGCAGGAAGCAGGCCTGGGACCACTTCTCTCCATAGCAGAACCAGCCTGTGGAGGCTGAAAGTACCAGTTTTAAACACTGCCAGCTCCAGACAAAAGTACAGATAACATTTGGTCATGCACAGCACTGCTCCAGAGTAATTCAGGCTAGAAGGCATCCACCAGGACACAGACAAGCAGAGTTTAAGCAGACAGGTTGCATTAAATCCCATGTCAACACGCAGCCTCAGGCTCTCATGTCTGGGTTGAGTGAGTGTAACTCCCCACTGATCCCTGGGGTGATGGAGAAAACGCTATCCTCACATCCCTCAAGGCACAAAGAAAATCTTTTCATTCTCACTTCTTTTTCACCCCTCTTAAAGTGATGGCATTCCTCACCAGCTGTAATCAGCACACACACTCTTCCCAAAGTGCCATTTAATACCGTCACACAAAACTGCTGCGTGACCCACTTTGGGTTATTATGTGCAATAATTATAAGACACCACAGTCCTGGTCTGCCAGGCTCCAGGAGGCTTTCTGCAAGGGCATTCCCTCAGTTCTCCCTTCCTGTGGACTCTCAGCTTCCTGCCTGGGAGATGGACAGCATTTCTCTCCATCACATCCACCCCCACCTCCACTTAATTTCATGCTTGGACTGTGACTACACTAACAGGGCATATCGAGTTTCTCCCTCGTACACTGATTAAACCGACATGGTGCTTTGCACAGTCTTTCACAGACTCCTTATCTCAGTAACAAGAGGGAGGAAAAAGCACAAGGACAACTCTGAGCGAAGCAACACTGTCTCCTTTCCTGGCACTGGCAGAAGTCTCTTTTGGAAATGCTGTGCACCCTCTGTCAGGAAGCTGAGAGAGAAAAGCTACGACAGCTCAAGGGCTTGTCAGGGCAGGCCAGTCCTGGTTAATGGGAAATTCTGGAGGTCTCTTTAACAGTGTTTTGTAGTCTTTTCATTCTATGCTTCAGCTGTATCAGATTGAAGATGTAGGTAGAGATCAGAGACTCAGAGAGGTGGTGTTTCAGAAATGCCTCTGCTTCTGGGAGCTCTGCAAGAGATGCCCAGGAATGGGCAGTGCCCTGACTTACCTCAGTGCATGCTTATGGCAGCCAGGGTAATGGCTATGGCTGCAGAGCACTGAAGCCACAGCTGAAGGGCTGTCACTTTCCATCAGTCCAAAATTCACCAGTTCCATTTTTACCAAATTTTTTTTCCCAATAGTGTCTCGTCTTCCAGGCTTTGGTGTTGTTGTAACCTAGCAAGCTTGAAAGAGTTTTCTGTCTTGCTTCAGAACTAAAAAATATACTTTAAATTATTTTAATCTATTCCCATTTCTTTGATTTTTCACAAGAACATAAAAGAAGGGAACATTCCATGGCCCACAATAATTAGAGGGAATTGCCATCATACCAGAATAAATCAGTGGCAGAGCCATGGACAGAGGCAGGAATGGAGAACAGCTCTCCTGGCTCTAGGGCCTTGAGTCACTCCAAGCATAAGACATGCAGTGCAGCAGAAGACACACTAGGTAATCCATATGGAGCTGGCACATAGGACCCTGAACCTATGGAATGCCTATATTCCTGTGGGTTAACAGAGCTTTGGGAAAAAGTCCCCATGTAACACTCATCTGTGTTGGGAAAAGCAAACAATAGCCCAGATTTCCCCAGTGCAGCTGTCCATGTTCAAGCCAGCTCCCTTCAGCATCCCTGTACCACGAGTACAGCGACTCTGCTCATCTCATCACGATGAGGCACTGGGGACAGGTCAGATGATTCCCACACCAGGTCTCAGCCCACAGCCCAGCACACCCTCATCAAGGACTCCATCTGACAGGCTCTTCAGGCAGCAACAGAGCAACAAGGGCACACACTATCAAATAATTTGGTCCCAAATCAAAGACTTCATCAATCCTAGGATTTGAAACTCTAAGAGACCTTTGGAAAAGGCATTACTTTGCTTTTCTTTCCTGGCTTGTTCTTGGGCAAGAGCCAACTATGAAACTGCTTTGGTACCTTAAGACAGACTTTCCATTCCTCGAGGGTTTGTGAAGCACTCACATCTCCTTTCAGCTCCTACTAGAACCATTCAACACCTTTGCAAGTTCCTTGGTTTCTCAAAGTAGCCAGCATCTGCAGAGCCAATTATGGGAGAGCACAACACAAGTATAAAAGAACAGATTCTGTTTCCAACACACTTCAGAGCCCATTTGCTTAGAGAACCTCCAAATCCATCACAAGTTTACTGCCTTCACAGGCAGCTGCCTTCAAATCTCCTTGCGCAACCCTTGCAAAGAGGGCAGCGCCTGGAAGAGGAATGGGAGCTGATTTCAGAGGTGGATTGATCACCTGGACACACCTCACTGATGGAAAGGTCCCAGCTCGATCCTCAGCTTTTCCAGCAGACCCTTTGTCACGAAAAGCTATGTTTGAGACTTGTTCCACTCACACAGACCCACAGGTGACATGTGCAGTTTAGAACAGGCTGTTTTCAGGAGGGTATTTCCTTTTTGGCTTGGGTTTTTTGATGGGACCATAAAATCGCTGCTGATAACCACAAGTGAGTGGAGCTAGGCTATCATTATAGATAGATGGTCTGCTGGAAAGTGCTCTCACACACGCACATAAACACACACACACACACGTGCATGCTGAGTTTGGCTGGGCTGGCTAAAACACCACAGCACTTATTGCTCCTTGAGGCCTATGAGTTCACTTCTAGGCTCCCAGCCAGCTTGGAAATCACATAACCCACGTGAGCAGCAAGGTTGTAAGGAGACATGTGTCCAGAAAGAAACAGTTCCCGAGTGCTGTTCCCTGCCGGACGCATCTCAGCAGCCCTGAAACCGAGATAGCAACTAGTCAACACTTTGGGGACTATCCTTGGT
Organism: Parus major; assembly: GCF_001522545.3. Lineage (NCBI taxonomy): Eukaryota > Metazoa > Chordata > Aves > Passeriformes > Paridae > Parus > Parus major. The sequence goes on from NC_031771.1 coordinate 62,922,048, forward strand.
GAGGTCAGCCAGAAATGACTGCCCCCCATCACGAGTGAGAGGGCTGCCATGCTGGGGATAAAGGAAAAAGCACCTCCTTTTTTCCAGGGAAGCCTCTTCTTTGCAGGGAAGCAAAGAAAATTTTAGTCATGCTCTAGTGCTTTTCTGTCAAGTAAAAGGGCCAAAGAGGCATAAAAAGGGTGTAAATCATTCCTGCTGTCTAAAAAAGACAGTGGAGCACAGGGCGCCTCTCAAGGACCTCCTTGCAAACACTAGCCCATGGGACAAGGGCAGGATGCCAGGTAGCCAGAGGATGGCACACTGAAGAGGCACGGAGCATCACTGGGGGGCCCCATGTGGACCACAGGGCACCCCATGTACAGACATGCTTCTAAAGGTGACTGCAAACCACCACAGGTGTCCTTCCTCCAGCAGAGTAACACACAATGGACAGACAGCAAGGCAGAGAAATCAGTCTCAGAGATCAATGTTGATACAAGATCATGCTGGCCCTTCAAAAACCCTTCCCACTCTGTCCTCTCTCTCCAGCACCTGGCCCATCAGCTTCCGCTGGATCACAACGGGGTGAGAAGTGGTTCTGAGGCATGAGGGGGGATTAGGCCACTTTGTCAGGCCAAATTCAGATACCCCACAAGCACATGGAGTCATTGTGCAAGGGAACGGGGATTTGCCCCTTCCTATGGGGATGAAGTTTATGCTAAAGACAAGGTAAAGTCAGGGCAACCCCCTCGTGCATCATGGTGTAACAATCTGCATGAAAACACAGCTATTGATATAATCAGGTTTCCCATCCCTAACATTCTTCTTGTTCTTCTCTTGCTTTAATTTTTGCTGATAAGAGGTAGCTCATTATTTGGGGGGAAGGGGAGGCTGCCTGTGTTTTTTTCACATTAAACTGTGGCAGCGGTGTGCACTTCCCCCCTCTCACCGGGTAAGCTGCAGCACAAAGGCTTGGGGCTGATCTCACATCCTCTACAACAATTAAAAGTCAAGGCCAGCAGCGCAGCCAAAACTTGACACGCTCTTTTAGAGAACAAAGGTCACTAGATTGAAGTCTTCACTCCCTGCTTTGGCTGAAGCAGCATGAAACATCCTCTTCAAAACCTAAAGCAGTTGAATCTTTATCAGGTGATGATGGCTTTTTGGAGAATAAAGACAACTGACCTCCGTGTCTTCCCTCCTACTGTTCCACAAGAAACCTTCGGGCTGCCTAATTAGTATAAATCATTTTCCAGTAAGTGCTCCTGCCCCATGACAGCCTCATCAGGCACCAGGTCCAGAGATAAAGCTCTGATGGCCACTGAGGGCTGAAGGAAGCCAGGAGCCGGACAGTCACAGCCATGGTTGGCTCCAGCTCCATGAGGAGCAGAGCAGGCTGAGGTGGGCACTGCAGATGTGCAGGTGTGACCTCCACAGCCAGGAGACAGGGGCTGGAGAGGACAACAGCTGGGCAGGAAATGAGCCAGAGAAAGGCTACATTAGAAACCACAGCACTCTTGGTGTTTTTGCACAAATAGCACTTTTTGGAAGATTAAATGAAATAAAAAGTCATTACATGGTTAAATGGCTAATTTCATGGCTACAGTCATAAAGCTGACAGAAGCCAGAGCCACCACAGGGAGGCCCTGTCCAAGCCTGACAGCACCAACACCCTCTCAAGAAATGAGGCTTCACAGAGTAATTTGGTTTGGGTTTATTTAACATCAATCCTCAGAGCATACTGCCTCGTCAGCCCAGGAGTTTCACTCTTGAAAGAGTACAAAAGATAGACTCAGCCATCTTCTTGCTCATCATGGGGTAGGACTAAAATCCATCCCAGACTTCTGGAGGTCCTCCCTGCTTGCTGTCCCTTCTTCATGCTCCCCACTTTGCCCAGCAGAGTGAAATCCTTATGCAACTCAAAGGTAACCTCCAATTCCAGGACGCTTTATGTGACTGGTGAACAAGGCCTAACATGATCCCAAGTCCACCTTACCTGGTCAAAACAAGGATGACCCAAGAGGCAGAACCTGCAGTGCTGGCCTGAGATTCTCATGGGTTTCATCCTACTCCTTCCACTGCCTGGGACAGACTCTGGGAGTGCAGACTGACTGTGCATTTCCCCACACACTTCAGTTCACTTCTAGCACAGATTGTGTTCCAGCAGAGAGCATCCCCAACATCTCTCTAGCAGACAGGGAAAAGCCCCACAAAAGGGGTATTTTTGGGAGCTGTTTACTCCTATCAATCTGAAGAGCAAGAGGCATTTCCCTATCATTAGCTCAACAAAAATAGAAAGCACAAGGCACCACAGTGTCAGATCTCTCACTTCCATGAAGAACTCAGAGGCCTGGGATCTCCCCCACTCGGGCTCAGACTGCAAAGATGAAACCAAGAAACCCCCAACAGCACCACAAAAGCATTTGGATGCCCTTATGAACTTGGAGAGATTTAAATTCAAAGCAACAGTAAAGCAAAAATCAAACTGACTCCTTCCTCCCCCCGTTGTGTGGTCATTCCGACGTGGTGGGAAGGAAGATTCAGGTCATCAAACACCTGAAAATACTCTGTTGCATTGCTTCTCAGTAGTGCAATGGGTCTGGCTGGCCCAGTGCAGGCAGAGAAGAGTGAGATGGCAGCAGACAGCCAGCAGCAGGAAAGGATGCGGGGAGAGAAGGGCCTCCAAAACGAAACTCAATGGAAAATACCATTTTTATATGAAACAGCCTCTGCTGACAAAAAGTTCTTTGTCCCAACACAAAGAGCATGCTTCAGGCATGAGTTGGTAAGACAGAATTTCCCCCTTGCAATTCCCTGCTGAAGATACACTGCAGAACCCCATGCTGCCTCCATGTGCCCTACCTGCTCTGGGGTCAAGAGAAAACATTTCCAGTCGTGTCCTTACATAAAAAAGTTCTCCATTTTGTCCACTGATCTACTCCACCTTTGCTAAGACAAACTCAAAACCTTCCTCCAGTCCCACTGAAGTGAGAGGGGCTGCACTGCTGGGACTCAGGCAGAGCCACTCTTCTTCTCAAAGCCTCACCTGTGTTAACTAAGGATCAGAAAACATTGGGAAAACATGATGCAGCTTTCAGCAGGCCACAGAAATTAACACCTTAAATTCCAGCATGTAAATTAAGTTTTAAGAACTGTGTCTCCCAGAAAAAAAAAAAAAAAAAAAAAATCGGGGGGGAGTTAATTATAAAAAAAAAAAAAAAAAAAGGACAGGAAGATATGGGGGGGGGGGGGGGGAACCCGAATTTTTGTCATTTTTCTTTCATGGGATACGGATGATATTCTAAAAGATTAATTGATAGAGTAGAATAAATTGCATTTTAACTCTGGGATGAACTCAATACTGTCAGGATCCTCGATCCAAGATATCTCAAGAAAACTGCAGTCAGGTTTATCAGACATTAATTACCTACATTAAAAAAAATAATCTCACCTCTTCCTAAAAAACAGTGATTAAAAAAAAATTTGACAAAGAAGTCATAATGGATGAACACACATATGTATTCACCCTGCTCCTTACTAACCACAGCTCCTAATAGGAGATAATGGAAGCTGCTTTCAAATGAAATGTCTAAATGGGCCTAGAGCTTGTTTTCTCCAAACTCAGCCAGGCATTACTGCTGCCACAGCCACTTTCAATCAAGCTTTTACTGCAAAGGAAAACAAAGGAAGAAGTTAAATCCATGGGAGATTTCCAATGAATACTTAAAAATCTTTTCATGGGACAGAGTGAGGGAACTCTGTACCAGCAATGACCTCAGAAATCTTGTGAGTTCACTCCATTGCAAGCTGTTCTCTCTCTCCCCTAGATTTTAATTAGCTAATTCAAGGCCTTCTATGGAGGAGGAAAGAGTAGTGCTTAAGCAGCAGAAAGTTCAGCTGAATTTGCTGTGTGCTTGGAATTTAATAGACAAATACCAAGATCCTTTTGGGATCTGTCATTTCCCACAATTAAAGGTGGACACACAGCCACTTGGAGCCTTTCAAAGGACCAGGGACACAGACGGTGTCTTCTTATATCAAAAATATGCTGAGATAAAAATTTGAGATTTTTATCCTACACCTTCCATGGGGAAAGGTGCTGCCACAGTGTTCCCCCACAAATCTGAGTGTGCAGACACACAACACACACCCGAGCCATTCTCCCTGTGTGCCTGTTTCTCCCCCCACAAGCTCTTTTCACCCGCCTGAGGAACAAAGCCAGCGGCTCAAAGATCCAGCAAAAGTGCCTTGTTACGCAGAAGAAAGAGATACTTTAACTCAGCTGTCAATAAGTTTTGCCCATTTACATGTGTGCAGAACACTTTGAATAAATTACGTTTCCAGGATTTAGCTCCACGACAGTGGCCTAACAAAAGGAGACTTACAGCTCCAGGGGAGAGGAGGGGGATGAGGGGGAAACACATTCTGCACAAGACAAAATCCCTTCCAGAACCATGAGGGCAAACTGGGTTGGCGTTTTCCATTGACAAGCACAGCTTTTACATCATTTGCAATCTATTTTCAGACACATTTTCTGCATTTGCATCAAGCACAGAGAGTGGCTTCCACATATGGTCTCTGTGGGGGTGAGGATGGGATGGTTTTGTTTCTTTAATTACAGACACAGCAAAAGTAAAAACAATGGGGGAACCATGGGGCGCTGCTGATGTCAGGTGGAACCGTGCCCCTCGGGGGACCAGTTTCACTTGGAGAGTGAAATCTGCTGTTCCAGCTTTCAGCAGAACCAGCAGCCAACAGAAGCGCTTACAAGACGCTGGCTGGGGTTTTTGTTCTTATTTTAAATATGCACACATGTGTCCCCAGGTGACTACTCTGAAGAAAATTCACTTGTGGGGAGTGAAAGCGAGGAGGATGCAGTCTGCTACATCACTATTGGGCAGGAAAAGCAGCTTTCTCATGGACCAGTCCTCCTACACCAGGGGAATCACTTCTGCATTTTCCTGAGCGAGACACCCTGAAGAGGAAAAACTTACTGGGGTAACGTCAGGTGGATTATTATGACAAAAACTGGGAAATTTAAGTTTCCTGCTTATTGAGAGAAGACAACCAGTTATAAGAGTCTCACCTGTACCCTTTACTTGCCTGCAGGGAAATAATCATATAGAGACATGCTTGAACAGACTTAATCAAACACAGGTTAGTGCCCCCATAAGAGGTCCAGCAGATGAAGCTCCCAGCTCTGTGCCAGGCAGGACAGACCAGCCTTTCTAATGGCACACGCTGATCCTCGCATCCTTCAAATTGTGATGCCATGAAATAAAGCCTGGCTGCCTTCCAGGGTTGCACTGGTCACTGACTTTAATAAAAACAAGTGAAGTAAAATAGATCCATGAGGCTGAGAGCTCAGGCAGGTTGTCCACAAAAACAGCAACTGAAAATATCCCCAGCTGACAGACTCCACTGGGCTTCGAGGGCAGCAGCTCGGGATGGGCAGCCAGAAAGAGCTAAGACTACCCAAAACCTCCCTCCTCAAAGGCAGCAAACATGAATTCCTGACCTCCCTGATATGAAAACCAAATACACTGAAAGCAGGAGGAAAGGAAACCACCGACATCACAGCTTCATGTTTAATATCAATGGGAACACGGAGAACCTTTCTCCACTGCTTCAAACAAATGAGTGACTCATTCCCTTCTCAGCAGCAACCCTCACAGCCACTGCCAGCCAAAGAAACAACGTGGAAAAAAGAAAAATCCGTGTCAATTAGGTGAGTTCTCTGCCCCCAGAACCCACCAGCAAACGGTGCTTGACAAATGATACAGCAAATTTCTCATCGTCCAAAATACCCTCTCTGCAATTACCACCCAGAGCCAGTAAAAACCACTGCCAGAAGCGTGCCTATTTCCATGCTCTTAATCTTATCTGTGGAAGAGGATCCAGGGCATCAGCTTCACTGATGTTTCCAGGAAGAGGAGCCCTAATCAAGCATTTCTGCCCATGAATAACAGACAAGGAATGTCTCCCCTTGGCCAGCAGTAGCCTGTGAAAAATTAAAAAAACATTGTAAAATTGGCTTTGGAAGCAGTGAGAGCTGAGGGGTGATTGCTGTCTTATCTCCACTAGTACAGATGCTGGAAGGACAAGGCTGACCCACAGACAGCTGTCGCTCCGAGACAGCCTAACCAAATCCACAACAGAATGGGTATACAATCCTGGGTGTCATCACCCAAAATGGAGTTCTCTGCTAACAGATGTTTGGGTTTTTTTCATTAACAGAGTTGTAATAATCACTGATTTTCTTAAAGCTTCAGGTGCTGTTCAGTGCAGAAGTTACAGTCAAAAAACACCCATGTTTTTCAGAGAACTCTGAATATGGACCAGGAATAGTCAATGGATCAGGTGTGAACCTGAGACTAGCTAGACTCAGACTGAGGACTGGCCCTTTACCTCTGGAAGGTACCAAGTGGGCCAGGTTGACTTTTACTAGGGAATACCCCTGCAAAAGGAAAGCAAATGTTAATAAGTCCTTTTTCATGCCAGCTGGCTCTGCTCATTCCCAAGCAAACCCCACGATCCCACATGCCCAGCAGAGAGTACTGAATCTGCCAGGAATAAATGATGTTGGAGTGCCTGTTCCCAAGCAAGTAAAAGCACTTCCAAGTGCATATGTGCATGCAGGTTTTGCCATGACACTTTCTTAGAGATCTGACAACACACAGCAAAGGGTCAACAGTTCTCTCTGGAAGGTTGTGTTGATATCTGCTGCAAGATAACGCACCCTGAAGTCAAAGGAACTTACTTATTTTCTAGGCTCGTTATCAGTTGTTATTGTAAGTAAAGCAGTACTATGTGAAATGCCCCTTCGTTCTGACCTTCCCATGGGCAGGACCCACTAAGATCTCACGAAATGTGAAATAATCATTAATACAGTCTCTGGCGGTGTTAATAAATCATACAGCTCAACAAAGCCATAAAACTCTACCAAAGACACACCAATAAACTGCACACTCGAGAACCATTCCACCCCCAGCCTCTTCCCTCACATTCCAAAAATGCAGAAAAGCAGCAGTGACGTTGGCTCCATCCTCTAATCCCCAAATCCCTCAATTACACCCAGGGAGCTGAAGATAACACAGATTTAAAGACCTAAAAGGAAGCTTCTTTCAGAGGTAGAAGAAAGGTGTTATATCAACAATCCTGGGTAATGGATTCATTTACCATGACACTTCTCCCTGTGCAGACAGGAAGGCAACACAATGTCTACAGACATTATGCCTCCCTTTCAGAGAGGGGTTTGCTGGTACCTGAGCCTTCTGCAATGAGCTGAATCTTGTGCCATAAGGAAAAGTTTTGCCTGTGTAAGGAAATGGACTGACTTACATATTAATCCTTCTAACTCTCACTGAAGCCTGAGGGTAAATTCACATATATTGGCTTTAAATTAGCCATTCCTTTTCCACTTCAAAGAAGCCATTCCTGATTTACACCAGAACACACTCAAAACCAGATCCCATCCTTCACCTCTAACTTCTGACACACAGAGCAGAGGCACCTGAGGGGTCCCTCATCTCTCTTTACAGGAGGAAAAGGTCCTTTTAGGGCATGAAGCATCTCAATCCCACACAGGTAGAATGGGATAAATAAATCCTGCTCTGCAGCACAGCAGGAGCTGGACGAGCTTCTCTTGGTCCCATTGTCAAAGGGACTGCTGGGGCTCTGCACAGAGCACTTTCTGTTGGTGGCTTTTTCCATCTGCTGCCTCGACTGGATGCCCCCTTTCGTGACAGTGGGACTCCAGGCCATGGTGTCCATCTTTTCCAGTTCACACGAAGCAGGAGCTGTTCTATCAGCCCTGGATCAGGCCACGGTGAAGGCCACCAAGTCCTCTGCGTGCGTCACCAGCCTTGTCAGCAAGGGCAGGATTTGCAGCACTAACCCAGAGAGGAAAGTTTTGCTTCCAGCTCCTGATCCACCACCCACAACTCCTCCTCCTGGATCCAGCTACAGTCCCTCTGCTAGGACTCTAAAAAAAAAAAGTTGTTTTCAGGGTCACTGTGAAATGATGTTGTTTTCAGCAAGCAGAACTGCCTGAACCTAATTTACTGTACATCCTGTCTGTGCTTCACAATGAAAACACCACACAAGGTTGCAGGTCAGACCTCTGAGCCCCTCCTGCTTGTGATGCTAATTCCTGCATGGTGATGAGAAAGCCCCAAGGGCTATTAATCCTTCCCACTCTGGGGTATAAATTGATCACCAGGAGGAAAGAAAACCACTTCTTCCCTTAAATACATATTACACACATAGGAGCAAGGAGCTGGTGTGTGAAGCTTCCAGACACAGCTGCTTTGTTGACAGTGACCAAAACACATAGGAATACATATCACAGGAACATCCTTGGATGTTTAACCGTGATGTGTCCTCAGGCACACCTGGCAGGGAGGAGCTGGGAGCTCTGGATAAGAATGGCTGAGAATATTAAGCAGCTATGGAGTGAGATGGAGCCTATTCAGCTCTAAAACTCATTGGAGGGGAAAAAAAGCTCTGTGGGGACTTGCCTGTGATTTACCTGTAGGCTTTAATTACTGGCACTGCATGCAGATATGCATAAGCTATATATGACTATGGCAGCATCACCATTAACACCACCAGAAACTTAAATATGGCCAGGACTCAGCTCTTGGGTATATCTAAATTGAGGTGTCAAACTCCCATTACTGTCTACAGAAAGATGGTCAATACTGGCTCAATGCCCTACTTACCAACACTCCCATCAGCTTTGAGGGCAGCTTAGACATGGACACAGGTCCAAGAGCTGAACACTTCTCATGGTGCCTTGGCTTCAGGCTGTAGGACAGCATTCCCATGCCTGGTGGGGTGAGCCCCATGGAGAGGACAAAGGGGTCCCCTGGAGCCCCTTCCCCACTTGCACCCACCTCCTCACACTCCCCAGTGGTGCAGAGGCTCCCTGTCCACCCACAGACTCAATGCACCAGCACAGCTGGGTCAGAAAATCAGCTGCAGACCTGCAGATGCAATGGGATTAGTTCTACCTGAGCAGGAGCACAGGGAGGGAGCCAAGCCCATGGGTTCCTCTGGACTCTCTTGATGCTCCTTACAGACAGAAGACAGCATGAGAGAGGAGGCAGTGAGGGGGAGCCCTGTGGGCAGGCAGGAGTTTTCAGAAACGCTTTTTCATTCTCGCTAAATCCTCTATCCAAACCTTTCCCTTTTGCTAAAAGTCTTTGCAAACACTAGCAAAACCTTTCCCGTTAATCTTTCTCCATCTCGCTAAAACAACACAGACTGTCTGTCTCCAGGGAAGGCTGTCACAGGATATGGGGGAGGAATCTATCATTTGTAATGTACGGAAATATAACTTACATATATCAAAGGCATTTGCTGCAAAAAAAAACAAATACGCAGCAGAGATTGGGAGGCCAAACCCTCATTGCCTTCAAGCTACTGTGCTTAGCAATTGTGTGAGCAACAGCCTGAGCAAACCCAATTAATTTGATTTGTAGATTGCACAGATTAGCAATTGTGTTCCAGTGGTAAATCCCACAAGGAGCCCCTCTTGCTTACATTTCTGTACAGCTCCTCATTTGTTACCCAAATATGTGAAGGCACCTATCTAAATCCCTTCCATTTATTTACTGCCAGGTCTGTAGCCCTGGCTCCCAACAGCACCTCCCAACCAGGATCTGTCCAGATCTCTGCAAACTTTAGTTCTGAAAACTCTCCAGTGTCCATGTCAGGAATATAAGCAAAAACCTTGACCCTGAGGCACTGAGTGGCTCAATAGAGCTGTTTACAGACAGTCTGGAAAACAACTGAACTGTCTGTAGGACACTCTTTCTGCTGGGCTTCACCAACTATGCCAGGTTCTGCACCCTCCAACACCTCTGGCTTGATCCAAATTTAACATTCAAGGGGTTCAGATTCAAATGTGAGACCCTTTGCATGATAACAACCCAAAAGAGGACCATCTAAGCAAAAAGAAACACCTGAGTCTGAAAACTGAAAAATGCTGTATGACTTTCTGTTAGAGTGAAAATTATTCTTTCAGCTTTATAAGCAGTTATCTCTCAAGTAAAAATGCCTGATGAAGAAGTATATAGTCAAATCTTCATGAGATTCTAGTAATGTTTGTTTAAAACCAGAGATGTCCCTTTAAAATGAGGTCTGTGAAGCTGAAATAAAGTAAAACCAAAACAAATAAACCAGTGACAACAGAGGGGTAGGGAAAGCTTTTTTCCTAGGTTTTTAGCACTGTATCTACCAAAGAAACATGTTCTGCTGGTTGAAATAAGAAAAGCAAGATTCTACTGATATTGACTGGATTTCAGTATTTCTAAAAACAAGAGCACTTCATAAATACACTGAAATATTCTGTCATCGCCAGACAGAACATGCCGGTTTTCTGTAAATACAGACATCTGGCAGTGGTTTCTTCTACTGCTATAGATTGCTGGTGTGAAGAATGCTATTTTGTAAGCAAATGCATGTTGGAAATTAATTTCATATGCAACAGGTTACATTAAAGAGCAAGAAAGATTTGCTGGGCAGAAGCACATAACCAAACCAGTGTTGCCACACCATTCCTGACCCTCTCTTTGAGGTTTGTGTGTGATGCCTTCACAATACTGTAGGCATAAAATACGCTCCTCCAAGCAGTGCTCTGAAAATTAATTAAAGCATGCCCACAAAATGCATTGAAATTTGAAAAGGGGACTTAGTTTGGCGTTGTAATTCCAGCCATGGTTAAACACCACTGACAAAGTGATGAATGTTAAATATCAGCAAGTAACAGCCTGCTTGGTACAAAGCACCTGAGGGGTACCACAGGCAGCAGCCAGGTATATAAAATCCAGTGCTGCAGGGCTATGCCATGAGTTTTAGATGTTCCTTTTTTTTTTTTTTTTTAAATAGGATTTCCAGTCATATCTATGTCCTAATCTGACCCATGGTACAACCATCCACAGAGTTGCATCAGACAGAAAGCAAGATATTAGGAAGAAATTCTTTCCTGTGAGGGTAGTGAAGCACTGGAACAGGTTGCATCATCTCTGGAAGTGGTCAAGGTCAAGTTGAGAGGGAAACCTAGTGGAAGGTGTCCCTGCCCATGGCAGGGAGTTGGAACAAGAGGGTTTTTAAGGAGTCTTCCAACCCAAACCAGTCTAGGATTCTATGATTCTACAAAACTGGGGACACATGGGGTCATTAAAAGAGGTGAGCATGGGGGCAACACCTTACTTCAGTAAGGTCTCTCACCTGGGCTAAAATTGAACCCTAATATCTCACTCAAAGGGTGACAGAAGACATCTCTGTGTAAGGGCATGGGCTGTTTTCCATCCACATCTGCTTTGCTCTACAAACTCCCTATTACAAAGTTATTAGCATCAGCAGATAGATCAATTTCTGACTCTGGTTAACATAAGCCAAGTGTAAACACTCCCTCAGAGGTTAACAAAAGCCAGCAGCCCGAACAGGGACAACTCTGCAAGAAAAGGGGAGTGGGAGTCAGGGGGAAGTTGAAAAGACAATTAATCACAGGTTTTCATACACCTTTACACATTCCTGCCAGTGATCAGGCATTTAGAGTGACTCTGTATTGCTTCTCACTCCCTTTAAACCCTGTTTTAGGGGGAGTATTTTCCAAGTGGAGACATCAAAACAACAGATCCCAGAGGCACCCTTGGCATCCAGGCCCCACTGCCCACCTTCCCCACTCCCTTCAGTAAACACCACTAATTCCCCAGCTCCACCAGACCTTTTTTTCCTTCCAAATCAACCTAAAAGCATTTTGGTACTAAAGACAAAGAGAAAAGCAGGGGGGACGCACTAAACCCAAAGTCTCCAGACAGCTCTCAGCGTCTGTCAAATGCTTGCTAAAAAACCCAAATAAAGAAAAACCCGAGCAGCCTTGATACCTTGTGTTATCTTTGCAGGCTGGCTGCTGCCTTATCAGCTCTGACAGAACCCAGCATGTAAGAAAAATTCAGTAGTCTTTGGGTGGAAGTTAGTTCCTAAAAAAAACATGCAGTCAAATTGCTGGAAGTTGGTGCAAGAGGAGAGGGTGAGTGGGTAAGAGATGGTCTGAAAGCCCCCACTATCGTCTTGCTGTTCCCTCTCAGGAAATACCCTGCCATGTAAGGTTTTTAATTATTTGTTCATAATTCACTCCTCACATTTCACACCCACTGCACAGGCCAAGAGCTACAAGGGTGAACAATGGCTCGAAATGCTGCTTGCTCACAGTAGGAATGAGAATGGAATGGAACTGGGATAGAATCCAGGTAAAGTCACCAGCTCTTCATACCAGGTTTTCAAGCTCATCAGAAATGGATGAAGATATTCTGATCACTACTGATGCTGGTCATAAATGCCTCTGTCCTGATGGGGAGGATAAAGAGGTTTTGTCCTCATCTTCACTTCTAAAATAGATGCTCTTTTTGGATAAAGTCTCCTTGGAAGAATTTGGATGTTAGGGAGCACTTCTTTCATGAAAAGCAAAAGTTCTGTTTGCTCTCACACCTACCTCAGCGTGCACTGTGCATTTTGGCAGCCACCACAGAGGAGCTGGACTTCTCCTGTGCAAAGACGTGAAGGTCCTGCTCTTGAAAAAGTTATAGAATAGTTACAAAACACCTTTGTTTGACATTAATTGATGGGTAGAAGGAGTTAGCAAGAGAAGAGCTGTCTCAAGGCCAAGGGTTGCTTTTCAGAGCTGTGTTTGTAATGCAACAGAGGGAACAGCTGGGGGAAGGAATCAGCCTTTTGTCAACCCCAGAGGGAAGGACAGACAGACAGACATTCCCTGGGGAGCTGCCCTGGCATTATAAGCCACTCTGACAGAGGGTGAGTGGCTTTCTACATCTGACCTGACCCTTTCTCCCTCTGAGAGTCCTCACAAGTTTTCCTCAACACCTAACAAAACCTGAAGTGACACAGCTGGGCTCCCAGAATTACCCCTTTATTTTATTTGCAAGTTTTGCCCAAGATAACACTGCAGGGCAAGCAGAGGAATAAAGCAAAGGGAACTCCAATAGTGGAAGGCCCTCAGCAAGTATTTCTTTAAGTACAAGCAACCCCCAGGTGCTTGAAGTAAATATATGCCTAAACATTTGGAAAAATGGTGTCTGAGAACAGAGACTTCTCTAGTTGCAAAATGGCACTGAAATCCTTGGGTTTGGACCTCCCCTTGTGTGCCTCCAGTGTTGTGCTACATGGGTTTTATTGGATCCAAACTGGGATGAATTCAAATAGATGTGTCATACACTATTTTCCGTGTTTTATTTGACTTTAATTACTTCTTAACAGTACTGCTGTTTGAAAAATCTTTCTCAGTTGAGGGTGTTGGTTCTGCCTAGGGCTGCCTGGCCCTCTTCCACTGAAATGCCCTTTCAACAACCACCAGAAGCTTTTGCAAGGAAAATGAAATCTTTTGGAAGATCTCTTTTTCTGTAACTGTGTGAAAACTTGCCTCTCTCAATTCTCTTTCCTTCTCACAGATTCTAGGTTGGTTGTTTTTTCCACCTCTCTAGAAGGTGGAAACCTGTGGTGGGTTCCAGCAGGCTCTGGAACAACACCTGGGAGCAGTCAGACCTTGCTGGTAGCATAGATGAAAACACTTTGATGATGACGAGGATGCTAATAACTGTAATAATGCTTGAATTATCTATGTAAATTTTTTTTTCCATTCCAGGACTTTTGATGGTTGTTTCCATAAAAAATAAGCATGGTGAAATGCCATCTCTCCCTGAAGTCAATGATGCCTTGTGCCCAGCAGAGAGGGGACAACTGGACTTGCAATTCAGGCAGATGAACTGTGATAGATGTTCAGTGCAAGGCTCCAGCCCGTGCATGGACAAATGTTTGCATCTGTTTCACCTTGGGCACTGAAACAAGGTTTGGGGACAGAATTATTGGCCTGGTGGGTCTGTATTGCATCAGCAGCAAGAAATCCTTATCAGGGCAACATCTGCTTTGTACAGGGTGCAAAGGTACCTCACCATTCTGAGGGGAGAGGCCCTTTGTCAGAGGAGAACGAAGTCTCTATCCAAAGAGCTGCTGCATTTAACACTGTAGCTGTCTGTTCTTCGTTCTGAGTTTGACAGCCCTTACCACAACAACAGTGCTTTGGTGCAATGAGGACTTCCAGGCACTAAACCCAATCTAAAAAAATAATAAAATCACACCAGCTATCATAACAACTTTGCCTTATGCTGTGCTCATCATACCAACCAAAGCCAATGCTCACATGCTGACCTCCTCTCCCAGAGCAATATTAAATATCTCAGATGTTGCCATCCTCCTCAAGCTCTACCTCAGTATGTCTTGTAAATACCCCCCAACACATGCCACAGACAGAAAGCCCTGAGTCAGTTTTAACACAGGGTTAATTACAACAGAAAACCTGTTCAATTACTTTGTAGCATTTTTCATGTCCCTCAGACAAGTTACTGGGTTTGCAGTTTGTGGTTATTTCCCACTTCATAGTATCTGCCTTTCCCTTGCAGAGGTAAAAGGGAAAGCACCTGTAAATACACAAAGAAAAAGATCCAAATCAAAGCACCATTAAAATTCATTCAGGGTTATTCCTCGCTGCTGTTATTTCAGTTAGTGTCTGATAACTAAGCTGTTCTCTTTTTTTCTTTCAAACACTTGTCTCAGTTAAAGTCTGATGCTGTTTTTCCTTCTCGAGAAAGAAACCCCAGAGATGTATTTTCAACCTCCCGGCTCAGTGTTTCCCAGTTATTTTAAATCAGGGACACTTGCCAAGATTCACATTTTTCCCCTCACACTCTCAGCCTAAAGCCATCACAGATCCAGGGACGGACCCTGGAGTGGTTCTTACAGCACTGTTCTTGTTGCCCTTCTTGCAGTCCATGAGCCAGCATGGGAACCTACACTTGTCCATCTCCATTGCCCAAGAGGGACCCATTGTCCAGGTAAGAGAAGGTTTGGCAGATTTTAAAACATATTTAAGGAAAAAAAAAACAACTTTTTCTTTCAATAGGTAGAGTTATTGAATTCCAGGTTTTGATTCTCACACCTGTACCTGAGTTTGGTCTTCCAAGGCAGAGTAACCCCAGGAGCCTACACATGCACCAGGATTCTTTCCCTTTTTAAAAAAGCTGGATCAAGAGGCAAAAGCCACAGTTTCTCCAGGGTGCTGGGTCATGTTTCAGAAGGTTAGACATGTGTCAATCATTCCTGGACAGAACTCATGCACCACATCTCACTGGCCAACATAAACAGGCCCTTCCAGAAATCCCCTAAAAGTGTTGTTGATGCAGCCCTGCTGTGTTACCTGTTTAGCCTGCTGGCTCTGTTACTCTCCCTAGAAAAATATTTTCACCCACAGGGAATATTTTGCCCAAGCTGTTTTCTCTGCCTTATTTCTGCAACCTGCTGAAGTGGTGTCAGTAGTCAGAAGTTTTGTAGAGACAAAGCTAAGCCTGAGGAGAAACTTGTGGGCGACATCCTTCATTCACCTTGTCTCCAGGGTGGATGGACAGTGTGCCTGGAGCAGGGGGAACACCTGGTCACCAGCAGCACTGGTTGTAGCCACCTTTGCTGCCCACTGTGTTTCTCATGGAGCAGCTCCTTCCTTGCAGCAGGCAGTGCCATAGGCAGCAAACAAATGCTGACAGAATGAACTTGCCATTTTCCATTTCACCAAAATGATCCTTCTGCCTCAGGAGACAGAAGCAGAGACAGAGGAAGGAAGGTGTCACCCATTTCCCTACAAAGTACTCCAAATTTCAGGGGATCACTGAGACAAACAGAAAACTGTCACTATGCAGAGTGTGAAAGAAGCAATCTCCCAGTGCAGAAGGTCCAGCAATGCACTACCCCTGAGCTGAACCAAGAGCCAAATATGACTTTTCAGTCTTCACATTCACTGCCCCCAGGCTATGTTACATTTTGTCCTGTGGACCTTGGTGCATTTGAGATTCCTAAAGAGTCATTTTATAGATGTTCCCATAAATATCCAGTCCTTCAAAGTACTGAGCCTTCCTGCCATAAGTGGGAACAGAAGAAAGGACTTGCTGCCTGTGGAGACACTGTGATATTCCACAAGCACAGCCCATGCTCCTCTAAGAATTTAAACCATCACATTTTTTTCCAGGTTGGCTTCCTGCCCAAGTTTCCGCCCCAAAACATCCACAGCAAGGTCAGAGGAGCTCTCCCCCAGCACAAGGGAGTTACCAGGCTGGGAGCAAAGGAGGACAAGGATGGGCCAGTGAGGGGGTCAAGTTCAGTCATCTTCAGCTGCCATGAAATCACACCTGAGAAGGATTTACTGCCAGCATCTGAGCGGCTGCAGTCAGGCAAAGGAAGGGGGGTCCTATTTGTGCATCTAATGACCCAACTTAGCAGGACAGAAACCAAGTGCTTGACCTTTCTCAACATCATGTGAAGCAAATGCTCCATATGACACGGCTCCAGCATTATCTACCAGGCACAGGTGCACGACTGCAATTAGAAATGACTGGCATTTCACACATAACAGCACCTTTCAACCCAACTCAGCCCATCCAAAACCACTCTGAGCCTCAATTACCATTTTCTTCCCACCCAGCCTCCCCAGCTCCCTTGCCAGCTCCAGCAGCACCAAATAATTCCCCATGAAGTCTCACAGCTGTTATTTGAAAATCAGACTGGAAGTCGCGACACCTCGCTGCACGCTGGTGGATCTTACACTTGGCATTTGGTTTATCCCGACACCATTCCTCACCCCCACCCCTAAACCAACTTCCGCGGAGAACAATGCCGCCCGGCTGTGTCCACAGCAGATTTATCCCCCCTTCCCAGCAGCTCACAACGCCCACACCTTCAAGGGGCAGTAGCTGCTTGAAGCGAAGGGTTCCTTCTGGTTTCTGGAAAGAAAAGGCTGCCCTCTATAATCAGGGTATTGTTCTCCATAAATGGAGCCAGACTCTGTAAACACTCTCCTCTGCGCAGCGCTGGGAGGGAGAATGCCAGCGTGTGTATACATACATGTGGGGAATGTGTCCTGTTCTAAACAACAGTAAATTATGTTAATTCATTTCCTCTGCCTAAACAGTGCTAATAAGCTTCGGGAAAGGAGGAGGAAAAAGTAAACAAGAGTCCATTACAAAAAGGTGAGGGGGAGAGGTAACCAAATAACTCCACCAAATGTCTCCTCTGGGGAAGGACATTCATGTTACAGCTCGGACAGGCTTCACACAGCCCTCCCTGAGTCCTGATGGAGGTGGAAATGTAACAGCAACAGTGTCTGTCTTTCTTTCATAAGGTTTCAGCCTGTTTGCACGAGTTCAATCTTGTGAAATGGGAAATGAGCCCCCACCAGTGCCCTGATCCACAGCGACTGCATCCCTGGGGGCTTTGCACTGCATGTGATGTGAGTGCTCCGGTGACCAAAGCCAACACGAATAGTCAGAGCCTATTTGTGATTTTCTAACAGGAAAATAATTTCACTAAGCAAACTGCCATGCTTTGACTCAAAACCCTGATTAGCACAGTTTGAAAACAGGGCAGCATACTGTTCTGGGAATTAACTTGCTTGACCCCTAGTCTATAATGGCACTCAAATAATCTGTGAGTCAGACCAAGTTGAAAAACTCTTGCAAGACCACACTGAAAGAATTTACTGGATTTATTGGATTTTCTAAGATAAAAGAAAAATAAGCTTGGAACTCCACTTTGTCTGTGGCCTTCAGAAAGACAAGCTTTTTCTCCTGACAGTATCTAGAAGAGGAAGACTGCCTATGCTGAGAAGCACTTTTTGGGTCTCTTTTTAATGTACTGGAAACTCTCAGTAAATAGTCATAATTATTACAAATATGCAGGTCAATTGCTATGATTACTTTTGAGCAGCACCTTGCAGTACCTTTCTTCTTTGCTATTGATGGTAAAGTAAGGGACAGATTCCTAACCCTGTGAAACTACAATCCTCCTCCAAACAGGAATACTCAAGGAGAGGAGAGCCCTGAATTTAAATTCATTTTAAATATCCAGAGGCTACTTTACCAACTGCGTACAAGGACTACTAGTCTGGTGTTTCTAATGAATTTCCAGGGACAAGAATAAACCTGTGTACATCACCATCACAAAGTACTGCTTGAAATCCTCCAAATCCTCTGGCCTACTCCTGTTTGAGCAGGCAGGAAATCAGGAACAGCATTCTGCCTTAGGAATACAAGCAGGACTTTGCTCTGGTCTAGATAAAACACTGACCTATCCCCATCTTATGGTTTCTGCAAAATGCTCTCACCAGTCTCTACTACTTCTTTATATCCCAGAAACAATAGCTGTGTGCTTAGAGCAGTGGCAAACACCTTCAGAGAACAAATCCAGCAATTAGCAATCAACTGTCCAAATCCAGCTCCCTGCATATGCAAATATCTCCCTAACAGGTTTATGACTCCTTGTCAGTCAAAAAAGGCAAAGTAAACACCTGCTTACTATCCTGGCCATGATTAAGTTGAAAGTTTCACTCTCATTAACCCTTAATGAAATTAGCCCTGGCAATACTGCATTTCTGATTGGTTGGGAACAGCAGGGAGGAGGAAAGATACTCATCAGCTCTGATCTGTTATTCTAGTTTTATATTAACTATTGCAGATTGTGATGAACCCTCCCATGGCATGGTGCCACCCTGCACAGAACTGAAACTCAGCTTGGTCTTACAAGGCTCCAGTTTCTGCTCCCTGGTAGGATTAGATATTTAAATCCTACTCACACCTACTCAGCCACAACTCACTGAACCTAAAGGGACTATCACTCCGTAATCCAACGCTGAACATTAAAATATGAAATGACTTATCAGAGCGTGGAGCCTGATCTCCATATGCTGGAGGAGCTGTCGACTCCTCCCCAGTTCTTCCATTTCAAACTGCCCAAAAATACATGAAACACTTCCCAGTATTACTCATCTGGATAAAGAGGCGCTGTTATCACCTCCAAAATGTTGTGTCCTTCTGAAAAAGAACAGGGAAGATTTAGATTCACCTAGAAGGCGAGCAAGGTGGCTCACAGCACCCTCTCTCTGAAGGGTATCCACATCCTGCAGAAGTTAGAGCCCCCAGTTTGACACTGACTGGTCAATGGCAAACAAGCGTCCTTCCTTCCACAGAGAGTCTGGAGTATCCCTGGGGAGATACTGCACAGTGTTCTGAGGTTCATTCTGTTACTCATTAACCCTTCCATCCTTGACACACAGTTCATACACCTGTAGCTCATCTGGCACTTGCCATTGCTTAACCAGCAGTTACAGATCTGTGTTAACAGCTCTGAGAACAACCACTGAGAAAAGTAACTTCCTCTGTTACTCCAACTCACACAAATCCATCAGAGAGGAAGGAGGGGGGAAAGAAACCTGTTCACAGTGCTCTGGCATCCACAGCAGCCTAACTCCAGTACTTTGACTTGTGCAGCTTTGAGAGACTGGTGAGTGTGAACAGCCTTCCCTTTTCCCTCCTTTGTGGTTGAGTTGGCCTCACCCCATTCACTTCTGTCTAGAACAAAGGAGATTAAAATCCATACAAAGCAATAGTAGAACAGTAGCTAACACAACAGAAGAACCCCTTTTACATTACAAGGCTTTTCCTCAGAGTCACATATTGGTCAAAAGTCAATCAAGTCTCACACCTGTACATGGGGGCACCTGGGAGGACACAGGAGACAAGAGAACTACAGCACAGACTTGAAAAGCTGCATCCCAACATCCCCTTCAGAGCCACACACTGCCTGCTCCAGCTGCTCTCCCAGGCACCAGCAGGCCTCCAGAGCAGGGGTACACCAACTAATCTGGACTAAATTTTCTCTTGGAGGTTGGCTAACACATTTCCCTCCACGTTCCTCTCCAGCTTCTTCCCTCTCGCAGTATCCTGGGTAGAACTAACAAGCCCAAAGTCACCACAGAGATCTTGTGCCATTCCACACTAATACCTAACTCTTAAGGTCATCAGTTCAGGGGGAGTGTGGAGCAAACCCAGCAAGGAGAAATATGGATTTTTAAAAATGCCTATTGCACAAATTAAGTCCACATTTCCCTATTTGTCTGCTGTTCCTGTGTTGTTATCTGAAGGCACAAATACTGATGGCTCCTAAAATACCCACCCAAGTCAATGTCACCCAAGTGGCATCTAGGGTATGACACCTCTTGCATTACTCACTTGACAGGATACCCAGGATTGTGTCAATCTCTCATGAAATAAATTTGCCACATATGAGAAGAAATTATTTTGTGTCCCATCAAGCTGGAAACAACTTGTAGAGAAGCTGAGCATAGAGGTGCAGCCATCCTGAGAAACATTAACCTGCTCCAAGGAGTCTCTGTTCCCAATTTACATTTTTCTTCTTTCCTTAGTGAAGCTCAAAATTAAATTTGAACACTTAATGGAAGAAGTAGCCTGGAGTTATTGGCTGAATTTCTTTGTGAAAATTGGAGTAGCTGGGATGAAATAACAGCGTCAGGTTCCTCACAGCACTGCAGGATGCTGTGCTTCTGCTGCCATACAAAGGGGACACTGAGTAATCAGAGCAACCAACCAAACTCCACACAGCCCAGGTTTACTTGACTGGGAAGGGAGGGGGAGCGAAAAAAAGAAGTCAGAAATGGGAATGGATTTGGCAACAAACAGCATACTTACTAAACAACACTCAGGCAAGTCTTCAGCCCCTCCACACCCAGAACACGGCCCGCAGGATGGCTCTGCCTTTGGGGATAAACCTCTCTGCAGCAACCCGGAGTTTAAACAGTGAATTTCCAAATCATTTTCAGCCACAGCAGCACATGCTCCCCCCACCAGCCAGAGCTGGCAGTCAGTAGCAGCAAAATGTGCTTTTCTAGAATAAAAAACATGAGTTCAAGCCATGCAGTCAAGCAAGTGAGTGGCACTCTTGGCCCACATCCCCTCTGCTGTCACACGTGAGGTGGGCATCACAGATAATCCCAGTAAGTCATCCTTCAGGGATGGATCCAAAGCCTATGGGAGTGAGTAGGAGTCACAGCACCAACACTCAGGCTCTGAATCAGGTCCCAACCTGTCACAACTGGCATGGCTGCATCTGCTTATCTCGTACGACATCAGGACAGCACAATCAGATGAATCAAGCTTGCTTTTGGAAATATTTTTCTTTTACCATAGTACCACAGTTGCTATGAAAGAGCAGCAGACTGAACAGACTTGCATCACACAGAGGCCTTTGCAACTTCTGCATTCACCACTGGCTCCACTCTCAAAAAGTCCCTTATATGACCAAAATGTTTCACCTTGTTGAAAAAGGTTAGAACAGGTGAACACAGCTAAGTAGGTTTGGGGGTGTTATTATTGGAGAAAGCTCAAAGTAAAGACTGATTACAGAGAACAAGATAAGGAATAGAAGTCCAAATTAAATGTTCCAAACAATATGAAATCCATTTTAGCTTGAGCAGCCCACCAGAAAATACAGGAGAAGATCAGATGAAAGACAAATTACTTGAAACAAGACAAAAGGAGGAGGGTAATGAAAGAAGTGTGAGAAAACAGCATTTCCACCAACTCCTGAAATGCTGGAATATATTTGTACAGATCCTCTTGGCAGCATGGTTTTACAAGTCACTGCAGACACAAGTAGGAGCTTCACATCATAGGAAAATCAGCTGCACTGGTTCAAATCTCACTGAATAACTAAAGCTGTGACTAAAAATTGTTGTGGTTTTTTTATATTCATCCTAGGCACAAGAGGATCTCTGCATTATTATTTTCCTCTTTCAGTGGGAATTTTTATCACTTCCATTAATTAATCCAAAAATGCACAGGCAGACTCCACTGCACTCACACTATTCCATGATGAGTGTTCTGTGCCCAGATGTACCAGCATCACTTATGGTGAGGTAGACACCCAAAAAGGAATTATCAGAGAGGATATTGGAAAAGATCAGCTCTATCAGCCAATTCATGTCAAATGAAAAACTTCAGCTTTAGTTAATAAACTGGCACCAATGGCCCCAAATCTTGAAAAGGCAGTTCTACTTGCTAGCAAGTGTCATCTATTTTTCAATTTCAAATTATACTCTTTTCCTGAAAAAAACCACTTTCCTGTAATATCTCAAGCACCACCTCATGGCACATGAAAGATGCTTCTGTGGCTAAAACTCAGGCTTTGGAGTCCAGCCTTCACTGTGTGCGAGTTCATCCCAGAAAAGACACATTTTGATTTGCTGCTTGCGTCTTTTAATGAAGGTCAAAGAAACATATGGACTCAGAAAACAGAGTTATAAAAACTTTAGGGAAAATCTAGATGCATTTGAGCAATTTGCTGAATTTTGTAATATTCCTAATTAAAAACAAATAAAATCAACCCTAATTTTCCAGTATGACGCACACTGGATTTTATGTTTAAACTCAGCCACAATTTAAAGCAGCCGACAGCCTCAGAAGAAGGGAGGAACCAAGGTTTAAAAAAATAACCAGGATTTTCTTAGATCGTCATGTTGACTCTAGGTACAAGTCATGCTGACAGATTATTCATGAGCAAGCTCCCCAAGAGCAAAATCCAAGAAATGCCCCAAACTTCACCAGAAGATGTGCTGTGACTTCCATAAAATCTGAATCAGGCTGTTAGATCTGAACGTGCTTCTCTTTCACAAGCGAGAAATTACCTAATCGTTCTATCAGGTAACAACCACTCAACAAGAATAAAGGCGTAAAGCAGAAGCCAATAACCATCTCTCTCACATTACCATTATTTATCTTTTCTGTGCTTACTGAAGGACTCTTACAAACCCCAAAGTTACAGAATGGGAATTCTGTTCATCACAACAAAGAACTCAACTTCCAAGAAAGAAAAAAAAAACCCATCTCTAGCATCCTGTTCCCTTTCCCTCAATAGTAAGAGAAATCAAAATGGCACATAACATTATTTCTGCATGAAACCATTGAATTTTGAGGCGGCCCAATCAGCAAATTCCCTGTAAAGCAGACACCAAGCAGGTTTGCAAGCCAAGGTCGCACAGAGAAGTGCCAGAACAGAAAGCAATTAAGGTCCCGTTCTTCCCCTCCCTACGCAATGCACCGAAAATGAAATCAACATCCAAACTAATTAGTTTCCAGCAGAATATCAGTTTACTTGCTAAGAGGAGGGTGGTTACTGCTCTTACCAAAAACTTCTAAACATACCATACAAAATCTTGCTTAAGCCACAGGACCAAGCCAGGCACATCCCAATGTTACCATATACGGTCACCAAGGCGAATATGATGGCAACTTGACAGATTTGGAACAAATATTGCGTTGTCTGTCACTGAGATAACACAGGCAGGAAAATATCAGATTGTATTACCTGTGTCCAGCAGGAGGTGTGGCATGGCAGGAGCTACATTGCTGCAGGACATAGTCACTAAAGGTTAGTGGCCCAAGATGGCATTAACCCCTGCAGAGGATGGCCAGGGCAGGCCACTGAAGACTTTTATGCCCACTATGGGGCTGCTTAGAGAGAGCAGGAATGGAGTAACACGAGGGATGAGCCGCTGGACCTGTTATCCCAGGTTCAGAGCAGACATTATCCGTCGCGGCTGGGAAACAGGCTGAAGCTGCTGCCCCACGCCTTGGCTGTCAGCTGGAAGGCACAATCTGTCTTAGAAAACCACAGCACACAGGTTTTGTGCTCCAAGAATGGGTTTTGAGAACACAGGCTTTCTAGTCTTCAGCCACAAGGGAAAGAAGGGGCTTGGATATCTATCAAAATAGCTCCTGAGGAAGACTTTTTTGGTACAGGCTCCCTTCAGGAGATCCTTAGCCTGGAATAAGATTGGCCACTGAGAGCTATTCCTAGACTAAGTTTTTTGGAAGGGTTTTTCCAGTGTATTTGTAGGCGTACACAAGCCCTCAGTCAAAGCCTTTCAGTGTCAACCCCAAAAGCATTGGTTCAAACCCAACCAGAGTTACCTCATCCCCCATCCCTTCAAACACAGACAGTTCTACCACCTGCACCTCTAAAATCAGACCTGATCTCTGTTTTAGCTTTCAAAGGTATTGCCTCTTCCTTCAGAGTATATATTGGTTTGCTAAGGCATTCCCTTTTTTACAGAGTTACATCTCAGTGATGAGATACACTGGTGGGACAGAGCCAGCAGGCACAGATCCGACTCTGGAAAAACTCCCCTTTTTTCTGGGAGGCGAAAAAAACCAAACCTGCCCCATAAACCTAATCAGTCATTCCTGCAAGGGCCCATTGCCTTAAAAGGTGTCACCTAAATAAAGATGTAAAAATAATACAACGTAACATTTAACGCAAGATTGCAGCTGAGAATTCAACTGTCAGGAAATATCAAACGTCCTGGAGCGCGTGGGCAACTTAACTCTGCCCCCTTGTGCAGATGCACCACGGCACAGCCCTTCCCCGAGCACGGGCACAGCATTCAGTCACCTCCAAATTAACACCCTAATTACAGCATCACCTGCTTTTGCCTAAAATGAGTAGAAAAGAAGGACCATCACTTTCCCAGGGAGTCTCCTCAGCCACCTTCCGCACTTGACAGCCAGCCAGCAAGCACCTATTTAACTTCTGGTGCCTCGGATCAGGAGGTGCTGGCACACTTTGGGCCACACACGTCTCATCTGCAATCAGGACACAGATATTAAATGCTGTTTGACCAAAACAAAGAGCCCTTCTTCCTCCAGAGAAGAGCCTCACGACCTCAGGCTGAGATTTGGCTGAAGGACTGCCTATAAAACCTGAGCGACTGTAGCAGGTAACGTTTACACGTCTCCAGCGGCCAAAGCCCTCATATGAGGCGTTCAGAAAAACTCTGCAGGTACATGAAAAGCCTGGCACATTTTTCCAAGAACCTGAAATTATCCCAGTGTAAACACCTGACAACTGGAGATATTTGTCAGCACAAAGTTTCAAAGTTCTGAGAAGTGTCTCATCTCTACTCAGAAGTTCGATCTTCCATCTACCTCCTTTGCTATCAAAAATGTTCTCTTCCTTAAGGAAGTCTAAAGCAGGACTTAAATGTCAGAATTTTGTCTCTGTTTTCACAGCAATGACTCCTTTTTCTCCTCTACTTCCCCTCTCTTAAATCAGCCCATGAATGAATGACATTTTTCATGGGTTTGGCCTTGGCTTTTAACCTCTATTTCTAGATAATTTTAAATAATCAGAACCATCTCTCCATACACTTATAGGATGGGTTTTTCCGGCTCAAAAAGGTGTAAATAACCCAATTACCAATATGATCCTATCAAAGTTCTATTAAAAAGATCTTTCCACAGGAAAAATAATGATGTCCTGAAACTACTGCTGTTAATTTTCTGTCATTTCTTCACATGACAACAGCCCACAGCGCTTCATTTTCCAGGGGCAATGAATTTACGAGCAAGACAATTGCAAACCAAATTTAAACAGGGTCAGCCAGTAAAGCAGCCGATACTCAGCTCACATCAGAGACAAGAATCTTTTTGTCTTCTCCTGCCCACTTCAGATCTTTTCCGGAACTCCACCAACTTCTCAGGTCCATTGCAATAAAATACATCCATGAAGTCATCTTAATTCATACACTGCTGCCCATCGCCCACAACTTAAACTGAGTCCCCATTGTAAGCCTTGCCTGGAATTCAGACTTGCAGGAATTACAGCCTATATACTGTTTTCTTTTTCATTCAGCTTCCAGCCAAATCATTTTATAGTGCTTTTGCCTCCATAAAATATTTGCTTGAGAGCCAATGCCAAGAAGAAAAAAAACGCAGTGCACTAAACCAAACTTGGGTTTTCAGAGTAATGCTCCCCTTCTCCTTTCCCATACTCGCCCCCCAAGATTTATTTTTGGCAAGTTACAGCCCAAGTGAAGGGCAGGTTTAAACCTTTTAATTCACAAGTTTAAACCTTTTAATTCACAAGTCCATCACAATGGGTGACTTGAAGGTCTTGCAACAATTCACAAAATTCTGAGACCACTGGGAATTGCAGCTGGAGCAATCTGCATCCTAAAGTTGTACCCCTATTCTCCTGGAACAATTCAGCCCCTACTTTGTGACCAGGGACAGGGGAGCTGAGAGCCTGGATTTGCATTCAGGCTTTCTAAGGACAGCACCCACTGAGGTACAACACAGGCAAAAGCTCAGGAAGCGCCACTGCTCCTCACACTCTGATCCCAGAGCTTTGCTAAAAGCACCTTGACATAGAGAAACTTCTTTTTTCCTCCCTCCATCATTCCCAGGTCAACGTATTTCAAGTTTGCCTCTGGAAGTGTAACCTGTTTATTGAAATCCGATCAACTGCTGGAGCCTCAGCACTAAAATACGCTCTCGCTGTTGGGAACTGTCATTTGTCTGTCACCAGGGAAGTTAATGGATGTGTTTGTTTAGTTTGTAAGTGGGAATACACGGGGCAGAGGCTGGAGCGATTACAGGAGGGGAGAGGTATTTCTGATCCACAGAGGAATGCAGTTGCTTTTCTTTAAAATTGTCTGTGTATTCTTACACAGACACAAGAAAAGTTCACCTGTGCCTAACAGACCTCAGCAAAGCCACAGTGACCGCGCTCCATCCCAAACCACGCAGGTAAGGAGGCACCACACGTGGGCACGAGCCTGCACCTCTGTGCAGACAAAAAATGTGCAGGGGACGAGTCCCTGCGGACAGCAACTCCCCTGGGGGGTCCCCTCTGGGGGTACCGCGGGTGTTTGCGGAGCCCACAGAGCAGAGGGAAGGGGGAGAGTCACAGGGTGATCACACCGAGCGCCGTCCCCTTACCTCTCGCCGAGTCCGAAAATGCAATTATCCCTGCGAGAAGGAGCGCCAGCTGCAATTCCATTTTGAAAAGCAGATCCCGCCGTATCGCACAGGGTACTGTCCTCTCAAACCTGGAGTCAGGAAAAAGGAGAGCAAAATAGTTACTGGGGGGGAAAAACTGAACGACTCTCAACTTTGCAGAGTTTTAAATCCTACTGAGAAGGCTGACAAGAAGAAACAGCAAATGAAAGAGCAACATACTTGTAATTCATTCCTTGGTGCTCAGTAAGTAAAACTTTGCCCTCCTCTCTGCTTTATTCTGATATAAATCAAGAACCCACTGAGGCCAGTAAGCTCCTCTAAGTTTACAGTTAACGCATAATTCTTTGGTATCCTGTACAGAACCAGTCTGGAAGGCAAACAAAACGCTAGCAAGTGGCCATAAAACAAGATTTCAGGTTAACAATTTGCGGAGGAACTTGGTGGAAGGGGGAGGAGGAATGTTACCTCTCCCATCAGCAGCCCAGAAAACTTTGTGTTGCTGCTCCAGTGCCCCTCAGCCAGGCTCCGCTCTGGGTACGCGCCTTCCTCCACTCCGAGCCTTCTCTGCACAGCACTGATTCCTCCTTTCCTCTTCTTCCCCCCCTCGCCACGCTCCCCCCACCACCAGCCCCACTTGTTTCCGTGGGCTCCAGAGGTGCGTCCCAAAGCGCAACCGCACTTAATTACCCAGATTCTTGAAGATGCCTTCGCTGTGATACGCACACCCGGGGAAGATCAGGTTTACATTAATTACACCCTGTTCTCCTCCTAAAACTCTCACTCTCTAAACACTGTCTGGATTCCTCACCCTTGTAAACTCCCCGGTTTAAACACCCCGTGCCCCCAGGACACACAACAACCCGCGCACAGCATCCAGCAAAGCAAGCGCGGCCGCTCGGTTCGCGGCGGGCAGCGGCGGCGGGGGGCGGCGGGGCTCTCCCGGGGCTCTCCCGGGGCTCTCCCGGGGCTCTCCCGGGGCTCTCCCGGGGCTCGGCGGTAACGGGATATTCGCCGCTGGGACTCGGGGTCGCGGCAGGGAGGGACGAGCGGGGGGACACCCGGCGCGATGCCACCTGGTGCTGCGCTGGCGGCTCCCAGCTGTGCGCTACGCGGCCCCGGCGCGGTGTCCCGGCCCGGGCTGGCGGCTCGGGGGACACTTACCTTGGCTGCTGCCGGGCTCTAACACCGCGCTCTGGAGCCCATCCCCGCCGCTCGCCGCCTCATGCCCTCCGCGGCCACGGCGCCCGGCGGGCGCTCCGCCGCCGGCCTCTACCTCATGCCCCCCCTCCCCGGGGTGCTGGGGGCTGCCTGGGGGTGCCCTCCCCACGGAGCGGCTCTGCCCCTTCACCGGCTTTTTAACAACCTCCCCCCTTCGCCCCCGCGGGCGATTTTTTTCCACTCGAGAGTTACGGGCGAGGAGGTCAGGGAAAGGGGGAAACCTTGTAAATTATTTTTTTCCTGCTTTCCGGGCCGGGCTGAGCGTGTGTGTGCGGGGAGGGACAGCGGGGACCTGCCAGAGCCTCCGGGGCTCCGCGCCGCGGGATGCCCGGTGATGCCGTCCGGCGGCTCGCCCAGCCGGAATCCCGTTTAAGGAGCGAGGGGAGGAGGGGAAAGGGGCTGGGGAAGGGGAGGGGAGGGGGGGGGAGAGCCGGGGAGAGAGAAACGGCGATAAAGCAACTTTCCCTGCAGGGCTTTGTGGCGGTGGGGGCCGAGCCGCCGCGGAGGGCGGCGCGGAGCCGCCCCGCTCCAAACTTCGCACCAATCCCCGGGAGCCCCCGGCAGCCCCCGCCCTCCGCCGGCCCCGCTCCCCTTAACCCTTTGCGGGCGGCAGCGGCGGCTGCGGAGCGCTCGCAGCGCCGGGAGCGGGGAGCGCGTCCCGCTGTCCCCGCCGCTGCCCAGCCTGGCACCCCCGGCCGAGCTCGCCGTGCCCCGGAGCGCTCCCCTCCCCGCACCCCCGTAAGGCCGGCGGCTGTGGAGACCTCCGAGCCCGCAGCCCCCCGCACCCCAGAACCCGTCCCGGCCAAAGCACCCCTGTGCCCAGGCCGGGAGAGAGTTCCCCGGGCCTGGGAACCCACCGCGCAGGCAGCGGGGGACAGACGGGGGCAGCTGCCCCGTTTTGATCTCTCGGCTTGGCTGCAAACGATGCCAGAAAGAAGCTGGCCTGAACTAAGCTAAACCAAGTGGAAAATAAACTGTGGAGATGTCAGCTCCTTTTATTAAGTGTTACAATTATTTATTATTTACTTTCAAACATGACTCGGCTGATGCTTCCGCTCTTACAGCAAATCGCTCTTCACACAGGATCAAAACCAACCTGGCAGAATTCACCAAACAGACTAAACAAACGACAAGAAAAAGTACTGCCTCAATAGCTAAACTTTTTGTATCTCAAAAGAAACATCGTTGCTGTTGATGTTATAGCTTCTTAGATCTCTAACTTGATAGGCTCCAGCATGAAGACCTCCTTGAAAACAAAGTTATCTCAGTGCTAGTTCAGTGTGACAGGCAGCAGGAGAATGCCTGAACCCAAGCCAAGAATTAGTTTGGACATCTATCTTATCTATTTTGTTAGGATTATGAAATCACACCCTCTATTTTTATTGTTTTTACTAAATATTTTTACTGAGTGGTTCCTGACAACATTAAATCTTGATACACAAAATCAATGTGAAAAACATCTAAGACTAAACATATAAACCACTTGAGCCAGAAACAAAGTGTCTGACAACACTGTTTTTGTATTTTACATATTTATATTATAATTTTTATCGTTTTATCTGAGAAATCCCAGATGGACTCCTCCTCCTATCAGGCAATAACTTCAGCCTCATTGAGTTCAAAGACAGTGTTGACTGAGGGAAACCTTCATGGTCATGTTCATGCCATGCCTTCTGATAAAATCACTCTAACTTGCACCAGAATGAGAGCTCAGCTTCATGCTACATCTCAGGGGATAACGTGTAAAACACCTCTTTGTAACATTTTCCAGCCATTTCACCCCAAAGGAGTCAAGGTCTTTGTCCCAGGGACATCACCACACAGGTGATCCCGCCATTCCCACAACCCCTGTTTCCGTGCAGATTGAAGTCCAAAGCAGCCTCAGTTGTGGTGCAGATGTGGGACATTGGTTCACGGGCAGGCTTTCCACCAGGACTGAGGGACCTGACTGAGCTCCTCCTCCTTGTCTTGTTTTTTCTACTCATGCACAAAAGACCGAGGCTTAAATCCCAGGTACACCATGACTGTCTTGTCTCAGACTGTCTAGGCTCGAGTGAGCTCTCTGGGCCTCAATCAGCTCCGAAAGAAAAGACTTTCTTCCAACCCAGGCTGTGCCCAAGCCCAACACCGAGCACCCAGCTCAGGTTGGACACAGAGGATAAAAAACCCCTGATGGATCCACTCCTTCCATCCTCACTTCCTTATTGAAAATCACATGTGTGCCTTTGGAGGCTCCATCGCCCAGACTGAGAATTTCTCCTTGCAGTACAACTACAAAGCAGAACAGCTTCTACCAGTGTGAAATTCTGGGAGATGAAGGATTACAGAGGTGGTACACAAGAAGTTAAAAATTAGTCAGGTGCCTCAACACCTTCTGGTGCCCTTTAAGCCCCTTCCTTAGGCATACAGAAGCTTTTTAAAAATCTGTTTCCAAACAATGTTGCAAAGGAATTACACAGGGCAAGGAATGGAGCCCACAACTTCCATACCCCAGGCTAAAAGTAACTGGAAAATAAACCTTTCTGACATCAAAACCTCAGCATTATTTTATAATATTCTATTTTTTTTCAGGGGCTTGTGAGTACCTGAAAGGAAGTCTGAAACCATGCTGTAGGCTTCATCCATCTCAATCCTAATACCATAGCAGAGGAATAAATGTAAAATATTGATACAAGAAAAATAATTAATATTCCTGAAACAGCCCCTACTTTATGAGAAACAAAATCTCGTGTTGCTTTCCCAACACTTCTACCTAAAAAAGGAAACATGCAGAGTTGTGTTTTTCTTCTGGGCTGGCTGTAATTTGCAGGATGATTGAGTAGTCTGAAAGTCAACAGCCCCAGTTTGCTTCTGCACCCCACGGTCCTGAGACAAGGCTGTGGGAAAACAGCTTTCTGGAGCTGAAAAACAAAAACGAATGCTAAGCAACAAAATACGTGTCTCCACATGGCCTGAGAAGCAGCCTAACAGTCCATTTGTATCCCAGTTGTCCCCAAAGCCCTGTTTCCGGACCATGGCTTTTCAAATTTTGCATAGCTGTGATGGTCTAGTGAACATCCATCCCCAGAGTGACTTCCCTTATGTCTCCAAAACCACAAACTGGACTTTTTCCAGCTTTTTTACCTCTTTTCTCACAGGAGCTGCTCACCTCCACTATCACAGAACTCCATTTTCCCACATTTTCTCCCTTCCAGCCTCATTGTTTGGCCTTTTCTTTTCCCCTGGGGACAACCTGGGAGACACAGCACCTCCAGACTAATTCCAAACCCGTTCCAGTGATATTTTTGTTTCCCCCAAGTGCAGGTGGCAGCCACGCAGCCGGATTCCCCGTGTCACCTGGCACTCCACGGTGACCCAAGTGACTGTGGCTGGCAGCAGTGCTGTGCTGGAGGAGCACGAGGCCCCATGGCACGGGTCCATGGGGACATGCCACCGGGGCGGAGGGCGTGCGGGGCTGGGTGGCTCCACGCAGCTGACGGAGCACGTGAAGGTGATGGAAGGGCATGACCAGGATTAGCACATTCCCTCCACCGGTCCATGCGGCCCTCCTCTGGTTACCCAGCCACGTGGGGTCAACCTGAGCATCCCTCCCAGATGCCTGGGAAAGGGGGCTGCTCTGGATGCAGGGAAAGGTGAGTGATTGATGGGGCAGAGGGCGAGTTTTCCTGGGTGGATCAGTTCTCATAAAACATTTGGCGTGGGACAGGGCAGCACTGAAAATGTCCCAGCTGGGAAGACAAGTAGTGCACTTTTCCATTTGCAGAATATCAGAGTCACTGTGCTGCTCCATTTGGGTCTACAGTGAAGCCTAAAATGGTGTTTTTCAGAGAAAGCAGTGTTGTATGAGAGCAGAATCACTATTTTCCCTATATGTGGTAACTGAGACCTAGATATAACCTAGAAAATATTCCGAGGTGATGAACGGGCAGATGGAAAGACCAAACGGGGTGATACAGTACTGAAATCTGTGTCACATGTAAATGTAGATTTAGTCCCTTAGAGTAGTTCTGCTCTAAGTGGTGTTGCAAAGAAACAAATGGTTCATCATATGCTTACAGTTCACTTTTATACATGAATCATGAATGCCAGTGTCTGACAGAGGGACAGGACAGTAACAGGGTTAGACGTCCTGTCATCCAAACCTTGGGTCCTGTGCAGAATGCTGGGAGGTCCCACTTCCCCGTGGCCATTGTACCTGGGTTTTCATGGCTTTCCACAGGCACAAATGATCCCTCTGCTACCCTGTGGTATCTGTGTTGGTCTGAAGCACCACCAGGAGAGAGTTCCCAGCCCTTTCACCAAGGACTGGTCATACTACCCAGCCTCACTGTGCCTGGAGAATGTGCTTGGATTTCTCATTGGTGCTAAATTTGCACATGATGGCATCTGCAGGAAATCATTTCCACCATTCCCAGTTGGACAGGAGGCACTATCTCTCTTGGCCAGCTTAGGCACGCTGTGTCAGCGCTCCCTGGCACCGGGGAAACGTGACAGCCCTGAGCAGAGTCCAAGAGGTGCTCGGGGAATGCCAGCCCAGCCCAGCCCAGGAGGATGCATCTCACTGGCAGTGTGAGTCCCTCATGCTGCCCTCACAGAGCCTGCCAAATGTATTTCAAGGTCTCAGTGTTTAGGACACTACTCAGCTGCTTAGCTCATGTCTCCAAGGTGGGTGACAGCAGAAGAAGACTCCTTGCTCCAGGCTAAGCTGAACTCTCCTCCTGAAGGCAAAGCTCACTTGTGCAGGAAAAACAGCCTCCCAAAGCAGCAACACAAAGTACAGACCAATATTCCCTGGGTGACAGCTTCAACCAACCTTCTCTGCTCCAAAAGGATATATAAGAAGGTCCTAGTATAATAAAACACTACAATCCATGCAAAATTCTCCTTCCTTGCAGGAAAGGTAAGAAAAAGGAAGAGGTTTTGATCAAGCAATCCAGACGGAAGAATACACAGAAACTTTAAGACACACAGGGCCCAGACCTGCTTTTTCTGACTTCTCTCAGTAGATCTAAGAAAGGACACTACATCTCCAACAACATCTGATTCCCTTCTAACCAACAACTACACCATGATCTCAGGAATAAACTGAGCACCATTCCCATACTCCTGGAAGGAGCTCACCTGTTCAAGATGAAGAATATGGTATTATGGCAGACTAGGCCACCATTTACACTTTTACACTCCTCCTTTTGTTAGCTGTATCTCATTCCTCTTTTTCATATCCCTTTGCATCACTCTGTACTTCTTTCCACTCTTAAATATTTGCAGGCAGTTCTGTAACTCTGCGGTTGTTCAAACTACAAGTAGTTAAAGTTTCCAAATGTTCTCTATAAACACATCCTTCCTCAGGCCCCTTATCCTTTATATCACTCAACACTGGTTCCTTGGAGTCAGTCTGACACTGATGTATGAAGGATTTGATTTTGCTTTCCTTCTACATCTGGCCAGAACAAGAATAATCCCACTGGAGCCATTGGAATCATTCTAAGTGAGAAAAAAAACCTGATCAAACCAACAGACTCATATGAGCAGCCACTATTCAGTCCAGGTAGGCTGGGCTGAAGACTGAAAATGCAAACTTTGAATCGAAATATCTCATTCTGGGAAGAGACCACAACTTTGAAGGTCTAAATCTCATCTAACTGCTTCCTCACATCATCCTCCTGTTCAAGGAAATTTGTACACATTGGTGCTGGGTTTAGCAAACAAATGTAGCAAGCATGAAAGAAGAGTTGTGAAAAATAACAAAAATAAAATAAAATAAAAGCACCCAATATCAACAGACAGAATGAAAAACAGAAATGTCAAGTATTAATTGCTGAACAGACGTGAGGAATGTTAAGGGAAACTGTTTGGGGATTTATGTTCCAAAAAATAAGACAACTTCCCAAACTATTTCCTTTCAAATCTCTCAGCATTTTCCATAAATTCCCTGTGCATGTGTGGTGCTCTCTGATAACATACAAATCTGCATGCATAAACTGTTTTGAAATGTTTGTACAGTTTCATCCAAAAATATGACTATATGTTTGTGTTTTAATTGTCAGCAATGGCAGATTAGGCAAGAGCCACATGCATCATGTCAGGGGCACTGACTAAGTTTAGGTGGTACAAGCACAACCTCCCCCCTTTCTGGCTGGGTCTTGATAACAAAGAGAAACCAAATTATCTGAAGGACAAACCTGCAGTAAAGCAGCAGCACAGCCCCTGCTCTCAGTGGCTGGGGTGCTGGCCCAGACAAACCCCCTGAAACCAATAAAGCCATTTCAGATTCATACAAGTGTAACCAGAAGAAATTTGCTGATTTCCAGGTCAGATGTCAGAGTTTTTGCAACTCTGCAAAAAAAATTAAGCCTTGGTGGGAGGGGGGTAGATGGGGGCAAGAGGGACTGACACTTTGCCTCAATCAGTGTGGTTTGAAATGTCTTTCATTTATTAACATTCTTGCTGAAGCCGAACTTTAGTTCCACTCAATCAGGAATATAATGCAGCTGCATTTTCTGGATGGGAACACCACCAAAAATATGTTAACTATACAGTCGACAGCTATGTCTTGTTTACTCTCATGCGTAAAAACCACACGGAAATGATCCTCATAGGAAATTTCTATCCATATGCAAATAGAAACAATAGGGGAGACTGGAATGGGAAACTTGCTGAGAAAGGGGGTGGGAGAGCTGTGCTGCCTTCTCCCCAGTGAGCATCTTGTTGCAGCCTGCCTGGACTGGCAGGAGCTTTGTTTTGCCCAGGGTTTGTCTGAGAAGCTCTCCTTCATTCCTTCAAGTAGAGATCCAGCCAGGGCTGCTGTGGTACAGAAACAGAGTTTGCAAGGAAGATGCATCCATCACCTCAATGCTTTCAGTCTAGGACATTCCTCTTGGAGATGCAATTTTTCTGAAGGTTGTGGATGGCCCTCAGCCCATGCAGTCACACCACCACAACGACTCAGCCGTGGTTTTATTCCTCATGGGGGATGAGCTGCCTGTGGGGGAAACCCTGAACTCAGTGGGGACTTCTTGGCCCTGCAGTTGCTCAAATGACCTTGTCCTGGTGTTGTGCCCATGGCTTCATCCAACAGCACTGTTGGGGTGGCTGGGTGTGCAGGGGGGAGGACTCACACCAGGAGGACAAACCTTGATGGAGCTGAGGAGCTCAGCCCTCTTGTCCACAACACAAGGAGGATGGATACACAACCCAGCATGGCATGGTGCACCAGACACTACGTGGGGAGCATCTGGCCCACCATCCCCAGGCACAGGGAGGGTTAAATATTAACCACACCAAATCTGCTCAGCCCCTTGGGCTGGGCAGCAGCCCCCATCAGCCATCCCCAGCAAAGGGAAGAGCAGAGAGCACACTAAGGAGCCTTGGAAATATGCAAGGAGCTGCCAACGTTTGCTGCCAAACACTTTTATCTTTCGACAAAGATAAATCTGTTGCTTACTTAACCCAGCCTTTATGAAACTCACAGTTCTGGGTTTCCAAAATAACAGGAGCAGAGCGGGGCTGGCTGGTGTCCTGGTGAGCAGCAGATGTACACAGGGCAGAGAGAAGGTGACAGCATATCTCATGAGAAAAATGGCTGGGTAGTAAATCATATATGATAGAAATAAATAAGAACTTAACCTCTATGGGCCAGAGGACATATCTTCTCATGTTTCTGTAAAGTGCAGGTGTCTGTTTACCTAAGAGAGCTATTAAGATATAGTGTTAATAATGAAGAATAAAAAAATCTGCTACTCAAAAAGAATAATGAACATAAAAATCTTGCGTGGCAAGGCAGATGTAATGCAATAGTGAGAGAGCAAAAGGTGACATAAATACATAAAAGGGTGTCCTTGGCTATTACATCATTTGCAATCCAAGCCCAGAGGGAAGAGAGATGTTGGGACACAAGGCACAGCACCCTGAGCTGTTCAGAGCAGTGCTGGCTCTGAACTCCAAGGTCTGCTCACTGGGGTGCTTTTATCCATGTTCTACACAACTGTGAGTTCAAACAGATTAATGTTATCCCAGGGTTTGGAGCTTTGGTGGGGCCTTGGGGCCTGCCTCCTCCACGAGGTTCTACATCTGACTGACCAGGCATTGCCTGTTTGCCAAAGCTTTTGTCAAATCTCAGGCATCCTGCAAAAACGAGCTGGACTCCACTCTCATTTTCAGATCATTTGCTTAGTTTTTACAGGGTTAGGTGTTGCAAAACCACTACAGCTACTGGGAATAGAAACTCCCTTTTTAGCTATAAATCTCACTGGTCCCAGGAAACACTAGTTTTCTTTTAATACTACAGTTATTATCTGGCAAGAATATAGCCCCTTACTCTGCCACCCCTGACCCAGGCTGAACCTGTTTGGCCTGTGTTATTGTGCTAGTGTAATTCAGTGGAAAAGAGATTGGATTAAACAGGCAGCTTTGGAGGAGTAAATAAAAGGAACATGCTTTAAAGAGTAAATAGACAAGTCTGGGTATAATGGAATAACTCCTGGTCGTGCTAAATCAAAGAGAAAATAATGCCCTCACAAAAATCTGTACATGGGTGTTTGTCTCTGCAAGAAAGAGAACCAACAGAACCCAGAGGGGAGCAGAGGATGCTCTGGGGCTATCCACAAATCCACACTAGAAACAGTACCCAAAAAAAGGAAGAAAAAAAAAAAAAAAAAAAAAAAAGAGGTAATCTCCCCATACCAGTCAAGCTTGTGCTGGGGAAGAACCCACACAATTTCTGAATGATCTGCACAAGTTTCCCAAGATGAGTGTAGAGAAAGCCAGGTTGGCTCCAGATAGTTTCTCACTGATTCTAGATCAAATTTGTTTAGCAGCAGAAATATTTTCTTTCCTCACTGCCAGCCCTGCAGCTCAATCTGGAGTGGCAGGTTGAGTTCTCAGCTTCACCTCCCCTTTTCCTTTCACACTTCTCTAGCAAAGCCAGGAGCATGTTTGATGTTTGAAGACAGTGAGGGGATTTTCCTAGCACAGGGAATCCTACAGGAGCAGCCAGCAGCTTCTGTCCAAGCCAGCAGCACAATGTTCTAAGGCAGGAGAGAGGCCTGGGAGGATTCAATACTCCCTGGCACCCTGAGCATGAAGATTCCAACTTTGGGAATGGTGAGCTGGCATCATCAATCAGCTCAGCTGTAAAGTCTATTGATTTGTCTTCCTTCACAGGCTGTTTTACCCCCTGCAAAAAGTTGAGAAGATGCTGATATAAAGTTCACTGCATTTTCCCCCTGCTTATTAGGAGTTTGTACTCCAGGAATACTGGAAGAGAAATGGGGCACTCACCTCTCCAGGACCAAAATAAGAAAAAACATTTGTCTGCAAGCCAGTGGCTGGTTCTGGCTGTGTTCACTCCTGTATAATCCATGGTGGATCCTGGTCTGTCTCCAGCCCTGTGTTGGCCTGCAGAAAGCAGGGGAAAAGATTTCAAAATCAGTTCTCATACTGCTCATACGAGCATTAAATATCCAGGTGGGGTAAAGGACATGTGGAGTCGCATTTCAGAGAGACATTTCCACATTTTCATGCAGTGGCATCAGAAAAAGCACATTGTGCATTACTCAGGGACATTTGTTTCCCATCAGCTGCAGAGGAAATTCTCAGCACTTTAAAGGTGTGAGGGTCCTTCCCATGGGAAAATGGGACAGTGAATCTGGTAGCCAAAAATGAAGTTCTCTTCCTCCTTTCTACAGCGACTTTAGTGACAGGGCTTTAAGGAAGAGTTTTGACAAAATGCAACATTGTTATATGTTGGCTCAGCTTTATGGATGTATTCCCTCTCCTCTGCTAATAAGGGAATAGGGATCATCATTTCAGCTGAAAGACATACAAGTGCAGGAAGGCTAAAAATACACAATTTTATGCAGGCATTTTTCTAACCAGGCCCTAAGTGTCTTCTTCATAAATCATTTCCAACTATGAAAAGGGTAAGAATGTTTGAACAATTTAGAGTCCTGATGTGGCCATAAATTGAGATACCCAGATTACAGACACAGTCACCCCTACTTGAGCATAGCACTTAAAGTGAATAAATGGAGAGAAGGAATTCCACATATTGTAAAGTTATACAGTGCAAAAGAATTCTTCAAGGAATACGACATCCTGAGCCTATGACAAGGAGGCCATCCAAGCCAGGCGTTAGGGGGAAAATGAATACATTTCAAGGCCAGGCAGAATTAGCAGGATGATCAGTCTGAATAATCCAAGGTGCCTAAACTCGGGCGTATTTTCCAACAAAGTGGAGTAAGTGAGACTCAGTTGTGTGATCCAGCACCAAGGTGAAGGACTTGGGTTACAGACACCAAAGTCATCTCATGAAAGGGTCCTCATGGCACCAAATCAGAAGAGATTCAAAAGCAAAGAGATAATTAAAACTGCAGGTCAGCATTTCCAAGTCCCTGACCATGACTCCTGGGGGAAGAGCCATGCCAGTGGTGTGCTCTGGCAGGACACTCAGCTCTGTGAGCCCCTGTGCCTGGGGCAGATGGGCACCAGTGCAAGGAGTGGCCCACCAGAGCTTCTGCTTTCACCAGCTAAAAGTTCTTTACAACCAGTCCTGGAGTGACTCTTTGCTTTCACCTGGCCAAGATTTACTCCCAAAGTGTGTTTTCCCAGCAAAGTTGCAGGGCACAGTCTTGTTGGCGCTGTCTCCAAGCAGCACACAAGCTGTGCCTCATGAGAAGCCCTCTGGAAGGTGCTTCAAGATGGGCTGGTGGAAATTTGGGTGCAGGAGGCAGGGCTGCATGGCTTGAAACTCAGGAGCCCAGAAAAAGAGCAGCATCCTTCAGCACAAACACAAAGCTTTGTCTGTGAAAGATGGCTTGTCAAGAGAATGTGGAACAGGAGAGCATTCAGGATGGTGTCTATAAGAAGAAAATAAGAAAACCCTCCTTTTTAAGGAGAAAAACATTATTGCTAGCACTTGTATCCTTGTAGAATTACTTTTCTTAAACAGAGGTCTATGCTGTTCCAAAGATACAGCCCAAGAAGCTTAACCTGGCATGTGCAAGAACATTTTAGTTATTAGTAGCTACTTTTTGCCCAGATTTCAGAGCTGTGACTTAATAGTTAAAACATGTTTATTGGATCTAAATAAAGCCTTGTGAGCCACTCAGAAGTGACACCAACCTCAAAGTGTTAGCCCAGTGCCATTTCTGACAAGTCCCTTTGAAGGCAGAATTGCAGTTGATTATAGCAATGAACTTTGGTAGAGTGGCTGTCCACAGGTCTGGAAATGCGTATTTCATTATTTTGCCATTTGGTAATTGAGTCCTAGGCAACAGAGCAGTGAAACATGTACTTGGGCAAGTTGGACAACACAGGTTTTCACTGGAAGAGGGTTTTCCACCCAGGATATGCCCAAGCTGCAGCACAGAGAATGGATAAGGCAGATAGCAGCCCTTTTCCTCTCGCTGCCACTTCAGATGTCAATCACATGCAGGCTCCTGTCAATCAATCACATGCAGGCTCCTGATTTACAGCAATTCATGCCATCACCCTTGTGAGCTGAGGTGCAAATGCCTGCCTGAAGCCGCGGATGCCACGCAGAGGGCAGGGCACATGGTGTGAAAGGTGTAGGTGTAGGGCAAGCGCCTGACACCACCATCCCCTAACAAGCACAGCTTGCACAAAAACAGACTGAGCACACGGGCTAAGGCTGACAAACTGCTGCTCAGAGATGAGCTGCAGCCACAGGATTCATCTCTGGGTCCAAGCCTCTTCCACAGGGACACTTGGACGTGGAGCTGTCATTCAGCCTGTTGGAGACAGTCTCACAGAGACACCGTGGGACACAATGGTTTCTAGTGTCTGATCCAAATACCTGCATGAGCACATGGTGCTCCCAGCATTTTCCTCTCCCCTTCCCATTGTCCTGACGTGTCCTCGTCAGCTCACTCTGGTTTGTATTGTGTTTAGAGAAGCTTTGCAGACGTTTCTCAACTTTCCTGGGACTTTATTTCTTCATCCCAGTTTGTCCAGAAGGTGGCCTAGGAAATTACATATTATTCTATAAGGAATAATATGATATATTATTCTATAAGGAACTACCCATGGCTAAACATTCCCCTTCCTCACCATGGCATTAAAACAAAAGAGGGAGAAATAAATGCCTCTGAGTCTCAGTTATGGATGAACAACAGAGGGGTGGTTTATTCCTCTCCTGCTGAGCTCTCCTTGTGGTGCAGGGACACCCATCTGAGCTCCGTCAGAGGCAGTGTGCCACCCCTTTGCTCCTCACCCCTGATACCATGGGAGCTGAGTTATGCCATTTCCAAGGCCACATCAAAAGTTACTGGCAAGATCCCACATGGGAATAAATCCTCTGAGACCCAGAAGTGCTAGTGAGCAGAAGGAAAAACATGTTAGAAGCTCTGCAGAGAGTCTTCCACACGTGCTAAGATGGGTATTGATGATCATTGGAACGCTGGTGTGGCTCAGTGCAGAATGTGTGCAGGCACGTCTCCATTGTGCTCCCAGTGCATTCCAGAGCCACCTCAATTCCTGTCAATGTCTGATTATCCCTCCCTTCCCTTCATAGCTAAAGGAAACATTGAAAATGCCAAGATTTACTTTTGTTTATTCTTTCTTTATCCATCTCTCCCTCTTAGCTAGGAAGTGCTGCACAGCCTCTGTTCTGCCATGTACAGCAGTAGTGTGTGGATAATAAATAACAATGATATGCTTTCAGCCAGAAAATAAACCCCATATGTGTCCTCAAGTATCTCTTTTCTCTTGAAGTATTCATGCAAACATTGGTTCCAGAGACTGTTATAATCCTGTTTACTTGTCAATGCTCGGAGTGAGCATGTAATTACAGTTCCACTGTAAGATACTTAACATGTAATTCAATGGCAAAGAGCTGCCACGTTATTATAGTCTTCTAAGTTTGGATTTATGCCCTGAAATCTAAATTAGTCCCAACAATTTCTGTTTAGAGGAGAATAATTTAATGCAAATATTATCAAGCACACCAAAGAGCAAATTTCACCAACACAAGAAAAAATGCGAGCAAGTAATTTATTTTTTTTTTTAAGCTTGTTTTGCCTCCACAGTTTTCTTGAACTTGAGTCTCACTAGATAGGCAAAAGGTTTGTGTTTGATGCCAAACGATGCCAAAGTGAAATTAAAGGTATCAGTGGCAATCAGAAACCTTGGGAATCGGTTCTGTCCTTGAAGACAGACACAAAACCTCTGGCACACATCTCTTATGGTGATACCAAAGTGCAACCTTGATATGGGTCCTGAGCTAAAAGAAAACGAACTAAAGGAAATTGCTCATTCTTTCACCCAGGTGTAGCTGTCTCTAGGATCTGTCATTATGCTACTGCCTGTCAGACCATCATCATCAACTACTCTAATTGGGCCCTGCCTTTAAAATAATCCATCCCCAGCACCACAGCACTTCGCACTCCTACGGGCCTGTTCATTCAAGACTCTCAGAGGGCTTTACATGTCCCAACTGCTCGAGCAATACCATGTGCCCAAGGGTTTGGTCAGAGGCACAAGAAGGGTAGCTGTGATTGCCACAAGACAGTTACACTCCTGCCTATGGTCACAGGGCTTCAGCTCCTGGCTGCACTCCTTTTCTGCCCCATGTTCTGTTCTGAGCCTCAGTTTCCCATTTCTAAAAGGAACTTCAGTCTTTCAGCCTTTCCAAGGGCCGGCTGACACAGCCATGGGACCACTCAAGAGCAAGTGAGTTATCTATAGACATGGAATTGCTTGGGTCTCCTTCACCACCTTTCAGCAAGGCTGACCTTCCCCAGCCACTCCCCGGCTCCTGAAGGACATTTCCAGACCTTTCAGTACAAAAATAAGGCAGGCAGTTTTGTTCCAAGGGGTAAGAGGCCACAACTAGGCCGGGAGTCCACGGGAGTCATGCGACCACGGGCAGAAAGTCCCTGAAGCTCAGAGGAAGGAGAAGAGAAGAGAAGAATGTGGCCCTGGAGCACCTGGGACCCCGCTCTGCCAGCAAGGCCAGGTGTGCACCACACCAGCTGAGGGACCACGGGCCATGAGCCGGCGCTGACAGCCCGGGGTCCCTGATGCAGCAGCTCTTGGGGTCTTTCATGCATCTGCTGGAGGGTTTGAGATTTGCTGTGGGGATCAGTAAGCAGCTGGGCTGCTGGCTGTCCAGCATGCCTGCCAGGTTCAGGCAAGCTGGAGGGGTGTAACCCCAAGGAAACCATGCAGGCATGTGGATGAATGTGCAATATCCTCACCCGTGCACACACATGAACACATGCAGAGAGGGAAGAGGTGAGTGTCGTGCTGGCTTGGATGCATTTGCAGAAGCACAAGAAGATCTCAGGAAGAGAGAGGAGTGACCAGCAACACAGAAGCAATCACCTGAGAGCTGCCATACACCCCCTGGAAAATGCCTGGCTATTTAGCTCTCCTCTTAGCAACTCTCCACTCTTATTTAGAGAGTTCGCTGATGGTCCAGGTTCAAACAGCAGTTACATTGTGCCATCTTCTGGTTAAAGGCTGAGGACTCCCTCTCCAGGAGTCCTGCTTCCCTCCAGCACACAGGGAAAGGTGTTTTCTTATGCCTTGAAGGAGTGAGATCTGGAGATGTCAGGGCAACTTGGCTGCTGTGGTGCAACATCACCTCCAGACAGGAGCCACAAGCCCAAGGCAGTTTGTGAGGATCACGGGGATGTAGGAGCTGCCAAACACAGCCCTGGTCTGCCAAGCCTGATGTTCTTGCCTCCAGGAGAAAGAATAATTGGGCATATCTTTTCAGTGAGACATTGAGATACCCTTATACCCATTTGGCTGGCTGTGCCCTTATGAACCACCTGTTGGTGATGAGCAAACCCACAGGAAACTTAAAAAGAAAGTAGACTCAGTGGGGTCCTCAGAAACAAAACAAGTTCATCTCTCTAGTAGGGAAGATCATAAATATCCATAAATGATATGCATATATGCATGAGGACACATGTTCAGAACTGCTGCCAATTACTCATGTGGATCATGAATATGGGGAACTGGATGTT
Organism: Parus major; assembly: GCF_001522545.3. Taxonomy (NCBI): domain Eukaryota; kingdom Metazoa; phylum Chordata; class Aves; order Passeriformes; family Paridae; genus Parus; species Parus major. The sequence goes on from NC_031771.1 coordinate 62,964,955, forward strand.
CCAAACCCACCCTTTGCTGAAGAAAAATGAAGATACAAAACTGCAGAGGGATATATGATCTTGGAAAGAGGGCTCTTCATAGAGAAATAACTAGTCTGAATGTGCAAGCCTAGACTTGATGCAAAAAGCTTAACTGACAAATCCTCTTGTTTTTTCAGCAGCACAATTTAAAATGTAAGTTTTAAAACATGGCTCCTGAAAGAGGAGTAATTTCCAACACTGCCACATCACACCCAACTCTGACCTCACTTGCACCAGCACAGCTCACTGGATTTCAACAGCAGCATTTCTCCACCTACCAGGATCATTTTGCAGAAGTAGGTGTGCAGGATGATGAGTTCAAAAGGAGCTAATTAGGCACATAGAAAGACAAATTAGAAACAAAGACTTCACTAAATACTGGTTAAGCAAACACAGCTTCAGGGAAGATCCGTGCTAAGGATTGTCATCAGCAGCACTGGTGTGAGCTGGATGAATTAGGTGCACAGCAGTTCCCACCAAAAAGCTGGCACATAATGATGTTGCTACAGGAAACTGTATGAAAGGATGAAATCACCTCCTGTTCCAAGGAAGGGAAATAGCCACTACATTTCAGACACTGCAGAGCATGGGACCTGACAGACCTGTGGCTGCATTTGCTGTCCTACTAATATTTAATTATTTTTCTGTAATGAGCTCTGCAAATGTGTTTAGTCTCAAAATGTCTTTTTATAGTGTTCTGAAATTTGAAGTAAATCATGTCGTTATGAAAGCAGTCTGGTGATGTTACACACAGGTATCAGCCAGTGTCAAGGTACAGTTTTGCTGTTAGCTTAACTGAAGCTGGAGAAGCAGACAGAGATTTTTACAAGATTGACGTGACTTCAGCCTGGTCTGCCCACTTATAATCTGCCTCCACTTCCTAACATGCCGAGTATCTCCTTGCACAAGTCTGTCATCAGGAGGAGATATGGGAACTTGTCCAGATTTTGAAGCAATTTGGTCTGTCTGTGCCCTCAGTGATTTGGCACATGAGCAATGGGGAGCTTGGATTGCACCGTGCTGCAGCCTGGCCGTGCGTGAGGTCTCTGGGCATTGCATAGGGAGCAGGAAAATGCTTTCTGAGCCTGAGCTCACACTTGCATCCAGATCACCAACAGCAGAAGAAGGATTTTGGGTCTGAAGTTAGATGCTTGGTGGGTACAAATGAGAAATTAAGCACATAACCATCTCCCAGCAAGGAGCTTTGAGCTTAGCTAGCGTTTGACCACTGCTGTTATCCAGTCATCTCCCAAGAATAAGTCCCTCCTTACTAATTGCATCTTTGCTTGAACACATTGGTAGTAAAATATTAAGTGCTTTTTCTTCCTGCAAGTATACCAAATATCAGTCCCTCTTAAGTATCACTTTTTAAACCTTGCAGCATTTTTCTTTAGATCATTTCTATGCCTACATTTCTATGCTTGCATTGGCTAAGAAAGACTCAAATATTCCATATGGGGTCAAGGGTGTGGGCTTCTGAAATCAGCAATCTAAACATGTAATTATTTTGTTATTTACTGCAAATTTCAAACTTTCTTTGAACTGCTTTTTTTTCCATTGAATTTACTTATGGGTTGCTGTTCATTCATTGCTGCGACAGTTTTCCTCCTCTCCACTCCAGTTTGGCTCTGTCCTCCTACACTTCTGGCACCACAAGCTGACAGTTAAGGTTTTCTGCCAGGTCCTCAGCACTGTGCATTTTACAGGGTCCCTGGGCCTCCCTCTCCCTTCCTAAAGAACTATCCTATTTCATCCCATCTCCATTTGCTGCTCTGACTGAGGCTGGAATTTTTGACCCATCCCTCTCTTTGCCATTTTGTTGCTTATCACCTGCAGCATTCCAGCATCCCACCATGGGAGAGTTCATGTCACCAGATCCTCTGATCTGATATCCCTGGTGGGGCCCCATTCCCTGTCCCCAGGCATTGCAGATGGTACCACAGCCCATGGATCTCCCTGGTACCCTCTGGGACCAAGAAAAGGAGCAAGTCCCCAAATGACCAAGCACTGGCATTTGAAGACCTGAATTAAGAGTCACATCTACTGCAGACCTCCTTGGCACCCTGCTATGCCCAGAGGAGCTCAGCAACAGCAACAGCTCTCTGCTCTGGAAAATACATGGTCTGAGCAAGGATATTTTTATCCAGTTTCTAGCACAGTGCAATATGAAATACCCTGATGAATCCCAAATACTTCATGGGTGCACTAGATTCACTGCCTCTACCAAACTGGGAAGGCAATTGTACATTAGTTTTGGCATGATTTGGTTTTAAAGTGCCCATGTTGTCTGTTGGCCATTGGATATTTACTTTCCTGCCAGTTGTTGCACAAATTCCTTTAACAGACTGTGAAGTCTGGACCATTCCCCAAAACAAACAAGCTAACTACACAGAAGATGCAAGACCTGATTTCACAATCTTCTTAAAGGCAGGTGCCATATTTGTTTGCTGCCAGTCTTGAGATGTCTTTGACCTAGAGGTTCACTGACTTAATTTTTTCTGGCAGTTTTTTTCTCACTAGATGCGTGATCCTTTCATGTTGTCCAATTCCCACTGGCATCGGAGAGAGTTTTGGCTGATCTAGGGCTAGAGGACACAGCCCTGGCTTTTTTTAGCTCCCCTAGGTGCATTAAATCTATTGATTTATGTGAGAAATGGTTACTTTGCCTTGGTGGAGAAACAAAAACACCCAAGTGTGAAAAGACAAGGCGACTGAAGACACAATGGTCATGTCGTTCCTGAAATGTTCGTCTCACTTCAGAAACAACACTCTGCACTCAGACCAAGTGATAAGTGGAGACATAGAATGAGCCAAAATAAACCTCCTTATCTTAAAAAAAATTCAGCTTCCTAAAGCCAACCTGGATCTGATCTGTGTGAACAGCAAGAGAAAGTGCAAGAACGCCGAGATATTTCTTAAAATAATATTACCATAGGACCCAACAAAATGTAAACTCTGCTCACAGAACAAAAGTTATTTGCAATTAGCACTGACATGATGCCCATGAGAGGTCAGATGGAGAGCAGAGCACTCACCCTTCTATTTCTTGCACTTTTAATTTGCAAACATAGGCAATGATCCTGTTGGGAGATACCTTGGCTGGACATCAAACACCAAGAGGTTCTCATTGTCTGTGAGCTTCCCTTTAAAAGCAACAGGACTCCTCCCAGCACATAAGGACATTTTGGTTAAAATCTGTGTGTTAGACTGAATTCAGCAACTCCACTGAGGGAAGAAGGATGACCACCAGTGTGTGGCTTCATTACAAACCCTGGCCCTGTGAAAAACTTCTTGGGTTGAATTAAAATTTTAATTTTAAGATTTTAATTTTAAGTAAAGTAACTCTTGAGATATTCTTTGTGAATGATTAAAAATGCCTCTTGGACACCAATCCAAGCCCTCAGGTGGTCTAAAGAGGCATATCACAGAAAACTCAGTAAGGTCACAGAGTGTATGGCAGGGAAGTAGTCCCACACCATGCCTTGAAATCATTCCTCCTTATTCCCCTGATCCAGCATCATGGATGTCAACCAGAGGGATTTGTCTTCCTGTGCAGTGCAAACCCCTCCAGCATCAGACACAGATGTGTATGTCCCAGTCCCCCTCCCTACCAACAGCACATGGACCAGCCCTGGGCTGGGACATCTCTTCCTCTCTCCTGCCTTGCTAGGAATCATCACTTAAGATCCACTTTTCTTGCCTGTTGTGCAGTTTTCTTTCCTTTATACACAAAATATAAATGTAAGGAGGTGCCCACATACATGTTCAGGTGCTTGTACGTGGTACTGTGTGTACAGGCTACATCTTTCTCTTTTAGTTAACACAACCTGTCAGGAAAAAAAAAAAAGGGAAGCAAAAGATGTTATGTTATGAAAATGTTACTATCCACATGGCACTGGTAGGTGACAATCTGACACCTCCATATGATAAATGCAGGGCTTTGGATGTGCCCAGTGGGATGAGAGTCCAGTGCAACCCCACAGCAGTCCATCAATGAGCTCAGACCAAGAAAATTCTGTTGCTTTGCCAACTATTTCACAGAGAGGGAGGATTTTCTCCTGGGACACTGTTTCCCAGCAGGACAGAGGTGAAATGGGACTTGAGTTGTGCTCACTAAAGCCCATGTCCAACTTGTATGCATGCTGAAAGAAGTCCAGCTTCACAATCAAACTTCCATGAGGGGAGGCTGCTAATGAAGCAGAGCATCCTCAGGGAAAGACTGTTTGTCCTTTTTCTCCTGGCAAAGAATCTCTCAGCGCAGTTTCAATCACACAACACACTCAGCAGTAATGTGGACTGAATTGTTGCTCCTCAGGGGTCTGTCTGCCAAGAAAACTGAGGAATGACTCATGTAGTGGCATTCAGAGTGAGGGGAGGGAAGGACCCAGAGGTGAAAAATGACTCAAAAGCACAGAGGTTGAATTCCATGGGAGGACAGGTCAGTCCCACACACGATGCAGGAAAATGCCCTTGCACCACATCAGGGTGATGGAGCAGAGCAGTGGGTGGTGGAGAAATGCATCCTTCTCCTTAGCCAGAGGCAGCGTTGCCATGAGGAGGCAAGTGATACACATCTGATCCACCATCAGCCAGGATATCCAGAGGGTATGGATGGTTCAAGGCTGAACCAGATCATTGGAAAGTAGACTGGTGGCAACCTGAAGTGGGGACTGGAAATTTTTGCTGAATTTCTTCCTAAATTACAGGAAAGACTCAGTGGGAACATTCAAGGAATGGGCCAAGATGGGCTTTCCTCAGTCAGAGGTGGAAAATTCATTAGACCCACATCATGTTGGCTCCACTGTGACCCGTGCAATATCTGTGTTGGAGAGAACCAGATGTGCACCAGTGGTATTTCTGGGAGATGCACTCTCTGAGCCTTGAAAGCAGGCTGCACAAGGGGAGAATACATCCCCTTTGCTTCCAGAAACATTCGCTTTACATCCACTACTTTACCCATAATAGCTCTCCCCCCTGCCATATACAGAGCCCAAGTGACCCATCTTTTGCCTTTCCTGCTGCTTTTACAAATCACGTGTTAAAAATCTGTACCTTCTTTCACATCCACTGTTCAAAGGAGAGAGTCATGCAAGGGAATATGGAAAACTGCTATAAATCCTGTTATAAAACCAGTTGTAAAACCAGTGGCTCCTTGTTACATCCCTGTCCTCTGCTTTCTTGCATGTCTTTGTCAATTAAAGTCCCTCCCTGCTTACATACCACCCTCCTCCAACCCAGGCTGGGCATCTCACAGGAGGCAATGACACCTTGGGGGCCATGTCAATTTTACAGAAAAATGGGCAGGTTCTGGAGAAATCATTCCCAAAGAGGCCGTTTTGCCTTGAAACTAACATAGAATACATGGCTGTGCTTATGGGACACCTGACACTGCCAAAAGGAGATTGGAGTGGGAAAATAAACCACCCCCCACCCCTCGGCTTGCTGCCAGCACCAAGTGTGTGCAACTGCTGCACTGGAGAGACCCCACCAGCCATGGAAAACCGGCTGCAGCTCTCTCATTGCTCGTAGGCATCAGGGAAATCTCCAGGGGCAGGTTCCAGGGCTGAGCAGCAGCCAAGCACAGCCCCTCTGGGCGCAGGGCTGGGGTGCAGAGGTTGGGGCTGGCTCCTGGACTCACTGAAGCAAGGATGGGGTTTGCTTTTGGCAGGGGGTGGAGGGTTGCTGCGCCGTGGCGTCATGGCCAGCTGCTGAGACGATGTCTGGGCCCAGGCACTGATTAGAAGCTATCCCAGACAGAGCAGGGTGAGGGCAGGGGGGGAGAGAGAGTGATGGATTAACCCGTTTTGAGTCACACTCTTTATGAAGAGCGGGTTGCTTTCTGCTCCAACACTGAGTTACACTAACAGGAATCGCTGAGACGGGGCCTGAGTGAGATTTATTTATCTTGAATCCCTTTAAACATTTCAACACCCCATGGCTGTGCACCCAGCAAGCCTGTGAAACCACATGCCTCACAGTTCCTACCCTCTCCCTGCTATTCCCTCTTGGCTGTTTCATTCCCTCCTTGCTGCAAGCCAGATTCCTTGTCAAAATTAAAACTTAAGGCATAGGAGGCATGCACTTGGCTTTCCCCTGTGCCCACCTGGTCGGGCCTGGTCCTGCCTGGGGGTGCTGGGACCTCTCAGCAGCACATAATCACTGCTAAAAGACCCCATGGCCTCCTCTTCTTTTCAAAGTCCAAGGTGAGATGGATACTGGGGAGCAGCACAGCATGGGAGACTTCTTTGAAATGGTGTTAACTTTGGAGTGCCTGGTGCTGCACACAAGGCATGCCTTGGGAAGAGCTCCTACATCTGCAATCCAGACCTGGCTGAGGAGATGAGGCTATACAGCCCATTTATTAACTTTGCCATCCTCTGACTAACAAAACACAGTGGGAACAGTTTATGGGCTGGCACTGAATGGCACAGGAGCCCCAGCACCCTTGTTTCCATCCAGCACCTTTCTCTGAAGGATGCACTGGAACCATCTGTACTCCCTTAGATATGCATAAACTGCTCCATCCACTTCAGTGAGTTGCAAAAATAAAAAAGGACAGCAGCTTTTTTAAAGATTTTTTTGCAAAATGAGCAACCAAGGCACATAGAGTTGCCCTACTCTTGCACTACTGGACTGATTCTTTTTGCTTTGAACCTGAATTGAAAGGCATGAGGTTCAGCCCTACTATTCTAAGCTGCCTAAACATCTTCTCCCCACTTCCAAAAACATGGCATTCACTATCCACCAGGGCAAGGGGAGCAGAGGTGAACATTTCAGGCTCCTTCCTCTCAAGCATCCTCAGTACCTTCACCAGACTCTTCCCACACCAGTTGGTAAATTCTGTGCTTTGCTATCTCGTTGTTTCTACCATTTCAACATTCTAAAACCATTTAGAACAATTTCATCCAAAGATTGCAAAGTCCTTTACAAGGTTTAGTTAATTAAGCCACATAAGAGAGGTATTATTACACCTCTCTTATGGAGGAGAAAGTCAAGCAAAGATGTTAAATGACTTGCCAAACGTAATATGAGTCAGTAGCTAAGTTGGGAAAAGAACCCAGGAGTCCTGACTCTTAACCCATGGCTGTAAACCATTTTTCCCTATAAAACAGACATTAAGCAAGCAGAATGGTGGCAGCACAGCTTTTCCTTTTATTTAAGCTGCCTTACAATTAGGACAGCAATAGAAATATGGATTCTTAATCTTGAAACGTGGAAGATTTGTTTAAAATTGACTGTGTGGACATTTTGGGGCACTTGCTGCCTTTTGAAGTTCTCACATCATGGTCATATTCAAAGAAATTGCTATGATAGCAGGAGTTACAGGCTTGTTGCAGGAATGAGTGCTGTGTTATCTGGGAAGTGAAAGCAGATCATTGAAACATCACTCCCAAACAGTCTGAAAAATTTATGACATAGTCCTGCTAACTAAAGCCATAAAATCCACCAGAACAAGTTACTGTTTGTTCTCCCTATTGCTAAAGAGGAAAATAAGGGAACATTAAGGTAAATTCTCTTGCAAGAAAAGGACTCTTCTGCCAGCCCAGCCCAGCCAGAGGAACTGCTCCAAGTCTAAAGATAAACACAGCGATAGCAAGGGCATTTCCACAAGGAGGCCAAAGAATTTGAAAGAGGAAGGAGTAACTGGGACCCCAATGAGCCATTTGCCTGTATCCTGCTGTCCATAAGTTTTATAAATTATGGGAGAAAAAATGCTGTGTGTAACTGAAAGCTGCCCCTAGACACCAATAATTTGTCTGACCTGCATTTAGACGACCAATCCGCTCAGCTCTAACTACCCTTGGCAGCCTCGTGCCGGTCGTATTTTTACATGGATGAACTGTTCTTCAACAATTTCCTCCAGTGTGCTTGCAGTACAAACAGGCTTTTCTTTGCAGGCAGGTATGTGTGCCTTCTTTTTCCAGTTATTTCTTTTCTCACACACGTGATTCATGCGACCATTTGAGAAGAAAAAACACCCAGCCCCCGTGCTCCTTCCTCCTCACAAGCTACAAGCCCTGCTGCAGTTTTATGGGACAGGGATGGAGGTTTGCTTAAAGTTTGGACTCTCCTGGTTTAGGAGGCAACAGCATCACATTTTTCTTCCATTTCTCCAAGTCCTATTTCCATTATTCCTTAACATTTGCCTGCAGTGTCATGGTTTATTACTTGATAAACTTACAATCATAATGAGAGCCAGTACCTGGAGCTGCAAATTCCCATTGCTTTCTGGGGTGGTTTTGAGGCTGAATTAGACATCCAGAAAAAATCAGTGAAGAAGGAGAGATAGCTGGGAAAGCTGTGCCATCACCTCTTTAAATCCAGAGTTTTGTCCTATGTGTTTGCTCCTCATGGCCAAACCTTTAGTCCCTTGGATCTATGAGGCAGAAGATGTGGTGGGAAAAGCATAAAGAAAAAGAAAGCAGATGGCAAGGGCATTGCCAGACACACGTAGATATCTAAATAATACATATATTTGCTCTTTCTGTGAAGGAATCCATCATAAACAACAAATGCCCCACGACCTCCAGGTGCAAGTGCAGGATTTAAGGCCTTGCAGGAACGTGCCCTTGCTCTTTATTTAACACCAAGTGGGATTGTGCCTGTAAGAAACCAACACATCCAGTGGTTTCCTGCAGACATTTTGATGATGGATTGCTGGCATCACTTGTTTTCTTTTGAAGGCAATTCATTTATCAGAGACAATTAGTCAACTGATAAGTTCAGTGTGTTCAGCTGTTCGTGGCTACACAGCAGCTACAGGCCAATAAATATGAGCTGCAATTAGCTTGATTAATGATTTCAGATCACTAAACTGCAGCTTTGTTTAAGATAAGGCTCTAGGAAGCTTTTCTGCTGAATCTGGCAAGTTTACTGGCATTGGTGACACTACCTTCATTGTAAGCACCCCAAGCCCAGCAGCTCCTTCAGCCTGACTTTGTGATAAAGTGAGTTCCAGTCCTCGGGACCTCTGAAGAGCTCAGCAGGTGTTTGGTGGGGGAAGTAAGGAGACAGGGAGCCCCCTCCCATCTGCCACATTGCAAAGTGCTAAGGAAATTGTTTCCAAATGTCCCTTAATTTAGAAGTTTACTCCCTCCCCCACCCCACCCCAGCCTCCTGTTTTACTCCTCTGGGCTGCTGACCTTCACCTCTTCTGCCATCCTTCTGCCGTCCTGATGCCGAGCCGGCCGTGAGTGCCTTGGCGCGTGCAGCAAGGGAAGCACAGCAGTGCAGGGCAGGTTTCAGAAGCACACAATTTGCTTTAACGTGTTGGCTGTCACCAGCAGTGCTCCAGAGGGTCCTGCAGAGCACTGAGTGTGCTGGCAGCAGTCCCTTCAGCTGGGATGGCGTTGGCCTTTCATTCATTTTCGGGCTGTAAAGAACACGAGTGTGAGTGCATGTGTGCAGATACGTGTGCCTACATGCTCTGCCCTTGCTGCCTTCTGCTGAAGGAATCAACGTCACTGATTCCTGTGCCACAAGCCCAGACTGGTAAGCATTGTGCTTGTGGAACTGCAGTTTCAGAATTACAGCCTCTGCTAAGCGCCAGGTACAGGCTCCTAGCCATGAAATGAGCTGGGGCTCACGCCACTCTACCCATGTTTTACACAGACCCAGTCCCACCTCCCACTCCTCCCAGAAAAGGCATTTCCAGGCTGAGGAGCTTCTGGGCAGAAACCCATGGAGATTGGATTTTAGTGGTCTGGGAAATTATGCAATTGGCATTTCACTTTGGATGGACATCAGGTGAAATTCAAACCTTCAGACATTCCAGTTATAATGTAGGCACTTGCCTCAACCAGCTCACTCAGAGGCTGGAAATGGGGTGTTCTCCCTGAATTCAGGGGAGAAATACAAACCATTTGGTTCAAGTAGGAGCCTGCTGTTTCAGGGCTCAGGGTAACACCAGGCACAGGGGCACAGCTGCAGCCCCAGCCCCTTTCTCCATTTAGGTGCTAAATTATATCTGCAGCTCTTTCTTCCCAAGCTGAGAGTCTCAGGTCTCCTTCCAAGGAAGAAATGTTGGGATAAGGCACCCACCCCTTGACAAATGTCCTGCAGCTGCAGTGTAAGATTTGTTTGTGCAGTGCAAGATTTTGGGTTCAGTTCTCACATCAGGATGGGGAAAAACAGTTCAATGACTGCTGCATTTCATGTCTTCAATCTGATCTCTGTGTGGGCACAAAGAGCAAGAAGAAGAGTGATGGAGCAGCCACAGCCACGAGGAGGAGGAGGAGGTCAGAGGAAAATACACTGCAGCTGTCAATATAATGCCCCTCTCACTTCTCAGTTTTACCCTGAGAATCCATTTAAAATATAGCATAAATATTTTGAAGTCAATACCTTTCCCTGGGACATTTCCTCACAAATGACAGGTAACAGATATATTTTATTAGCTCAATTGGAATTACTTTCTTCCATACCAGAGATCCATTTGTCAGCCACAGCCAAACACTGAACTCTTTACCAGATGTCCCCCAGGGGCTGAATAAAGGAAAGAAAACAAACAAAGCCATCCTAAACTGTAGGCACACAGGTCTGTGCTCTCAGGGACATGATGGGCTCATCTTTCAGACAAGCCTGAAGCCAGGAAGGGTCTGGTGGAGCCTCCTGGAGGAGCCTGAATCCTGGGAACCATCACTCACCTGCTGACCTGAAGGGCTGAACAAGTACAGCCAGAAGAGAGGAGAACAGGAAAGGAGGAATTGTTGACCCAGAGCTATGATAGAGCCCCTGCAATCATCTGATTTTATTGCAGAGAAAAAGGAGATTTTGGTGTGATTTTTTTGTATGCTATGGCTACTTGATTACATTATGAAAAGGAAATATGCCTATCAGAAATGTCACCTATAGCTCAGGGATTGGTTCAGATGAAGTCTCATCAAATTTTTCCAACTTCTAGCATGCTTCTGGGTTCTTGGGGTACCAATGAGCCAGCATCACCCCCAGGAAAAGGCTGGAAAATTTGAAATCAATAGAAAAGCAGCCTTGGGAAGTAGATGAAATGCTGGGTTAAGGCTTTATGATACTCAAAACTTTTCAAGATTTCTTATCGCATTTCTGGGGCTTTTCCATGGCAATCCACACTCAAAAGTTTTAATCACATCATCAGGTTCTTACTGGAATACAGCTGTTTTCCAGTTTATGTTCAGCAGATAAATCCCCTCCAGTAAGGAAAATCCAGAGGTCCGAGACAAATGTGCTCAGAAAATGGCCAAGAGATGAATAAAGCCAAATCAATATAAATGACACATGGCCATATCCCAGGCTTGGCTGTACCACAGTAATTTCCAGTTGATCGGCGTTGCTCTCCCTGGCTTCAGGCCTGCAAAGCTAAAGGTGGTCCCTTCATCTGCACACAAAAATCTGAAGCAAGAAGAAGATGGACTAAGTGGGAGGATGAGACAGAAAGAAAAGGCTTCACCAAGGTGAAAGCCAGGACCAGTGACAATCTGGAGAGCAATTTCTGTCACAATTTCCACAGCCTGGTTTCTACAAAAACACAGTTTTGGCACATGCACTATACTCCATCCCTTGCCAGCCCAACCAGGATTGTAGCAGGATGATGGCAACAATCCCCTCTGAGAAGAGGGTTATGCCAACACATACCTCACTGGCTGGAGCACAATCAGGATCCAGATAAAATTGCAAAGGTGACATGATCAGGTACCAAACCAGGCCTCTGAGGAGGTCTCAGCCCATGGAGGAGAAGGGCCAGGCCATGGCCTGAGTCCAGGTCATGCTGTCAATGCAACCCACACCAAACCCACCAACTCCAATGGTTGAGAGGATGGTTTGGCTCAGCAGGGAGGGCAACGTGGTGTAAAAATAGCAGGGAAGTCCCATCTGACCATGGGGTGTACTGTGCCCACAGAGAGAGGGAAATCAGCAGAATGGACAGAGAGAGGAAGAATCCACCAGAAGTTCTCCCTGAGGAATGCTCTCCTGAAGGAAAGGCTGAAGGGTTGTTAAGGGAGTGATGAGGTTTTTGCTGTTTTGACCTGGAGTCAGGGAGAGGCCAGACCCCAGAAATGTGAAGGTCTAGCCTGTGATTTGGGTTTGAAGTACAGAGCATGACAACTTCAGTCCTGGTCTCTCTCTTCTTAATGAGCCCCCTTGAAGTACTGAAAGACCTCAATGAGGTTTCCCTTGAGCTTTCTCTTTTCTAGGAATGGACATGCCCAGCTCTCAGCCTGTCTCCATAGGGAGCATCTTCATGGCCTCCTCTGGATTTCCTCCAACAGGTCCACATCCTTCTTATTTTGGGGACCCCTGTACTCCAGGTGGGGTCTCACAAGGAAAAGATGTGGAGAATCACCTCCTTCCAGCTGCTGGTCACACTTCTTTTGCAGAAGCCCAGGATGGATTTGCCTTTCTGGGCAGCATTTCAACAACCAACAGGGAAGCACACAACAGAGGGATAACAAACAGCCACAATTATTTTTTACCAAGCAAGCAAGAGTGGGGCTGGGAGCCTCACAGCCCCTCTGCTGGGCAGGGGGGGTTTATTTAATCTATCCCACTCTGCTGACCCCCTGTCATTTCCTCCTCCAACAGCTGCAGCTGTGGGGGACAGCAGAGCACGGAGACACACAGCTGTCCCTTCCTATCGCCACACACCCCTGTCAAGGCTTGCTGGATCTGGGTCTGGGACCATCTCTCCTCAATCCCCATTCCTCGTGAGCTGTTCAGGACAATTTGTGAATTTTCTTTTTTTTTTTCTTGCCTCAACCACATTGGTTTGGAGAAAAAGAGATGCAGCCGCTCCTGGTGAAGTTTTCCTGTTTCACTGCTTTCAGCTGCAGGCTGATGGGAGAAATACACAGCATTTCCATAGTATTTTTTGCATTTTAAATATTCTAAATGTATTTCTCCTTGGCCAGCACACTGGTCTGTGAGATGGATTCCAGCACAAGCTGCTCTTGATCTATACCCCCAGTGTGTGAACAGGAATGATAGCTTTTGCATAATTCAGCTGTCATGAAGTTCTTAGAGAAGTTTGTTAAATCTCTACTGTAAAGCTTACAGTCCTGCCTGAGGGGAAGGGTTTGGGCTGTCTGCCTCAGTTTTCTGTGTTTTGGAGGAAAGGGGGTTGTTTCTGCCAGTCAGCTGAAGGGGATTTTGTAACAGGAGAACTCTCACGGTGGTGAATGTCACTTCTCACAGGGAGGGCTTTTTCCATGGCGAGATCTGCACGGTTGGAATCTGAATGGAATAAACCTACAGACTGACCAAACACAAATGAGCTTTTTGAAAGGTCTGCATCAGATTTGTAAACGCTGGTCCACAAAGACCTGGCTGCAGTCATGAGGACAAAGGCTTTAAAAGAAGACCCATCCTCAAACTGGGTTGGATTCCCCAGTAAAAAAGGGGACCAGAACAAGGGCACTAGCTGCACTTCTCCTTTAATTTTTTTCCTGTTTAGTTAACCCTACCCATAGATTAGTTTCCTGTCCTGGTTTGATATAAATGACAACTTCATAAAGTTGAACTAAGTTGAACTGGTCTTCTTCTAACATGGAATTTTTTAGTTTTTTATTTTTAGATACAAAAAGTTCAGTATTGGACATAATCACTTTTTGGCATGCTATCTAAATATGCATTTTCTTAGATTGATTGGCTCTGTGTAAAGACCTAAAAGGAGTAAGGTTCTACTATTCACTATTGTCAAAACTATTCCCCAGACTCCTAACCAAATTTGCTGCTGCAAAGGTAGGAAAAAATAATGACCTGGCTATAATTACCTTGCCTGAAGCCACTGCTCTGACACCACAAAACTGAGGTTTTCTGTGCAGTGTAGGAACTCAAGTGATGCACTTTTTCCTAATGCATAGTCACTTTCTCAATGGGACAGCATTTTCCCCCAAGGGGCATCCCAGACTGCTCAGGTTACAGGGGGTTAGGTCTCAATGTTGCTGGAGAAAGAGCACAACTGTCTCAATGTACACAGGCCAAGGGTGCAGGGATGCTGAACTGGAGAACCACAAACTGCCCAAATCACAGCCACACCAATTGTCCTCACAGCAAATTTAAATCATCTTGAGTTCAGACAAATTAATTTGGGAAAAAAAATCTGTATCATCCCTGTTCAGCTACTTTGCACTTGCTGTAACAAATAACAAACCTGTTGATGCAGTCAGTCCTATCCTGAAAAATTCAAGGCTGATGCTTTGAGATCTGGGCAGGAGGTTTGACTAGATGACCTAGTTGGGGGATTGGAACTTGATGAGGTCCCTTCCAACCCAAACCACTCTATCAGTCTCTCTCCAGAGATCCCCTCTCCCAGCCCCTGTTTCTCACGTGCAGGTTTGTTCTTTCTTTTGCCACCAGTAGGACTTCAGCATTTCACTCACAAATAAAAAAAATCTGCCTATTTGACTCAGCAAAAAAAAAACCAAACCTACTTTCATTCTACTGTTTACATGTTTTTGCATATTAAAAGAAATAAAACTACTCATTGTCATTATGGCACAGTCTTCTGATTTATACACTATTTTTTGGTCAAATGTGTATGTAGTCTTAAGATCTCATGCAGACAACACTCTATCAATGCAAACAGCCTGGAGCATTTCAAGGACAAGCAAGCATTGAGAAACAAGATTTTTTTCAGGGATTATTGAAGGCTTCTATTTGCATTTTCATAGAGAAACAAAGTCTAATTTTATCTTTGTACATAAGAAAATACTTGGGGGTCACGAGATCAGTGTCTGGATCTATTACGAGTTTCTTTTTTTTAAAGACCATAGGAATTAAGATGTGCCCAACTTACCACGTTGCTCTATTCTTTCCCTGTTCTCCAAGAGGCATTAAGTGTTTCTGAATTATATTATTAATTATCAAGCCATCAGATCAGTCTCACAGCAGCTGCATAAAACCAGCTTTACAAGTTGCATCCATAGCACTGTCACTTCCAGGAACAGTCCAGGAAAGCAGATTTTGCACATGACCCTGCTGAACAGCAGCAGTCAACTGCTTTTCCTCAACTCTTCAACTCCTCTTTTTAAACAAAAGCTGTTCCTTCTATTTCTGATCAGCCTCGTGTTATCCCCATTTCACACTCAAACCATTCTGTGATTTGATGAAGACAGCATTTAAAATCAAGGGAGCAACAGAGCAATATGCTCATGAGCAACAGCTTATCTGGGCCCTGGGCCCATGGATCTGTCCAAAAGAAAAATTGGAATGGGGAAAAAAACCTATTTTGGAAGGCTTTAATGGCAGCATGTCTCTGAAAAAGTTCCCATTCACTAAATCCACTCTGTCCATGGTTGGTGGGAGCAGTGGAGGACACTTAGGTAGGCATCAGCACTGCTGGACATCCTCCCCAAACTGTTACAAAACTTCCTCAAATAATCTTTGCGTTGTTGTTAAAGCAAAGTATTTCAAAATACTGCTACTCCATACCATGGAGGGATATGGGGTAAGTGTAGTTTTGATTTTAATCTCAACCTAGGTATTACTGCAGATTTTCATTGGGGAAAAATATTTAGCAATTGATCAAAACCACTTCTTATCTTCCTTGCCAACAGGAGGTAATGGGCAGGGAGGAAAAAAGGAGCCTTGTTGCTCTCTTACAGCCCTCACACTGCTGGCTTGGATACTTGCAGGGAAGCTGAAAATGTCTTTACAAGCCCTGGCACTGCTCTGCAGTTTGGCTATCAGGGCCAGGAGGAGAAAAGGAATGTGGGTGAATGACCATGAAACTTATCATGCAATCAGAACTTGGTGTTCCTACCCATTTCCAAAGGGGGAGAGGGGAGCCAGCCAGGAAACAGAGTGAGACCTAAAGAACACACAAACCAAATTTGATTAACTGAAGAGGAGGAAAAAACAGCAAGTTAGTCTCACTTTGAGTGCTTTATGTTAATGCACAAAAACACACTTGTATTTAGGTTTCCAGACCTAAAGTAGCTGTGGGAAGGAAGAGGGGGCTCTTTTCATTAAAATATTTATTGAAGCTTTATTTTAAAGAAGCCCTAATGCTCTTCAAAACACAGCTCTGACAGTGTGGTCTCCAGGTTGAGATGGAATCACGCCTTATTGGAGTGATGAGGATGGAGGGACAGAAGGCATTGAATATCCACAGAACACTGCAAGAACACTGTTGCAGAGGAAAGGGTCTGTAATGCACATGGAAGACTTTTTTGGACCCCATAGACCAAAGCAAGATGAACCCATCGTGGAGTGAGGAGCCATAAAATCAGCCCTGCTTGTATCCAGAGCACTGAGACGCCCTTGGTCACCTCTTGAGTGAGAACTGGGAGGGACACTGAGCAAGTTCACAGATAATACAGAGCTGGGAGGAGCTGTTGAGTCCCTCCAAGGCAGGGAGGCCCTGCAGAGAGACCCCCACAAATGAGAGGGCTGGGCAATCACCAACCGTGTGAGGTTCAACCAGGGAAAGCGCCGGATTCTGCTCCTGGGATGGGACAACCCTGGATGTACGGACAGGCTGGGGAATGAGGGGCTGCAGAGCAGGGCCATGGAAAGGGAGCTGGGGGCCCTGCTCAGGGGCAAGTTGAACTGAGCCAGCAGTGCCCTGGCAGCCAGGAGGGACATCTGAACAGGCTCCCCAGGGCAGGGGTCACAGCCCCAGCCTGACAGAGCTCAGGGAGTGTTTGGACAATGCTCTCGGGCACAGGGGGTGACTCTGGGGGATGGTGCTGTGCAGGGCCAGGAGCTGGACTGGATCATCCTTCTGGGTCCCTCCCAACTCAGCTTATTCTGTGATTCTGTAAATGAGCATTTATGGAGTGATCCATACAATTTAGACTAGCAAGGTGGTAAGGCCACAGCCTACACTTATTCTTTTGGTTGTCAAGGGGGCAGAACCCAAAAGCACCAGCCCCATGAGTGCTTCCTACACTTGTGAATGTACAAACACCCCTCATGCCATGAAGTCAGGCATCCCCACACAACTGAAAACAGCCTTTGTTCCTCTGTGAAGGAGCACATGCTCTCCCTGAGCAATCCACAGTCTTGCTGAAAATTCAAATCACCATTCCCATGCTTGCTGCACATGGTCTCCCATCCCAAACTGTATCCCAGGCAAAATGCACATTGGGCCAGACCCCTGCCCTCTCCATCCTATACCAGTCCACTGTCCCAGCAGCAGGCCTGACCCTTGAGTGAGAAAGCAAGGGTCCTCCTTGCACCACACTTTTCAAAGAGCACATTAACCCTGATTGTCTTGGCTAACTCTCTGGAATTTCCTTCCTTGCCCCGGAGACAGAGCATTCTGTGGAAATGAAAATTAATACTTACAGGCAACTAGAGTTTGGGTGTGTTTTCAATTATATATTGAAAAAAAAAAAAAAAAAAAGGGAGAGAGAGTGGAAATTCAGTGGCTGTTACAAATAAGCCCATTTTAATTGTAAATTTATTTAGCAGGAGGTGGAATTAATCACCTAAAAGAGAACAGGGGGAGAGCCCCAGCGCTGCACACAAAGCAAGGAAAGTGCGAATCACACAGTTGGCATGGGATCCCATTTCATTTTTGTTAAGTGCAGGGGTTTTAAGTCCCTGAATATCTCACTGTTCTTTCCCTCCTGTTCTCCAGAGGGAGAACAAATGCAAATGGTGTCGTGTTAGAAGGGGCTAAAAGGGCACCCTGTAATAATCCAGTGCACGAAACCCCATGGATTCATCAAGGAGGGAAGGTGTAAGACCTTCAGGAAGCCTGCAATAGCCTCTGTGTACACATAACACCTCCAAAGGAATTTTCTGCAGCTATTCAAGAACAGACCCAGGTCTATTCACCCCAGTTTCACCCCATAGCTTGCACATGCCTAGGCAGCACTCAGAGAAGCACAAGAGGGCTGTACACACCGAAATAACCCCAGTCAGATGGAAAATAGGCTCTGTTCTTTCTCCCCTTGTGCTGGTGTTGGGTTTGACAGTCTTTTCACAGCGTGTACCCCACAGCACAGCGAGAGCACAAACAAGCCCCCAGCTGCAACCAGTCACTTTATAACTCTTCCCAACACCACACCTACATCTTTTCCACACCAAGCAAGGATGGGAGAGGCCAGGCAAGAACCTGGCACCACAATTCCCCAGCAAGCTCATAGGCTGCCCCCGATGCAGCCAAGTCCCAGCAGATGTGGCCACAGCACAGCAGGCTGCAGGCAGGATGAAGATCCATTGGTGGAGGCTGAGGTGGGGGTCAGCTCCAACACGTTTCCCATACACATTTTCCTTGAAGGCTGAAGGAAGGTGGATTAATTTAGCTTGGGCAATCTCGCTGTCATTTCAGATTCCTGCTCCACTGACATTCATGATTTAGCTGTACAAATAGAGGAAATATATTCCATGTTTCCAGCCAGTGCTTGTCACACCAGTGAGCAATGAAACCTTCTGCTGTCAATGAATTTGTTCAGCTCCTCCTTGGAGCTGCTGATCCTGTCTCCACAGCTGCCTGTGGCTGCACCTCCCTTGACATGCTGGCACTGCTCTCCCTAATGCACCCTTAATGCACCCCTGTCCTTCTTGTCACCCAGGGCACTGCTGGCTCATGGAGAGCTGGCTGTCCACCAGGACACTCAGGTCCTTCTCTGCAGAGCTCATGTCCAGCAGGTCAGTCCCCAGCCTGTACTGGGCTGTGGTTATTCCTCCCCAGGTGCAGGACCCTCCATTTGCCTCTGTTGAACTGCAAACAGTTCAGCTTATCCATTACCAAGAAGCTTTTTAAAATTTGAATTATGCTCTACAACCAGCACCCTCCTCCTTTCCAGGTGTTGCTTATAATATTGCCATTTCTTGTAATGACTCAATCCTGAGAGCCAAGTTGGGATCATCAGGCCACTTAGTCACCTGCAGTGAGTAATCTGCATATGACACTTCACTCTCCTGCTTTTTTAAATTATTATTATTGCAAACTGGTTCTGTGCAATGCACAAAGAAGAGTGTGTTGCCCAAGTTTCTGTAGGAACCCGATTTTGAAACTGCTACGTGCAAGAACAAAATATCAGCTGTGACCATGAGAAAAACCATGGGTCTCATCCAAGTGACCACAACTTCCACGTAATGAGCAATCAGTCAGTTTGACTCCTGAAAAACATACACCTCTCTCAGTTACAGGGTTTATCCTACAGGGGGAAAAATAAATCTCTTTTCAGTGTACAAGCAGGACTGAGAGTCATTAATCCATCAGTTTGGCCAAAACATCAAGCCAAAAACATTTTGTTTGTGTGTGTTGAAGTGGTAATTTTGTACAGCTTTGCTTAGATATGAGCAAGATATCAATTCCCCAAAATGGCATGGAAAGCCTCACACAAAAGCACTCATTTAGTTTTTGAAACTGCAAAACTGATTTTCCAAGCTACTTTCTAGGAAACACTCTGTGAACCATGAAGCATTTCTCAAGAAGAAAGAGCTGAGCAGAGGGTTTGTGACATGGAAGAAAAAGATCCCACTGCCCCAGATTTGCTGCACAGTCTGTTAGCTCACAGCCCTTCCAGAACTAGCTCCTCTGGCACCCTCCACAGCAGTGAAAGGTCATATTCCCCACTGCACAACTGACAGGCCTTAGATACTCAAAGGGTACCCCAGCAAAACAAGGTCACCAACACATGATCCTTGGTAGCACCTTCACTGTTGGGTGTGAATGCCTCACCACAGGAGAGGAGGCAGGAGCCTGCAAGGGAGATGGGTGGAAAAGAAAGAAAAAAATAAGGGGAAAGCAAAAATTAGAGTTACATTGTGCAGCTACCAGAAAGGACAGGTGAATTACACCACAGAATTATTGGCTGCAGCACTGCAGAATGGTAACAGGCCCCCACACCATGAAGGCACAGGCTGCATTTGAAGATTTAACTTTGTGCTCTCCATAGGATGACAGCAGCCTGATACTTTCAGTACAAACTCACTTTCTGATGGAATAAAACAAGCTTTCAAGCATCCATCTAGAGGAAGTTGTCTTGATGGACAGTATGCCCTGGGAAGTGGTGAAATCACAGCCCCTGTAAGTGTTCAGAGAACGTGGAGATGTGGTGCTTAGGGACATGGTTTCATGGTGGACCTTGCAGTGGTAGGTTAATTAAGTAATTGACTCAATGATCTTAGAGGCCTTTTCCAGCCTTAATGACTCCATGATTCTGTATGCACATGCATGGTATGTACAGGTTATAGAGCTGATTGATGGATAACTCTCAAATTGATAGACACATTCAGATTGATGGACATGATCTGTGAAATTCAAATTTTCAAATTATTTGGCTTAAACATGAGATCTGGGGAGAAACATAAAAAACATTAAAAAAGCCCATGATTTCTGAGGGATGGACAAGCAATTTCTGAAAGTGGAGTCTGGCCACATTTCCAAAAGATGCATGGTGGGCTTCCTGTCTTCATTTAAAATTGTTATTACTATACCAAATGTTTGCCAGTGAAGGTAGTGGCCAATCCTGCAGGCTGTTTGCAAGCAGAAGATAACCAGTTCCTAAAAATTATAAGGAATTAAGAGCTTAGGAGCATTTGCAGACTCTTCCTCCCAGTGCCTGAATTTGCTATAGGCTATTTATTTCAGGGTAACCTCGGTTCTTCTGTGCAGTTACTATCCCTGTGCTGGCTGACACACCCAGGAGCCTGCCAGGCACTAGAGATGATCATGACATTTTCCTTCCCACACTCCCTTTATCCCTTCACCCTCTCCATGCAGCACCAGTTCAAGGCCAGCATGGCTGCAAATTAGTTCAGTTTCAAAGCACTGGCAGTGATGCAACAGTGATTGCATCTGCCCAGTCAAACCAGGTTAAAATTATTCCCATGTAATTTCTTCAGAGCAGCAGCCTGGAATCATGGAATCACAAATGGTTTGGGTTGGAAGGGACCTGCTTCCAAACCTCCCACCTTCCACTATGCCAGGTTGCTCCAAGCTCCATCCAACCTGGCCTTGGACACTGTCAAGGATGGGGCATCAACAATTTCTCTGCGAAACCTGTGCCAGGGCCTCACCACCCTCACAGGGAAGAATTTCTTCCATAAAACACCAGACTCCACTTCACCAGGTAGGAAAAGGCTTTAAACAAAGGTATTTATTTAGAGAATACCTGTTCAGTAGGAATATATGGATGCATTTGTTACCAAACCCCAGTAATCAGATGTTAAAGATGTGCATCGCTCAGAGCCCACTGGGGCTTTGCACAATGTTCTGAGCACTGCAAGCCAAATGTGATGCTGGTAACACCTTCCTCCGTTGTGCAATTGTTGTTCCTCTATTGTGTAAAAATACCAACTTTTTCCAATTTTTAAGAAAAGAAGTAGGAAAAAAGAAGGGTAAAAGGGATTATATAGATCACCTGCCATATCTGGGGGAAATGCACAGTAAAAGAAGCATAATAAATCCTTAGATCCAAAAGGGACTTTTCAGCTGTAAGGAATTTTTTGGTGCTGTTTAAGCCCTAAGAACTATACCCAGACACATAAATATGATTACGTTGAGAAGTGCTGCAGGTGGTTTACTAAAACAAGGAACAGAAATTTAAGAGGAGAGTGAAAGGACTGGTACAAAAGCATCCCAAAGACAAAAACAACCCATGACCCCACCACTTCCAACACAGATATCAATACGTGGGAACCAAATCCCTTTGGCACATCAGCATTGTGCAGCCAGAAACTTGTGAAACTCGTTCCACTGGTCCACAAGCGCAGCGGAGGAGATGCAGCCACGGAACACAGAGAAACGACACCAGGGAAAAGTGGGGTTATGGACAGGGCACCAGCAAATCAAGCCAGGAAGAAATTAAATTGAGAGGAAGCAGGAATGGGCAGTTATAGATGACATCGCAGCTCCTGCTGTGAGCTCTCTGCCCCAAGAGGGCTCTCAGCCTTCAGAAATTGTCTTTCTGCAAGTATCCCTGCTCCACTTTAAGAGTCCACACCCTGTGCAGAACCAGAGAAAGGGCTCAGAGTCCAGCAGGATGCCCCATTCAAGAATAACGTAATCCAAATTAACTTGGGATGCACCAAGTTCTGACAAACCCCTAATGACAAAGGAAGGGAAGATTTCTCAATTTATATATTGCAAAAACATTCCCAGTAATTGCCACTGCTCCTTCATCAACAGCCCCTTTTCCCTTGCATCTTCCCATGCAGCAGATTGTGCTCTCCTCCCTCCACAGACCAACATCATCACACCGTCCTACAATCACACAGTGCCAATGGCAAAAATGGAGCATTCAAACCCTAGTAGCAACAGATGTCTCGTTTACAAATTACCACGATTTCACAAGACAGCAGGAAAAAATGACCAGTTTGGAGACTCTCATTGAAATATTTCATTCCCCTCTCAGTTGATTCACAAGCCAAAACCTTACAGTGTGTTTTTGGCGAAGGAGGGGTGACAAAAGAGACTCTATTTACCATATCCACCATTTTAAGGATGCAAGACCATCCTCTATGCTTTATGACAAGGTCCACTGGGCTTTGTAGGCAGCTTTTTAAATTTGCATGGCTAATAAAATGGAAGAAAAAAAAAATCACCTTCTCAGTCCTGCAACATACAGATTTATGTTATGGCATCTGGGTCCTTGGGGTAACTGAGCACATTATGCCACCACTTGGCCAAATCTGGAGTTTTTCCCTGCTCAGCAGAACTGTTTTACAGCAATGCTTGTTCTTTAAAGCCCCTCATGCTGTCTGTGCTGTCCCTCTGATCACAAGGCTTTTGTGTGACTGCCACAGTGTCACAAACATCATATGAGGAGGGGTGGCTCTCTCAAAAAAAAAACAAGTCTTCCCAGAGCTGCAACTCTCCAAAAGCAGTGCTTACAATACTCTGACCATGCCAGTTCTGCCAGCCAGCTGGTTATGCCCTGGAAAGCATCTCATCTTCCAATTTAAGCGTCTTTTCATCACCCCAGTGGCAAATGACCTCCAGCTCTATAAACAGCACCGGCCTCACTGCAGAAACCCTGTGTCACCCAGCCCATCACAGCACACGCAAAGACCTTTTCTTAAGAGGACCAGAGAAGTGCTCAAAGGGCACATGTGGACAGTCAGCAGTAGATAAGGATAGTGTTTGCTCAGACATACACAAATTCATTGTTGACTAAGCACAAAAAAGTATGGATCACGCTTACCTGGGCAAGTCTATAAATAATCTCAGTGGATGGAGCACACTGCTGACAATTTGCCTGTGGAGATGAGAGCTGCTGTATCTATCAGACAATGCTAAAGACCTCAGATTCTAAGGGGTTGAGTCTTCAGAGACATCAGCAACTGCACTGCTCCTGTAGCATTTCAGTAGTTCAGGAGCAGTGAGGCAGCTGCCTCTTCATGTACCCATGTCCTCTTCCAGGTGAACCATACCAACACCAAACTGGCATGTCTGCAACTCGACAGAATTCTTGTGCAAGGGAGAGGTTTCTCAAGTGCCTCTAGCTTTTTGCACAGAGCCACACATGCCCTGTGGCTGTGCCTGGGAGCTGAGGACATGCAGCAGCCCATACACAGCCACTGGGCCACTACAGGCGTCAGAGGGACTAAATTCATAGAAAAACACCTTCCAGAGTCTTCCTGGACAAGATTTCCAGGTAAGAGCAAAAGCTGTCTGAGATATGGACAGACATTAACGCTGCATGAGAGAACCCCAGGAACCCAAACTGGACCTCAGCATCCCTTCCTGTCCCTGCAGGCAGAGCCCAGACAAGTTATCCACTTCACCCAGGGAAAGCTGAACATCAGATCAGGAACACAGACTTGTGTTCAGACCTTGCTCTGTCCTCAGGCACACTAAAGATGATGCATCTTCCACAGCTATCAGAGAGTTACACTGCTCATATGGAAAACATCTCCATAATCCAACAATCCCAAGTGCACACCACGAGTATGGGCTCACCAGAAGATTCCAGACTATTCCTTTCCCTCATTAGGGGCAAAAAACCAGATCCTGTTTGATCTGCAGTGGGAAGAGGAACAAGGCATGAATGCCCTCATTCAGCTGCAATTAACCGGGGCTCCTCCTTAGCTTCAGTACAGGAGGGAAATTATTTGAAAGGCTCAGCAGACGGGGATAACTGGGTGGGTTTGGGATGGAAGGAGCAAATCTTCCCTCTATGACAGCTTAATAGTACCACCTGGTGGAGAAATCCAAATTTGCTCTGCCTCTCCAGAGTGGGGCTGCAGAGGGATGCCAGCAAACACAGTAAAGGAAAATAAAGGTGTAACAGGACTATTCAGGCTTATTTTCCTACAGACACTGAATTTTCCACCCCTTTTCATGAGGCACTCAGTGAGGGTGAAAAACACACAGAGACCAAGCAGTTTAGTTCATGTGTCCCACTATAAACCCACTCCAGTATCTCCAGCAAAGAGGGCCTTGCTGTGGGGCACCCAGCAGCCTCCTCTTGAGCAGTTTATTTTATTTTATCACAAAATAAAATATGCAGGAGCCTCCAAGGACTTGTCAGGAGGCAACCAGGCAGCTAACATCAACCTAAACAGTACAAACAAGTGTCTCTCAGTGATAGACATCTCCAAGTAGTGAAATTTCACAGCTGGATGTTTAAAAAAAAAAAATAACAAGGCCTCTGAAATTTCTATTAACAAAGGAATTATTTGGAGAAGGCCTGGATGAAAAAGGAAATATGAAAAGCTGCAGAACTAGAGGCCTAAATAAATTCCTATGACTGCATATATCTAAGTTTTGAAGTGTTTAATTAGAGATCTTTCCAGAATCTGCAGACAAAACATTCATTTTTGACAACGCAAGAGTTTCATTACACTTAAGTAGCCTCATTATGCAGTTCCATCCCGGTGTTGAATCAATTAAGCATGGCAGCAATAAAGCAAAGTGGAACTAAAACTAATGTTCTAGTGGGAGCTAAATCACCAGGATTATTCAGAGTGAAATGTTGCTTAAGGAGACCCAGGCGAGGTTTATTTACACTGGCGATTGTCCCTGTGCTGTGCCACGCAACCTGGAGAGCCTGACCTAGTGCTGCACCCCTCCAAGCAGCAGCAAATTAAATCCCTAAATCATGGGAGGTGTTTGCACTCTCATAGCTAGTTTAGGGCTCTGAATAACCTTGTTTTTTATATATATTATACAGATAACTCAAATAAATAATGTTTTAATTTTATATATATAAAATAAAATTCTATCTAAATTAGGGCTCTAAGGGAAAGACTCATTTAAAGCCAGCAATAGCTTAACAGAGAAAAGGTAAATAATTTCCACTTTTTATAAAGCTGTGCAGTGCACATCATGAGCAAGAGTTTTGGCTACTGCAAATCAAGCACTGTTGACTTCTATTCAACCACAACAACTTGCAGACTCTTCCACAATTTGCCATAGCCACTAATTAGTTTACTGAAGACTCCCTGCCAGTTGTGAACTCCTGAGATGATGGAAGTTAGTGTGTTGGAGTTTTTTACCATGCAATTAATTTTTCCATTTGCTGTTTTCTCCCCTCCTTGCTCTTGGCTCAGCTCACACTGCTCTGTCTCTGGATCAAGCTGAGCTTAGCTCAAGCATGGTGCTGCAGCTATGTTGTGCTTAGCCCAGGTATTTCTCACCAGATGTTAATGCTGTTTATTAAGAGAAGTGATTGTGAACAGAATTGCTCTGAATTTCAGCCAAAATAGGCTTTCAATTGCTCGGGCCCTTTGGATCGGCAGGAAAAGCAAAGTTTGGGTTTCAAAGTTTCAAAGTTTGGGTTTGAAAGTTGCAAAGTTTGAAACAGAAAACTGCTTCCATTTGGAAATGCTGGTGGGAGGCAAGTTTGGGGCATGAGTCACCTGCTCTCTGTCTCAACAAAGGGCAAATCAGATTTTACCTCTGAGTCTTTGGCCCAGGGTATCCTGTCACTGACAGGGGAAAATCAGTATGAAGCAGCCTAGCCAGCTCCTCAAGCTGCTGCTCTGATATCCTGCTGAAATCAAAATACTCTGGGGACCCACCACTGCTGGCCTGAGAGAAGTCACTTTTGCATGGAGACATTTATTTTGTGAAAGCTTCAATTCAAAAGCTTAGTGCTCCCATTCGAAAGACAATTTCATGAAAATATTTCCTTAGATTAAGTAATTTTAATAGCATCCCTCTAGATACCATTTACATACCATTTGCCTGGAAACAGACCAGCTTCCAGTAGGAAAGCAGGCAGTCCTGACCCAGCATCTCCCAACCATCCTGTGAAGACAGAAATTAAATTAATCCCTGGTTGACTTCCCAAAAGTTGCACAATTAGATAGAAAGTCACACCAACTCCTGAGCCAGAAACTATCAAACTGGGGAGCAGAAAACTACACCACTGCTTCACCTTTACAGGCCAGCAGGAGCTTGGCCATTGGGCAAGAAGGGACTCATGGTGTCGGGATGGGGTGAAGGGTTAATGTGAAGGATGGAGGCTCTGGCTCTGCAGATCCTGCCAGGGTGGGCTGTGAGGAGCCAAGGAATTGGGTAAGAAAACAGCCTGGCTTTTCTCACAGACTCAGGGCAATGATACAACCCTGCAGAGTGTTTCCATTGTAAGGAATTGGCATTTTCTGATGGAAAAAAAAAAAATCTCAGCCTGGAAACAGTTCTGTAATGAGCGCTGCCAGCACCCACTGCACTCAGGGTGTTTGAGGAGCCTCTTGCTTTCTCAGGTATCCAAAATGGAATTTCAGAGCCCAGTCCTGGGCTACTCTGTTCTCACCCATCTTGGCTGCTCTTCAGCTTTCCTTAAGATGGGTCAGCAGCAAATCTTGTGGCCAGAAAATCTGTTCTTTGTGCTGGGGTTGCTCCACAGGAGGCATCCACAGTCTTGCTTCTTTCCTGGATATGGGTAGATATAAGGTTTAAGATCCTGTCTCAGGAGGGTTTTTTTGTTCTTCCATGTCCTTTCTGTTGTTGTTCAGGCTCCAGGAAAGTAAGTATTGTCATTTCCCAACCCCTCTCATGCTTCACAGAGACATTCACAGCCTGAGGAATCTGAAAAGATGTTGGAAAGGCAGAAGCTGCCCACTCTTGCCCATGCAAGCAATACTGGAAAAATTTTGTATTTGGCTCTGCCAGCAGTGTTGCTTCTGGACTTTCAGGGGTGCAAAACACCCTGGTGATGGCTTCTCCTAGAAGACATCCTACATGGACACCTGGAAACTGCCAGGGCTGAGGGCCCAGCATGAGCAGCAAGCTGGGCAGTGAGCAGAGGAGCTGGTCCAGCTGGCAGATCTTTCCTTGTGCTTCTCCCACTCAGCTCCACACATCTCCAAAAGACTTTGAGAAAGTTCAGGCCTGTCCACAAGGCCCTTTGAGCTTCCCCAGCAGAGAGCCCCACAGCTCAGACTAAAGCTCACCTCAAATTCCTGTCTTCTGGGGAAGACTGTCAAGAAAACAATCACTCCCTGTATGAGGCACTCTGGGCCCTTCTTGGACCAGCAGGGAAGCCCCAGTTCCTTTCTCTTTCTCACAGGCATCTCTGCAACATCTTCCACAGCCTGCCCAGCCCCATCCCTCTCTCTCCAGCCAGATTTTCCCCCCCGCCTTGGGCTCCAGGGAAGATTTTCACAGAATCATTTAGTTTGGAAAAGACCTTTAAGATCATTGAGTCCATCTGTTAACCTCACACTGGCAAGTGCTAAACCATGTCCCTAAAGTGCCATGTCTACTTATTTTTTGAGCACTTCCAGAGACAGTGACACCATCACTTCTCTGGGCAGCCTTTTCCTAGGCTTGACCACCCTTTCAGTGAAGAAATATTTCCTAATATCCAATTTAAACCTTCTCTGAGGCAGCTTGAGGACACTTCTTCTTCTCCTGTCACTTGTTACCCTGGAAGAAAAACGTTTTCCAGCTACCAGAACACAACCATAGGGTAATTAATACTCAGGAATGAGCTTTGCTGAAGATTCAGCCCTGTCCACTTCTGGCAGATCTGCTGGGCTCAGGGCATGTTGCAGTATTCAGGTCAAAGCAACCAAAACCTGGTAAAAGTGGTGATTTGGAGGCTTCCTGGAGTCCTAAGGAGCACCTGTGTGCTTTGACAGGGAAAAACAAGAGACAAGTCATTTCACACAAGAAGGACTTTGACTTTCACTGCTGAGTTTCATAATGGGACTCATCAGGGTTTAAATTTACAAAACTCTAAAGGACTTACTGGTATCCAGCAGCTGGCACCATTTTCACTCCAGGTAGCTAAGAAGGGTCTTCTCTCAGTCACACATGCTGCAGACAACCCTAAAACATCTTCCCTGCCTCACCACAAGACCAAGTTTTACCTCAGCTCAAAAGCTCTCCATTATCTGCCCTGTTCCCCCCACACTCACCCTCATTACTCCCACAGATCAGACTTCTCAGGCCCTCAGCTTACAAACCAAGAGGCTCCACTCAGCCTCCCTTGGCTGTAAATAACCTGGGTTTGGGCATGATGCCCTGGCCCCACCTCCTCCCACACTGACAAACACCTGGCTCAGGTGAAGCTGAGGTGTAAGAGCCTTCCTACAGGGTTGTATCAGCCTGTGAGGACGTCCAGCAGTAACACCCAAATGGGGGCTTGCTTCTAGAAATCATGGTCCTAACAAATGTTGTGCACTTCCCCTCAGTGTCCTCCATGAAGCCAGTCACAAGAGTAGGTTCCCAGGACCCAGAAGGAGGAAGATGCACACTTGAGTTTGGGCCATAGCATGTCTTGGGGACCTGTCCTTGACAGCCAGGGCCACCAGCAGGAGTAAAGGCAGATCTGGACAGAGTGTGTCCACACTTCTCCCTGTGCAGTGCAGTCCTGGAACAGCTGAATATCCAGTGAAAAAAGCTCTGAGCCCCACGTAAGCACTGACTTACACACAAAGAAGAGACAGATCTTCAAACAGCATGAGATTGGATCTGAAATGTCCAAATTCCACTTCCAGAGCTTCATATGAGACTCTCAGCCATATATGCCCTCTCCCTTCTTACAGAGAAATCTGTGAATATTAATACCAAAAAAAAAATTAATCCACAAAATCCAGTTTTCCCTTCCCACCAGCAGCTGTCTATCCCAATGCTCATGCCCAGAGTGGCTCCCTGGCATGGAAGCCCAGTGGCACACAGCTGCCCATGTTCATACCACCGTTCTCCAGGAGGGAGGGACGTGTCCAAGCTGCCATGGGCTCAGTCCTGAGCCCCAGCCAGCTCCCAGGCAGCTGCAGTCGCTGGCCAGGGACTGACAATTTAACAGCACAATTGAGTTGCAATGCCTGAGGACATTCCTTGGCTCTGCTCAACTGCTGGTGTTGCTGCAGTTCCTCAGACCTCTCCCTTCCTGCCTTTCATAGCCAAGGCCTCTTTGATGTATTTCCAGAGTAGGTGAAGTTATAAAACTGCTGCAGAGAGACCCTCACATGATCCCTGCTCAGCAAGGACTTCCCATACCCACCTCTTGCACGGGTAGTCATCATTACACAAATTATATATTTTCTTTTATCTCTTCTGCAAAACGAGCACAAGGGAACTCACCTAGAAATGGCCAGATTAGTTCTGAATAACTTCTAACTACAATTACATAGGAGAGGATGGGTCTTCCCCATGCACTTATAGCCCTTGCTGCCCATTTCCACCTGCAGCTGGACATCTGCACAGCCATGCACCAAGAATTGTGTCAGGTGTGCAGGAAAAATGCCTTTTCTGGAAGTGAAGGGGCTGGGTGTGGCTTGGAACAACGGCACAAAATACTGCTGACCCAGCTGATGGACAGCAGGAGATGGAGGAGCCAGCACAGGAGGCAAGGGCATAGCAGACCAGTATTGCTGACTGAAAGACATCACTGCATGCAGTCACAAACCCAGCTGGTGACTGCTATGGTGTTTGCAGCTTCACCTTCTTAAGCTGGCATGAAAATGTCTGTACAAGCTGCAGTTGTGCAGCAAAGTGCTGTGCAGATGAGCTCTGCATGGAGAACCTCTGGATGAAAATAAAACAAAAAGGGGAAAAAAGGGAAAAGAGCATTCTAAGAGGATGCTTGTATTTGACCTGAGAGCAGTGTGGGAACAAACATCAGCTGTACCACATATAGATGTCAGTGCAAAGTTTCTTCCTAAACAAGCAGTCTTTTGCTATTTAAAAAACCTGTCTTGTTCTCAAGAACATTCCATCCCTGAATTCCACACACAAAGCTTGGATCGGATGTCTACTATTCATATATTTTTCTCTCTTGGTTTCAATATTAGCTGAGGAGCATTATCGGCAGGAGTTTGAGCCGGAAATAGGAAATGAGATGGAAATTGTTAACAAGAGGGGAAAATAGCTCAAGAAGGTTGATCCTTCTAAGAACAGCTACCTTTTGCAGCCTAAGATTATGTAACACTCAGGCCAGAATGAATTTAGCAAAATTCATTTGTGGATTTTGATCATGCTGATCAGCCACCCTGTTATTTGCTGTTTTGTTGTGCCTTACAAACACAGAACCAGGAAGGTGAGAGTCTAAGTGTGAAAGGAAGGGCAGGTGGCTACATGTTCTTATCTGTATAAGATTTCAGGATGGGACAGAGGGAGAGGCACCACTGCTCTCCACAGTTACATCTTTTCCTCTTTGTGCTCTGTGCATTGCATTAATAATAAATAAACAGAAAACACGGAGGGAGAAAACCCAACCACAGATAAATTTGTTGCACATTAAACAGATGAAGTTGGTACCACAAGGCAGGAGGACACTAAATAACAAATCAGTACTGCAGGCAATTCTCAGTGCTTCTGTCCAGTGATTTTCCCATTTGTGCTCTGCTGGTGTTAATGTCTAATCTTGTTCCAAACAATTTATCCTTCCTGAAGACCAGTGCTGCAGTCTTTGTACTCACAATAAAAACTTGTCTGTGCACTGGGATATAGCACCACCCCACTGGCTGTGAAACAGGTTCTCGAGGGACACTACAGGTGTTTAATGCTGGTGGTTATTTACAACTAGAGTAGAGAAAAACAATTGTTATTCCCATGTGCTGGAGAAGAGTTTTACCCTGGGGCAGGATGATTTAGGAGTAACTACAAAAGAGCACGAGCAATCGCGTTTTGTGTCCTGAACAGGTAACCCCTCCTCTTACATAATGAAATCTCCTCATGTGCTGTAACAGCAAAGTAAAATGGGCTTCCTTGAGCTATTATGAATGTGTCCTGTCTTATTTTACACTCTCACCAGCCCTAATGAACATAATTACAGCTGCAGGAGAGTAAATCCTTGCCATATGCCAATGTGATGATTTGCTCTCTGATCCTACCCTAACTTTTGGGATAGAAAGCATCAGCAGAAGCTTAAATTCCCATTCTCCAAGAGGCAGATTAAACACATTATCTATATATACACAGCCTATATTGATGCCATTTCAACATATGTTGCTGCAATTCTGATGTTTTGCTGGCACCACCATTTCAGATTCAATTAATACCCAAAGAGAATCCCTGAGCAGTGTGGTTTGGCACTGCCAGGAGAGGTGATGATGCTCCTCACTGTGTATCTCAAGGATAAAGGCCCATCTGGAAAATTGTGCAGTACAAGAATAACGTAAATGTATATATTGGGAATTTAGGATGAGTACTGATTAACTAAATGTGCAACAACCACAGATTTTAACTGTGGATTTGATCAAAATGGTGAGTATAATCCTAAGATCAGAGTGTTTAGTTATCTTAAGGACAGCTGTGACAGGCTGAGATCCTGTGGCTTTGGTTCCAAGAAAACAAAGATAATTTTGTCTTTCTTGACTTTGGTATGAGTAGTTTTGGGATCCCTGCAATTTGCTTCAATTTGCAGGCTAAGCACAAATTCAGCAAAAATAGTTTGCCTGACTGCAGAATAAAAACATCCTCAGTTATATAGGGACTATTATGTTTTCCATCTCTAAATAAAGTGCTGCACTGCCCAGAGAAATGCAACATTCTCACCTAAAATTAAATCCTATTCTCTCCTCAAAGTTTTATTCTGAATTGTTGGCTTATCCTACCTTCTCCTTTGCTTCTGAGCTATGTACACACATAGCTCATACAAATGGGATTACATACACACACAAATGGGACTTCTCCACTCTTTAATATTGAGTAAATTGCATAGCAAGGCTTCACAGGGCTCCCCATAAGCGATCTCACATTAGACATCTACTCTGCAAACATACAGACTGCAGTATGGATGTGACATTCATTCATAGTTTGGCTCCCACCTTAGGGCACATTTCCTCATAGTGCTGTATCTTCCACCAGAGCAACACATTTCAAACCAAGGAGACAGTTTCTGAACAAGGATGAGGCTCATCCTGCCCAGAAAGTTGCAGCTTGAAGATTTTGTCCTTCAGCAGCAACAGTCATGAGGGCAGCATCTAAGTTGGGGTATAGACCCTGACATTCACTTCCAGAGGGACTGAGTGCATTTGTAGCCATTTTTCTGCTCTGGATACCACTGTGAGATATTTTCCAAGGGACTACTTGCATTCCCAAGGTTTATAAATGGTATGTGCTGTGGGAAATGGAACAAGCACAAGCAAGGGATGGAGAGGACTTCCTCTTGCACTCACAGAAACAAAGCCAGCCCTGGGGACTCCAGCTGGCATGATGAACCATCACATGTGTTTTTGTCCAAAAGGCTTTCCAGCCTCACTGATCTCAGCTTCTTTGAGCCATTCATGCCCAAAGAGTATTTCAACCTCAGCTTTCCATGAATGGATAGTGTGGCACTGGTGTGAACCGGATTAACTCCCTAAAAATGTGTATTTAAAAGGAGTACTGGACTCTGAAATGAGCTGGGTTAGCACTCAGGGGGATAAAGGATGCACACCTATTTTATTAACCTTCCCAATGTATTAGAACCTCAGGCCCTCCACAGGGTGGTATCACAGAGTCTGGGGTTTGCAGGCTGAAGAATTCCTGTGGGCTGCTCATGTAGCTTTTTCCTGAGTTCTTCAACAGCATCTTTATTTCTTTTCTCTCCTTCTCTACTCAAATCTCTTCTGCCACAGCTGGTCTAGGCATTCCCCAGGAAGAGACAAAGAAAACCCTCAGACCCCTCACTTTTAGTCATTCCCCTGAAAGGGGTTGTCAGAGTGCACCTAGAAGCTTTTATTAATTTAGCTTTCCCACACTATGGTTACTTCCCTGCTTCTCCTGTGTAATTAGAAACTCATTTCCTGAGGGATACATGTCTCCCGGAGGGGAAACAGTAAGAAACATTTGGTAATCACTAGCCTATGCTATAAGTTTATTTTAAGGCTGTAATTGCTGGGAGCTCCAAGGGATTTGGGGGACATTTATTGTTACAGCAGAGCAACTCAAAGTGCTGGCACTAGGACAGAAAGCCTTTCATCCCTGGCTCACCAATTCAAATCCAGAACAGGTAAACAGTGGATATAAGTTGCCTTCATCCAGTGAGCCCTCAGGGGTGAAGGTGACATTGGTTTGGTTTCTCTTCATTTATTGCCTAGCAGGCAGATGCCAGGCTCCTGAGTCCACTCCCTCTGGATGACCCCACCAATATTCTCAGCAGGGCCAGCAGGAAAGGTGTTGGGAAAATTATTTATTTTCATAAATCCAGCTGTACTCCTGTAGAGGGGCTTATGGCCAAGACTAATCAACTGGAGTAAAAACACATCCAAGTTCCTCTTCTCTCCTCCTCCATATCCATCCTCTGGCTTTCAACAGAATGAGCAGTGTTCTGATATTGCCATGCAAATTCACACTGTGCATCCCCCATCTGAGCACACACCATGCAGCCAAAGGAAAACAAATGCTATTACTGAGCATGAAATCTTCACTGGCCTCACCAGCTGCAGGTGCATCTGCCCTGAGCACGGGCCTCATGCTGGACCCAAAGGTGTGGTGGATCTGAGGCCTGGTCCAGGCTTATATACTGAAACCCCCAATAGCCAACCATCCTTTAGGGTGGCAGACCCCCATGAGCTGCTGGCTTTGTCCCTTCAAAGGTACAGGCACCACAGATCTCTCTCCTCTCCTGGGGTCCCCACACTCTCCG
Organism: Parus major; assembly: GCF_001522545.3. Lineage (NCBI taxonomy): Eukaryota > Metazoa > Chordata > Aves > Passeriformes > Paridae > Parus > Parus major. Next base: position 62,998,881 of record NC_031771.1, read on the forward strand.
TTGCAGCTTTGGACATTGGGCCTGGTCTCCTGTGGTATTACTTCTGAATTGTCCAAGATGTTTTCAGACAAACACAGCACAAGCAGACAGTGATATCTGAGACTGCAGCAGGGCTGGCCCAGCTCCAGCATGGACCTCAGGCAGGGCTGCAGTCTGGGAGCCACTCTCCATCCAAATTCACCAAATTCTCACCAAATTCACCGATTCTCCACCAAATTCAGTACCACAACTCCACATGGACGTGACACAATCACAAGCAGGATCTGGCTCTGCTGTTGCAAACACCTCTATTGTAAAATTTGGCTCAAGGACAGGTGGTTATGTGGGCTCAGCCACCTGGCAGGCTGAACACACACACCTTTTGCCTTTTGGGGAGCATACGTACAAATTGAAGGCTTCTTCTCACACCCAGAGACAGCTCCTGGTTTGGCCAGGTCCACCTCAATTTTTTGGGAATGTCTGAGGGCAGAGTTGAGCTTTGAAGCATTTAAACCTAAAAGATCCAAGTTTTATGAACCAGAAAAACACAAGGTGCACTCGGTCTTGACACCTTGTGCACAATTTGCGTATTTCCCAAACAAGCCCTCCTTAAGCCATCCAAGAAGTCAGCGTGAGATTTGTAAATGCTGACAATTTGACAGCTTTATTTTTGATGAGCAGAGCTAAATTACACAACTTTTCTCACTGATACTTAATTGGCTTAGACATTTGAAATTAGACCTAATTACTTTTCTCGCTCCACTAATGTCCATTGTCAGTTGATTTCTGTTTTGTGAGAAGAGTTGGAGCTTTTGCTGAATTGCTCAACTTCCACCTCACTGTGAAGGATCCTAGGAAGTAACAGCAGCAACCTCCTTGGCTAGTTTATGCTAAAATGCCTTTTGCACACAACCTGCTTTTCACCCAGGTCAACTGGCTGTAGCTAAACCTCCTTGGATCACAGGTTACTTTACTTTGTGGAGAATTTTTTCTTACTGGGCTGCTGTGGACAGACTCCCACTGCTCTCACTGCTGGAAAGTGCTTGACTGCTACCCCACACTGCTTGGCTTGGCACTGGCTTTTGCACTCAGGTGTTTGTCTTTGCCCCAGGTTATTCTGGCAGGATCTCTCCTCCCCATATAAATTCTTGTGGGCAAGAACTTCACCATGTTAAGCTCAGCTAGCACTGAGGTTGTGTAAAGCTTTCCAGCTGCCCTTTCCCCCTACACTTTTATGTGCATCCCTTCAGAGCACGGCCTTTTCTTGCCCCACTTCTTCTCTAGAGAGAGGATCCCACGCAGAAAAGTATTTGAAAAGCTTACATATATCCCAAAAAAACCCTCAGAGTACAAGGAAAAGATGGGAACAGCATTTACAAGCTGGAGAAATACCATCTTAAGTATCTTAATCTCCATCTCAAGATCAGAGCTGGAAACAGCAGCAGTTGTGCACTGAGTCTATTCAGCATTTTCCACAACTTGGCTGACACAAACAGGAGAGTCATCACCTGCAAAGAGGGGGACATAGGTCCCTGGGTGGAACTGGAAGGACAAGAGGTGGGAAAACCACAGCCCTTCCAAGATACAGCCTTCAGAACAGCATTTCCTGGAGAATGTCCAGGGAATAAAAAAAAATAAAATTTTATAAATGTACAATTAGGACAAAACACAGCAGTGAAGGTCTCACTATTAGGCAGACTATTTTGGGCTCTCCCAGTTTCCTGGAAAATACTGAGAACATTCTTTGACAAGATTGAGCATCTTTGTCAAAATAGTTTGATCATGGCTTCAAATACATGATTAAAATATGTGGCTACAAGGTTGTGTTCTATTGTCAGATCCACAAAAACCTACCTTTCATGGTTTTTAAATGTTTTTTTTTTATTCAGCACATTTTCTTCTTTTTTATCAACTCTAATACATTAATTTTATGCAACTCATAAGGAAAAAACATCACCAAAGTGCTGTCTAACACTTCTAAACCTTGACATCCTCCCAGAGTATTCAGAAATACATTTCTTTTCTTTGTTTGTTTTGTTTCAGCACATTTCAAGGCAGAGACACAATGCACTTCTGACCTTCCTGTCATCATGTGGGGCATTTTTTTCACCTGTCCACAATGTGCATGCTCCAAGCCATATTCCAGCACCTCCCTCAGTACTACACAGCCTTCTCTGTGGAGCTGTTACCTCAAAAGGAAACAGATGGGAAACAGCCATGGTTAGCACAGGACACTGCTTCTTATCCCTCTGTCTTTCAGAAGCACATGGGGCCAGCATCCTCCTCTCAACCTTCAGGGTAAGGATACATAGAAAAAATGAAAATGTAATCCTCCACCAGTATGCCTAGAAAAATCACAGCTCAGTCCATGTCCTTGAGCTGGGACAAGGACTGGAGGTGCTTTGCCTGTAGCTGTGGCCCTTTTCAGGCTGTAATCACATCAATATTGAGTCAACTTTGCATCACTGGGATACATTGTCCCTGCTGAAATGGCCATTTCCCAGGATCCAAGGCTGTCATCCTGAAAGCAATACCTTCTTCTAGCTTCACTGAGAAGTCCCAGGGAGGGGAAATTGCCAACAATTCCATGTGCTTGTTGGGCTCTGAGGTCTTGGCACAGCCACAGTCCACACCATGATTTCCTCATGTAACCCAGGAATGGTTGGGTTTGCAGACTGAAAACTGGCCAGGCTGCAGGATGAGACTGAGGGGCAAAAGCCATGGTTAAAGAGATGTCAAGTGGGTTTACATGCTCCTGGCCTGTAAGAGATCCCAAATCTGCCCAACACCTCCATGGTTTCCTAGATCTATACTATGCCTCCCGTGCTTCAGCCCTGTCTCATCTCTAGGGCTGGAAGGACGAAAAAAGTCTGAGTGGTTTCCTGACCTCCCCATTTGCAGCAACACAACCATCACTGTGCTGATAGCAGCCCATCCCCATGAGTCATGGCCAGAGCAGCCAGGAACAGCCCTCCACTGCAAAAAACAGAGCCTGATAAATCATCTGGAAAAAATAACCTCCTCATTTGTTTCTCCCCAGCCTGCCTCTCCTTTAGCTGCTGTACAGAGCCATGGCAGAACAAGCTGGAGGAAATATCAGACCTTAACCCTCCACCACTGCAGCAGGCAGGGGGGGAGGGCATGTCACTGTGCTCCTAAAATTGCTTGTCCTGATCCTACTGCTCCACAAGATTCCTGCTAGCGCTATCTGAACTGATGGATGCCAGCAGAAGATGCACCAGGAAGTGCAGAAGATGCACCAGGAAGTGCTAGTTAATCCTCTCTTAGTCTCAGAGTCTTTATATTTTGTAGGAGACATCACAGCAGCTGTTGCAAAGACCATCACAGAGCACAGAGATGTTTGCTCAGGGCTGTCCCTTAGTGCACAGCCTGATCTGTGTGTGCACCCTGAGGAATGGGATCCCAAAGGCACCTGAATTCCCCATCATTTTGAGTGCTTGCCTGCAGTAAGGGTGTGCTCTGACAGAAACACTGAATTTGATGCAGGTATCTCCTGTGAAATCACAGCTGCTGGGTGTTAGATCTGGTTCAGTTTTGGAAGTCTGTAAAACAAACACCTGCACTTTGTTTCAGCCCAGCAACTGCACCACTAGCAGCATCCCAACCAGCGAGCACCAGGACTGGGAGGATCTCCTGTGCTGCTGACACTTGCAATCCTAAGCAAAACCAGCATGAGAATCCTTCTGTAAATCAGCCACACTCTATCTTCTGTCAACACCTGTTTTCTTCCCTGATTGGGAAGGAGTTCATTACCCCAATTGCTAACAACCTTCCCAGGTCCTAACCTAGATTTATTCACAGCCACTTCATGCCCATTTGTTCTTGTTCCAACATTGTCCCTAGGCTGAAATAACTCTTTTCTCTCCCTGGTATATTTATAGACAGTCGTCACATCCTCCCTTGAGCTTTTGTTTCACTAAACTAAACAAGCCAAATCCAGACATCCCATCCCGTGTGACAGGTTCTCCATAGCCCTGTTTCTATTTGTTTTGTCCAGCCTCAGGCTGCATTCCTAATTCTGGGAGGTCTGACCTACCCAAGATGTCCAGATCATTGCAGGTCCTATGCATAATGCCTGGGTGAGGAAGAAACAGAAAAAATGATGCAGCAGCTGGGTTTTGACCTAAATACTCATTGGTAGCTCCTAAATGCCACCACCACACACAACTCATGCAGAACCTATGATGGGGCAGAGCCATTATCCTGTGTGGGTAGCACAGCTGGAAGTCAGTATGTGAAGCAATAAACCCAAGGGAGGACGAACAGTGAATGCCAGCTGAGCACTTTGCACTGTAAAGATTGTTTTGCTAGTCAGGGGGGTTTCTTCATGCATGTCCTGGGTTTTGTTCCTGTCATGAGTCCATCCTTTAAAGGGATTTTGTACAATGACCAAAGCAAAATGCAGAGCAGCAGCACAGTGGCTTGCCTTAAAGAAGGGGCAGCTCACAAATTAAGGAATATTTTGTGGGTATTGAGGAAAGACAAACACATCTGGACACCACCAGTGGAGAGCTGGGAAAGGGTGGGAACAGAAGCAGTGATGCCATTCTGTGATCTGAGTACAGCCTGCCCCATGGCGCTGAGTCCTTTGAACTTCCCCCTGGCAAGCTTCTCCCTGCACAGAAACATACAAATTGCACAAGAAGCTTTAATAAATTACAGCTCCTAATTAAGCTCCTGATGGCTAGGCACCTAATCTGAGCACTTGCTTTCAGAACTTTGTTTTTCTCTGGACATGAGTTTTTTCCCTATGCTTGATAATTTTAAAGGCTGTGTTTCAAATAAGCCTAGTCCTGATCATTCTTGTAGCAGCACTGGACCACTGAGAGGTACATCACTGCCACAAGCTGCCCAGAAACAGGGAAAAAGTGTTAAAATCACCCTGTCACCACAAAGTTTCAGTCTTTTTGTCAGCTCCCAGAGGCAAGGGGCAGGAGGATGATGCTGAGCTTCCCTGCCTCTGTGAATTTAGTTTGATTTTGTTGATGGATGGGTGTTTGGGCAGCTGATCCATCTAGGCTGGGATTTTCCTATTCGTCCTGCCTGGGGAAGGTTATGACAACTTCTCAGAAAACTTAGTGCTAGTAACTCAAATAAGGCCATGGAAAACTACACCAAAGTGACATGATGTCCCAAGATATTGTGTTTCTTTGTTTATTTGTTTATTTACTAGGAGGGAAACCTAGCAGTCATTTCTGCTATGCAAATTGCTAAATGTTTTAAAAATTCTTGGCATGTGCAGGACCTTTCCTGCTTAGTGACGACCAACAGTGACCTAATTCATACTTGACTGGGCTAAGCTACAAGATTCCAGTGTATTAGATATGTCCCAGAACTTCACCAGAATCTGCCAAGAATTCACCAGACTTTCTGCCCAAATTGTCCTCTGACCCCATTTAGCTTTAGGATGTCAGTGCACTCCAATGCACTCAGAAACTGCCATGGGAAAAGGTCATGTCAGAGAAAAAAAGTCCTCCAGATCCAATATTCCAAACATAATCAATATAGGCACTTGGTGAAACATGTCCTGTATTTAGAAGTTCACAAATTTTGAAATCACAGCAAATAAAGGTTCTGAGCCACCTGTCTAAAATGCTCCATTAATATATGAATTATGATATCTCTTCCAGGAGAAAGAGCAGAGAAAGCTGAAACTGAACATGAGAACTGAATGTAAGGACCTGGAAATGTGGTTCAGACAAGGGATATTTAAATGACTTAATCAGATATTTTTTATTTGAATGACAGTGGTAAAAATACAGACTAACCATTTACAATTAGCCTTATTCTTAGAATCCCTCTTCACATTTACAAAAGAGTTGACTACACTTTTAACACAGCTGATAATTCAGCTCCAGTCCAGCTCTGAAACTGTCTTGTCCCTGACAGTCCATGTGGTAGTTCAAGTACTCTGTTCTTGGGTTAGTTCAATATTTGATTAATAAAAAGCTTAACTTCAGTGATGTTTTCTTGGTTTTAGATTAGTTTATTTTTAAAGCTCTAATAAAATATATAAAAATGAAATTGATACTGAACCCATCTCTCTGGAGCAGCACTGCTCTGAAACCTTGGAGGGCCTAGAGCAGATGTCAGCCAGGTTAAAAGGCAATTTTCCCCCCAATAAATCTGTGCTCTTGCCCTGGGAAGCTTTTAACAGTGAGAGTGGGGAGTTCTGCTTGACCAGGGTCTGGCAGCAGAGGACCACACAAGGTGTAACTGGGTTTAACTGGGCTGTGAATTGTCACTTCATTGTGCTCCTATTTAAATAGCCTCAGGGATGGAGATTGCCACCCTTCCACTATACATTTTGCTGTCTTCCCCCTGCAGCACATCCCTACTCTGCCTCAGTCCTCCCCAGACTCCTGATGGAGAGATCTCCACACCTGGACATCACCATCCTCTCCATGCAGCCTCCACTCTTTCTGCCTGGCATGTCCTGTGGATGGGAACAATATAATTGAGAATTTTGTGGGTTTTAGACATGTATTTAGTCTTCAGCGTGAACCTTCACTGCACAGCAGTCACCTAGACTTGGGTGCAGTATAGAGGCCACTGGAAGGAGCATTTTGGGGACATGACCTTGGTGCTCAGAAAGACCAATGTGAAATAGTAAATAAAAGTTGATCCTTGGTAATTCAAAATTTGAGTGAAGAGTTGCTAAAATCCTCCAGGGTATTTATCATTACCTTGCAACTTGAAAGGATTTCCTGGACTCAGGAGCATGGTCCTTCCCCACACAGTCCATCATCAGACTCTGTTCTAGCTGTATGTTTTGCTTCTACTGAAGGAAAAAATGAAGAAGGCATATCTGTCTCCTCAATATTTGACATTTGGCCTAATTTTCCAGAATTCTTTGGCACCAACCTTTTTAGAAAAGAAAAAATGGGGACTTTGGAGAGTTTCTTTAAAAATGTGTGTGTGCTTATGTCTTGCTTTGTCATCAGAAATGGCAACAGAAGGCAGAGACCAGAGGCACAGGGCACAGAAGGGAGCCTGGATTTGTGATCCCCCTGTTTGGAGAGTGGGTGTCAGTGCAGTCTGCAAACTGCAGCCCTAGCAGCCTGTTCTCCTATTTAAGGTAATACTTCCTGCAATGAAGACCCACATTCCAATGCTCCTGAAGATGCCATGAGCATTTAGCTTCAATTTTGGACAGACTTTTTTATTTCCTAGTCTATGTCCACACGTGACATACTCCATTTTCTCAAGTAGTTACAAGAATATTAACTTTGTCAGCTAAAATTAATTAACTAAATAAATAAATAAATAAATAGATTTAATTTGCCACAGGTTTTCCACCTGTGGCAGGTCATTTAAAATGAGGATGTTCACACATCACATTGGCAGCTGCTAGATGGATTCATCTGGAAGGCAAAGGGAAATTACATCTCCCCCAAAAAGCTCAAGTCCTTCCCCCCAAGGACTCCCTCTGATAACACCAAGAAGAGCAAATGAAGACTTAGCACAATACCAAAGGCCTTAACAGTCTGTGGTAGGAGGAGAAAGGACTTTCATTGCCTCTTCTCCTGTGGAATTGCACCCTGTGATATCCATGTGCAGGAGATATCTGTGATCTCTTCCTTCCTGGCAGGCACCTGAACACCTCCCCACCAGCACAAACTCAGCACTTTGCATTGATGCCAGAGCAGAATTTATTTCTGCCAGCCTCAAGGAAAGCCATAAAGAATCCAGAAATGTTAAAAATGGAAGAGAACAGTGCCCAGTATTTTATTAAAACCGTCCTTATCTACAGTAAGCAAAGAGACTGCAGGATGTGGATCCTATTCTGGCCAGGAGGTCACCTTGCTCCTGCAGCAGGACAGGCAGCCAGCAGAGAGGGCAGGATGAATTGCCCCTACTCCCCAGAGCAGAGCTGATATTTATGGCAATTCTAAAAATTATGGCACAAGGAAATCAACAAGCTGGAAAGTCGTGCTGGCTGCAGCTCCATAGGAAACAGCGGGGCGGAAAAGCAAAGTTTGCCAAATGGAAAAGGAAAAACCTGGTAGGAATGGGTTTGGTTTTTTTCTTTCTTACTTTACAAAAAAATTGAGTTTCTTAGGATATTTCACAGACAATGAAGCACATAAGAAAACTGTGCATGGCAGGGGAAGTGGAGTTGCAATTACTGAATGATGGGCACTGTCTCATAATCTGGGGTACCCATATCCTGCCCAACCTATCTCCAGAGCAGCCCTGGCATTCCCTTTACCAGGCCAAACTTTCAAGCTGGCCGTGCTCATTCCAATAAATGTTGCTAACAGGAGCAATTAGGATCAAATTTCTCTCTGTATCTTCCCAACCAGTTTTTGCTTTTCCTGTATCCATCCCAGATGCAGCAAAACACTTCTGCAGCCCCTCAGCTTTAAGTTTAATGTTTGGATCCTGCTTGCTTTGCATGAATTCAAGCTCATCCTCGTTGCTAGGCTGGATCCAACACCATCACTAATAATGGTATGTGGCCCCAGCCTTCAGAGCACCAAACACTTGGACCTAGGCTCAGTCAGGAAGATTTTTGGTTTTCCTTCCTCTCTGCATTGATCAAGGCATATGGAACAGGATTTGGCTTCTACAGGAAGGTTGGAACTAGATAATCTTTAAGATCCTTTCCAACCCAAACCATTCTGTGATTCTATGAAGAGTACATCATTCAAAGAAGAAATACAAGTGATACATCCCCAAAAAACATTGCACGACCACAAACCTCCCAAACACCTTCCACCAAGTTTCTAAACCTTGGCTTTTGCCCTGTGTAACACCAATATTTGTGTCCTCACTCCCCTTCTCAGCCTTCTGTATATTCCCAGCATAATAAATAAGTAAACAAATTATTTCCAGAGGAAAAAATATTAAATTAGCTAAAACAAATTTAAGATTTCCATTAAAAAAATATTGTCACCTTTGACTGGTTTTAATAAACGTGCTGAGATTTTTTTGTAACCTTCACTCAGAAACTCATCTCTTGAAGAGCAGAGTTTTGTTTCCTCATTTGCTGTACAAGATGCTGCTACAATTAAATTTGACATGAGTTTTATTGATCTGACAGAGAGCACTAGGGGAGGGTCTCTCTCATTTTTTACAAATAATCATAATTAAATAGGATTCAAATATAGTCTTTGGGGGACATTTTCTTGAAAGCTCCCATAAAAACAGAGTTTTCAATGACTGTAGATCTGTGTCTTTTTAGTAATTTTTAATGATAAAAGGCTTCAAACACATTTTTTAAAAAGCCACTTTTGAATTAGAAGATTGAACGATATACATTACATATATTTTTAAATTTCAATGAAAAATACTAGAAAGAACACCCAATTGTGAAATTTTAACATAAATTTGAAGTCAAATTCTCTTAGAACTCTGTGTGCTCAGACCCAGGATTTTGAAACTACCTGTTATGAATAAGAACTAGGAAGTTCCAGTTTATGAGCAGTATTGTCTGACTGAAAACTTGGGGTCAGAGGATCTGCTGGGTCCCCTTTGGAGCCATTCCTGGGAATTTCAATTAATTCTATTTCCCAGCCTCTGTGAAGAACCTTACTTTGGCTGGAGGATCCCCCAGAAGTAGCAAATATCACATGGCATCTTCCACCCTAAGGCATCCTGAAACCACAGCACCCAAGGCTCTCCGCCCCTCAGAGCAATTCCATCCTTTCCCTTTTGGGAGGTGCCACTGGTTTAACAACCTCCTGCATGAGGCAAACCTTCAGAAGAGGAATTTCAGGAGACAGAGTCCAACTGAAACCTTACAGAAATGCCCCCTTTCCCTTGCAAATACAGACCAGAGGCAAAATTCTGGGGCATTAGTCTTGTTTCCTGCTCCAGGGAAAGTTGTTTTACAGAGAAAAACCATCCCTGTTCATAACCCTGTATAACCCAGCTAAAATCAAATGTCAAATCCCCATAAGCATCTGTCCCTCAGCCAGAGGTTGTTTTTCCTCATGGATGAATCAAACATTCTGAGTAAATCACATGAATCACCAGCGGAAACATCATCCTCACAGCTTCATCTCACAGTTATGAATAAGGAGCTTGTTTTGCAGGGCCCCAGAGAAGAAATGAAGCCCTTGGAGATCAGGGAGGGGCCCAGGACTTTCACAGGCATTTTGTTTTAATAGATTATAAACAATAAGGTGTCTCCCTCCTCCCATCAAAAAAGTTATGGCAAATTGCTTTACAAACCATCTCTCAATTTAGCAGTGCTTTTATTAATAAGAAAATGCCTGCACTGATGACATAGCTCAATAACCCAGTTATAAATCGCATAAATCTGTTGCAACAGCTACAAATGAGCAACGTGATTTATGAGTGGGGCCACTGACTTCTACACCTGACATAAAACTTTGTAGGCAATCAGCCACATGTTTCATTTCAGTTTTATATTTGACACATAAATCAGGCAAGTGAAAGGGACTCTCTCTCCACCCCCACTCCTCCCCTTGGAACAGACGGAGCCAATATTTTACAAGCAACATGTAAGTCACTGTAGCAAGGACACAATATGAGGTATGGAAAATATTATGCTGTGATTTCATTAGTTTCATGTGAACCAATATGGGGCACAGTGACCTGCCTTGGAGAGCAGGCAGGAGAGCAGGCAGTTAAGGGGGGAAAACCATACAGGTCACTATGGAAAAGCAAGTTTTCTTGCACTACATGCCCCGTTCATTTCCAGGCCTTTCAAAACTGTGGAAGGTCAACAGCTTCCCCTCCTGAGCTGAGCAGGGTTTGGCCCTGCTTTTGGGGTCGAGGTGTCCAACACAACCCCAAAAGGTGATGTGGTCATCAACAGAATGGAGCAGAAGAGAAAACCTGACAGTCACTAACTGGATTTTTGAGGTTGTGTTTCACAGGTATTAATGAAATTATACCCTCTGCACATTTCACAGGGTCCCTTCCCTCTTGAGATTCTGCAGCAGATGTGCAAAGTAGCTCAGATCTTCAAATTCAACTCCCAGCTCAATGCTGAATAACCATTTTTTAAAAGAAGAAATACACTGGGTGCACACTTTAGGGGATCCTGGTATAACTGGCAAGTTCCTTCTGAGTTTATGTGTGACCCAGCTCCAAAGTGTCTTAAAACTTCTTCTTTCATCTGACTCAAGATGAGTCAGATCTTTGTGCAAAGTGCTGAGTGAAATTAGGGAGTTAGATGTTTGCCTCAGAAACCCAAGGAAATGCTGCTCCAGTCGTTCAGATGCAAATTCAAATGTCTGATTTTCAGTAAGTGTAAAATCAGACCCACAAATATGAGAAACTGCTGAGGGTAGGATGCACAAAAGTGAGATGAAGTGTGAAATAATATATAACAACCTAAAGAAAATATTATTTTAAACAAGTGGTATAAATCTGTAGTACTTTCACCCAACTGCATGAGTTAGTTTATCTCAGCTGGATAAAGTCCTGTCAAAGTTTTTTATATGATCTCCTCCAGGGATGTGAATTTTTCCATAACAGAGGTGTTGGCCATTTCTGGAAAGCTCTTGCAATGAGTCAGTCATGTACTGCTTTTCCATTTTCTCACAAGAACTCTTTAAATACACTTGAGGCAATGGAAAGCCATCTGGAGGCAGAGGCTGAAGGACAGGTTGTGACTGCCTGGTTCAGTGGTGCAGAGCTCTGAGGATGGGGTGGGAAATGGACTATCCAATGTCACAGTAAGATTTTTCTCAGAATTAAATCCACTATTTCTTTGCTTTTCATCTTCAGTGATTTTATGTGATATATTCTATAAATACTGGCCTCTTGGAAACTTAAGTATAGCTTTAATCAGCCACCTGGGTTACACCACCATCAAATGTCTGGTGCTGATGAGGCTTTTGCACATCCTCAGGTGGTAACAACATCTTGAACAACCCAAATTTCTGCAGTCCCACCCAGATTTTTAATGTCTTGTCTACTCTAAGAAATAATATACACTCCAGCTTAACCAGACACCATCTGATTTCTGCAGCGTGCACCCCAAGTGGAAAATAGATGATTTGTTTATAAAGATGAGTTTCTTGGGCCATTGTTGAGATCTCATTATTTATTTAAAAATAAGTTGTAAAAATACAGGAGAAAGCAAGCTTACACCAGCTGAGAATTCCCCCTGCACATCTTTTAGCTGCACATGACCTTAGGTCTTCCTCCTCCCTGACAGATAACAGAGCTGATTTCCCTGTACACAGAAAGAGCACAGGATACTGGAAAGTTTACACCTCTGAATGTTTGTCCTGATTAAATCTGTTCAGTACTGAACAAATGATAATTAAAATGTTCTCTGCATGCAAATTGACATTTAGTTGGGGGTGATGGGACTGAAGCAAACAGAGCAATGAAAAAAATCAAGGTCAGAGCAAGACTGAGCTGCCAGGTGGTGTTTGAGTGTTAGACCAGGTCTGGATCTGACAGCAGAGGAGTCCAGTACTCACCAGTATTTCAAGCCATGGCAAGGAATGAATGAGGATAAATGTGTCCTCAGAAGTCCATGGCCCAATTTTGCTTATTTTGCAGCCAGCCTTTTCAGACATAAATTTCTCCCACCTCCCTACTCTGTCAGTCTTTTCTTAGACTTAAGTTGTCCTTGCATTAGCTCCTTGGAGTAGTGGGATTGTGCTGAGGTTGTTCAGTGGCCCAAATGAGTGTTTGCATTTCCAAAGGTCTCCCACTGGAGATCTCATTCTTTTTTTTTCTCTCCCCCACACTTTGACTTCAAAATATGAAGTGTATTCAGGAGTAGGCAGCGATGATTTATAAAGGGGAAATCATGCTTGACCAACCTGATTTCCCCCACAATGAAGTGACCAGCTTGATGCATGAGGGGAGAGACGTGGATGTTGTTTATTTTAACTAGTGTAGCTTTTGTCATTATCTCCCATAATATCACCAAAGATAGGATGACAAATTATGGGTTCAATATGTGGACAGTAAAATGGGTTAAAAACTGGTTGCAGCACTAAACCCAGGGGGCTGGGACCAGTGACACAAAGTCAAATAGGAGGAAAATTACTGCAGATGTGTCCCAGAACTCTTCCCAATTCTGAGCTCTCCCAGTGCAAGAGTGACACAGATTTCTTGGAGCTTTATTCTTGGAGCTTATTGTGACTCAGCACAGGGTCACAAAGATGATTACTGGATTGGATCATCTCTCATATCAGGAGATATTGAGACAGCCTGGAGTTCAGCCTGGAGAGGAGAAGGCTCATGGGGATCTTATCAATGTCTATAAACACCCAATAGAAGAGAATGAAGATGGGGGATTAGACTTCACTGACAGGACAGGAGTGACCGGGCACAAACTAAAACACATCAAATATTTACTGTGAGGAAGGTCAAACACTGGATCAGGTTGCCTGGTGATGATCTGTAGATAATTCAAACCAGACTGGACACAGTTCTGAACAACCCTCTCTGGATAACCCTGTTTGAGCAGTGTTGGACTAGATCTCAGAGTTGGACTAGGTCTCTAGGTTGGACTAGGTCTCAAGGTTAGACTAGATCTCAAAGTTGGACTAGATCTCAAAGTTGGACTAGATCTCAAGAGCTGCCTCCAGTCTCAACCATTCCATGATCCTGTGACTCTGCAACAGCATCTGGCACAACAGCAGCACTCATATTCTTTGAAGGCAAACAATATCCAAAGTACAACACTGCTCATTATTAATTGTTCATTAGCACAGTTCTCACTGCCATAATAAAGTATGTATGTTTTCAGACTCTGCTTTCAGTTGCAATTTGACACACTATAATACAATAATTTTAACTGGAAGTGCAGCAGTGATCAGATCCAAGAAGCATTTTGGCTGCAGACTCCCAAATTTTCAGGAAGTTCCAGTGCAGATCTGCACCTTGCACCTGGTTCCTGTCTGTGTAATGGGCAGAACCAGCATTTCTTATCTGAACAGCCACCTGCTATTTCAAGAAAACCCAAACCCCACAGCTTTGGAGACATTCTTGATTAGATTCAGGCTCAAGGTTTTCTAGCCAAGGTTTTCAAGTTGATTGCTGTAAAATATTCTACCTGCTCCACTGTATCCCAAGCCACTACAATCCTGCATCTCTAAACGTATTTTAAAAACATAAGTTTTTAAAGTTTGAAAAGGGAACATTGAATTAAAGCAGAACAAGACAAGAATAAAAATGTTTTAAAACAGATTTGATTTTTGGGATTTTTGGCAAGTTTTTCAAATAGCTTTGGTGACGTATATTGCTAAAATGGAGCCAGAAATAAACTGTTTATGAGAATTTTCTTCCAGTAAGTGAAAATCCAATTGTTTTGATTTAATGGTTTTGGGGTTTAGCTTTATTTTTTTAATAAACATTTTTAAAATTTGGGAAATTCTTCTTTAAATGAAATAAGCAATCACAGTCTGCAGAGGACTGCTCTCCCAAGGTGGTGGTCCTTCTCCATCTGAAGAACCAGGCACAAGAGAAATCCTGAGTCCTAGATCTTCAGTGAGAATTTTCACATTATAGGAAGGTCTAACCTCAAAACCTGAGAATGCATTTGCTTGGCACCTTTTTCAGAAGCATGCACTCCATTACAAGGGCATGTGCATGATTACAGTATAATAATGTGTGTTATTACAGTAATTAATAATGTACATTATGACAGTAATACAATTACTCTGACAGAGTGTAAATTCAGACTGCAATTTTTTTCATTTTGCTTTCTGCTGTGCACTTCTGGTCACACTTTTTTTTCTGCAGTTGCCTATATCCCCATGCCACTGGAACTCTCTTAAACCACAGCTAGTGTGTGTCAGCTCTGAATTAGTTTTTTGAAAAGCTACCCCTAAGAAAGAAAGCCTCATTTCAAGAGCATTACTGGCAGACATTGTCTGCCTGGACTGACAGTGGACATTGTCTGCCTGCACTTCAGGGAGGCCTCTGACACTGTCTCACTTAAGATCCTCGTAGAGAAGCTGTTGTTTTAAGCACTGGATAAGCAGGCAGTGATTTGGCTTGAGACCTGGTTGAGTGGCTGGGACCAGAGGTTGGTGGTCAGTGGCATGGAGCGTGGTTGGAGGGCAACAGCTCATAATTGTACCCCAGGGGTCACAGACGGAGTCCAGACCCCTGGGGTACAATTAACACCCTCATTTAACAGCTGGGATGATGGGCCAGAGTGTGCCCTTAGCAAGTTTGACAGCGACACCAAACTGGAAGGAGTGGCTGGTGTGCCAGAGGTTTGTGCCTCCATCCAGAGGGACCTCAGTGGGCTGCAGAAATGGGACAACAGGAACCTCGTGGAGTTCAGTAATGAGAAGTGCCAAACCCTGCACCTGGTGAGGAAAAAATGCAGGCAGCAGGACATGCTGGAGACCACCCAGTGGGAAAACAGCTTGATGGAAGAGGACCTGGGAGTGCTGCTGAACCCCAAATTGAGCATGAACCAGCAACATACTCTCATGGTCAAGGTCAGTGGTATCCTGGGCTGCATTAGACAAAGTACTGTCAGCAGCTCCAGAGGGATGATCCCACTTACTCAATGCTGGCAAGGCAGAATCTGGAGTTCTGTGTCCCATCCTTAGAGCAGACAGTCAGACCCACTGTAGCACATGGGATGCTGCCTGGCCATGTGCTCCTCATCTCTGACTCATCATCAGCACAATTTCATACATTTTGTCCCATCTCATTCAAAAGATACCTTCCTACCCAAACCACTCAAGGATTTTGTGTGCTGAGCCTACAACCATTTCTTCTTCATGATTGTGTGGATCCATGCAAATAATTTTGGCACCTAAACTTTATTAAAGACAACCCTGTTCTCTTTACTATGCTATGCAAAACACTGCTAGCCCATATTGGGAGGGTTAGAGTAACCTGCATGACCACACACCTCTTGCTGCCTTTTTTACTCCTTTTGCTTTGTGCCAGTTTGGCTCAGGAGGGTTTTCCCTAAAGAGAGACTTTCAGCAGTGCTGGCAATGGGGATGCCATAAGGAGGTGCAGTGTCCCATCCTCACTTGTATGCCAAAATATTGTGGGCTCCACCTTGAGTACAGGCTCCTTGTCCTCTTGTAACCCTTGGCACCAGCACAAATCCTGCAGCACGCTGCTGTGTCTGCCTTAGAGGCTGATTTGCTTTTGTGCTGAAATTTCATGAAGCCTTAATAACCCTCACTCAGAACTTCCCAGCCAAAACTTCACAGCCATTGACCCTGAAAAAAAAATGAATATATAAACAGAAGTCTGAGAAGTGACTGCAGATGAGCTGGACTAACTTACTGATTAGGACTGTAATGGCTTAATGGGTAAAGCATGTACCCTCTGAGTCTCTTGCTTTGGCTTAGCTGTGGTGATGTAGAAGAGAGAAAGACCAGCTGAACATAGGAAATAGGAAGATAAGATCCACCTGTCATTGGCTATTGGTTACTTTTGTTACTGCAAGGACTCTCAGGAAAGAAATCCTGATATCTGACAGGATTTGTTGTAAGAACTGTTAGCACCATCCCCCTATTACCAGTTTTAACATACTTGAAATGGTGGTGTTGGGTAAATACTGTGCCAGAGAAATTACATACATTAGTAAAATTAACTCCTCCACCAGAGCTGGACAAGCCCTGAAAACACTGAGCTAAGGTACATCATGTAATAGGGAGTCAGGCATAAAACCAAACAGAAAACATCAAAAGTTTGGTTCACAGCTTAACAGCTCCATGCAGCCTCATCTACCAAATGAGTAAGGAAAACAAAACATTTAAAGAAAAGTGTAGGGTCATTGTTTTCCCTTCCTGGCACTCAAAACTTGATTCAAACTTCGATTGAGTTTTGGGCTTTCAAGAAAACAGCTGGTATCCTCTATAGAATTGTCCCCAGTCCAGTTCAACAGCCAGAGATAGTGCAACTCTCCTTTCATCTGCTGGAGGTGTTGATAGTTGCTTGATGCTATTCCTTTTGTTTCTTTCAACCAGGATATTCTCCTCTGAGAATTAATCCCATCAGTCTTGAAGGCAGTCTTGCAAAAATAGGAATTACGTAAATTAAGCAATAAGTTGCCCAGAGAAGCTAGGTATTACACACCCCTGGAAGTGTTCAAGGCTAGATGGTGACCTGAACAACCTGGTCTAGTGAAAGGTGTCCCTGTCCATAGGGAGGAGTTTATACAAAATGGTTTTTCAAGTCCCTTCCAATCCAAACATTTCTATGATGCTAAGATAGGACATGTTTGAAGAGGGACAAAGATACATAGAGAAGAAAGCAGCAATGTCCAGGGAAAAGGGGAGAAGACATTTTAATGATTCAGGGACATTCAGGTTCAGCACCTGAAGTCTAAATGTACTAATCCATTCTGATTTTCTGAAATGATTGGACATGTATTTTAACATTATGGATTCTTGCTTTCAGAGCCCGGCCAGCATAAATCACAAATCTGCATTGTCTGCAATATATATGTCACATTTTATTACCTTGGTTCACGGCCAACACTTAATTTAATGCTCACCCTTTCATGTAATATATTGCAAGATATGCATCACTTCACAGTTCTGCACCACGGTGCTCAAATTGCCTTTGGTATTGATCTATATGATGATTAAACCTCCGCATTCTTTAAGAACCTGGGCTCTCAGAGCACTAGATGGTGCTAGAGAATGCTCTTAGCCAGCTCCGGGGCTGCAACCCCATAAATTCCCTCCATGTACCATTTATTTTTGTACAATGTAACAGCATCATCTGCATCCAGCATCTACATTCTCAGCAGTGTTTCAGACAGGCTGCTGGCACTGCCCATCACTCTTCTGCGCTGGGTGATGAGAAGTTGCTGGTTGTTGCCAGGGGCAAGCTGTCACACTCATGAGCCAGGCACCCAGGTCATGACACTGCCTTCAAAAACGGGGGATATATAAATTTTTTTAAGTGTACTTTTATTTGCACTCTGGTTCCTAAGCCCTAGGACTGTTATGATGCTATTTATGTGCTTCCTAGGAAAGCATGGGAGTGCTGGGCGCTGAAAGATCAGGGCCAGGCATGGTTCTGAGCAACAAAGTTCAAACCACAGCTCAGACCTGACAGGGGTGGGGGGTATGGAAGTTTGGTTTTGAACCACCCAAAGAAACCACCCTCAGAAACCAGATGGAAACCACCCTTGTAAACCACCCTTTCTCACCAGATGAGAAAGACAATTAGGAAACAGAGCAGGGAGTTGTACAGTTCTCTGTCTGTAACAACTAGAGTAATCTTTTTGGCTGGAGCACATGCAGGGAGAGGAGGGAGACCAGGGCAGCCTGCACCCCACAAGAGGTTTTCTTGAGTGTCATTGAGGGCAGAGGAAATCTTTAGCTGGTTCAGTAAGGTTAGGCTGGGAATGTGTCCTGTGATGTGCAGAAAGGGAAAGCAAATGAGCTGCTCTTCACCTCAGAGGTGACCCTGGCATCAACCTCAATGGGTCATTTTGTCACCAGCAGCTGCACCACATGAGGACAGGTTCTTGGAGAGAAACCCCAGTGTTGGTCCTTCTTCTCCTGCCAGGTGCCCAAAGACATGGGGTGTCCCAGGGAACCGAGGCACACAGATACTGGCAGCATAACAAGGATGATACAGGCACTTTCCCTGTGTGCCATCTCAGCTGTGAGGCTGCACACTGGACTCTACAAGACCCAGGTGCTTATAGGGCAGCCATGGAGCCTGGTGTGATTTACACCAACCTTGTGGGTTCAACCCTGTATGGGCCGCTCGCTTCAGAGCTGGTCTTGATGATCCTTGTGTATCCCTTCCAGCTGTGAGTATTCTGTGATGCTGTGATCCAAATCAGCAGTGTTGTCCTGGAATTGGTGCTGTGGGAGATGCTGCCCAGCTGTGCCTGTCCATGGGGTGGGCACACTGTGGGGTGGCACAAGGTGACACCAAGCCACAGACAACAACTGCTGCCGACAGCTGGAGCAGGCACTGGGACACAGGGACATGGGGCAGACTTGGGGTTAGGCCTGGGGGCACAGCTGGCAGCCAGCACCCCTCGTCCTCCTGCCTGCAGGGCAGCTGCAATGGCAGGACAGCAGCTTCCCCAGGCACCAACACTGCACGGGCTTGGTCTCCTCCTGCCCATGGAGCACGGGCTGGAGCCTGCACCAGCTGCAGCTTCCCCATCCCACCAGGCTGCAGGATCAGCCCAGGGACCCACCCAAAGCACAGCTCCCAGGGCAGGTTGGATCAGGCATGATGAGGTCAAGAACGTGGTGGGCACATCTCCTGTGGCTGGTTCCGAACGTGGTGTAGCTGCCACACGTTCATGCAGCACCAGTGTGCAGCCACCGGCCATGCCATGCCTCATCCCACCAGGAGCACCAGTGAGGAGCAGTGCAGACTAAAAACCATGGCTTGTAAAACATGGAAATCCAGGTGGGTGCCATGGGCCCTGCACTTGTGTGCCTCTGATACCACGGACTGAAATGAGCTTCTTTTGGCTCATTTAACCTTGGTTTCGTTGAGGACACATGCTCCCATTCTGCTCCTGCTTGATGATGCCATTGAAACCAGATGGAAATGCTTTGAAGAACTTAGATATGATGTCATGGAATTACAACATCATCACTAAATCAACCAACCAGACAACAGCTAAAGAATGACATATCCAGGGAACTGAACTTGTGTTTTCAGCACCATTAAGATGCTTGAGGGACACAGCCAGATCACATCAGGCCTGTAGCCTGTTTTGAGACATCAATGGGATCATTATCATTTTTCTTCTTGTTGAAATCAAATGTATTGTTTGTATGAATTTAAAGGTATCCCTTGAGCACTCACAGGAGGTGAAACTGCAAACCAAAGGGGAAACCTGTCCTGGGATGACTGGACAAAACCCCACTGCTGGGCTGGTTCTCCCGGTTCTGTGCTTAAAGTCTCTGCACTTCTGACTTGCCATGGTGTCTCATCCCTGTCTCATGTTCTATCACCCACAGACTTCTAATATCACACAGGAAGGGAAATTTGCTTTTAATTGATTGTTAACCTACCCGTGTCTCTCTGTGTGCCTTTTATTTACATTAGCAGCCTGAAAGAGCAAAGTATTCCCCTTCACATTTCACTCTGCTGGAGAAACGGGTTTGCTGTCATCACTCCTCATAAGCACAGCCTGAAACCCGCTTTCCCAAACTCTCCCTTCCACCATTTGTCTTTACTACCTCATAGCTGTCAGCTTTTCTTCTAGCTGCTACTATGAAACGAGCACAGGGTCGTTTTGGCCAAAAACCACTCAAGAATCACGAAGAGGAGGAGGGGAGCAATTACTGATCTTCGAAGGGAAAACTGGAGAAAGCTGGGAAAGTATCCTCATTTGAGGGTTTTAACCCTCAGCCTCCAGATCAAAAATCACCATTAATCTTACTCAATAATATATTTAAGGGAATTGTAAGCAAGTATTTATCCCAGCATAACCAGGGTTCTTTAATCCTTCTGCCACAAAGAAACCTCTTCTCTTCCAAAATAATTTGATATGTGGAGAAACCCTGAAGTAGCATTCAGTTCTCTTATTGCAACAGCTGTATTAAACAAAGATTGACAGTATTCTGTGATGGCCTTATCCAACAGAATTTTCCTCAAGCAATCTATTTCTCCATGCTACCTCAGTTTCCCCACCTGTAAAATGGACAGAGTGGGAGCTTCTTGTTTGACAGTTTGTGTCAAGATGTGCCCAAGGAGAAAATGAGTTTTTAAGAGGTCATTGAGTTTCTTTTCCCAGCTGAATGGGTACTCAAAATATAGACTCAAGTGAGAAACATCCCCAGGCACCTGGGAGAAGTAGATAGCCCAAATTACTCCACAGAGAGTCCTTGTTTGACCACCCCATGGAAAACCAGCGTGTCATGTTCAGGCTTGTTCTGTTAGATGCTTTAATAGACAATCAGATAAATACATTTATTTTCCTCAGAGAGAAACCTTCTGCAGAAAAGGCCACTGTATTTTAATGTCACTCCAACTTCCAATTGGGCCAGAAAGTCTAAACATTTCTTTCCAGGCCTTTGGTTTCCCAGAAGGTGGGGGTTTTTCACTGGCTAGTGAAAATTCAGATAATTGTACCAAATACAGTATGAAAGAAGAGGTCCACCAGGCCAAGACAGAGAAGACAAAGAGAAGGCACCTTTCTTTACTCTGTTCAAGCCTCTTGGCATCCTGCTGGGTAATTTACGCCGATTTCGAGGATGCAGAGAGAGCCCAAGGAAAACTTCAAGACGGAAGGGGGCTGAATTCTCATTTTTTTGGTGAAGTCCTAGATAAGAACAGCCCACCAGAGGGGTGCTGGTTCACTACACGATGAGATACAATCAACATAACACTCTGCGTTCCAAGCAGGAGCCAGCGGGCACTGCTGGTGGTCCCGGTTGTCACCTGGGCGCTGTCCCCACCTGTCCGGCACCAGCGGCTGCCAGCAGCAGCCCTGGGCTGGGGCGGCCAGCACGGAGCCAGGCTGTCCCCTCACTCCCCTCCCACCTCCCCCTCGCCAGGACTTTGTGTCCTAAAAGCTCATTCTTTCCATAGCGTAAAAAATAAACCAGCATGTGCTCCTCTCCAGCGCCGCCCGTCTCCACAGCGGCCCCGGGTGGGTTGTTGTTGTGGTTCGGCTCTGCCTCTCCTTAAATAACAGAATTACAGCGGGTCTAATCCTGCAAAGTGCTGAGTAACAGCTCGTTCCCAATAAATTAAGCAGGCACTCAGCGCAGCAGCCTGATATTTGTATCCATGTCCTCCCGGATTATCAGTCTCTGCTCCTCGCTCTCTGCCCGGCCCCTCGGGGAGCAATTATCTGTGAATGAGAACAGAATAACTCTTTTAGCAGAAGGTTTCCACACTCGCGCACAACCAGCGCTCTGAATGGATTTATCATGCTTGCTAAAAAGGGAGGTGGCAAAAAATCCCCCCCCCCCTTCTCTCTTTTTCTTCTCCTATATTTTAAGGAGAAATCCCTGAAGCAGCAGCCGTTCCCCGGTGGCTCCACACACCAGGGGAAAAAAAAAAAGTAAAAAAAAAAATAGAAAAAAAATGGATATAGTAAAACTTTTAAGGGAGGCATGAATCGGTTCTTCAGAAAAACAAGGCAGCGGTGCCAACTGGAAATGTTTGCTTTGGGGGTGAGTTAGATGGCTGGCGTCAGCCAGGGCTAAAGACATGCCAGCGGAATGCAATATTGGGGAAGCAGCAGGTCACTCAATCACTGGCAATTTGCCCAGGAGCAACTGGATGCCTTCAGATTTTTTTATTTTTTTTT